>NW_020665046.1:1350694-1355863 GCF_002925995.2 Terrapene triunguis | reverse complement strand
CAAGTGCTCAACACCTCTCAGATTCAGACCCTTGGAACTGAATGTTCTTTGACAAATGCACCAGAGGCAGACCTGCCCCTCTGTCATGGGGTGAAGTGGGCAAACAGCCTGAGTTAGAGACAAAATGTCACCTGTCACTTGGACTCTGCTGAGCCTCCATATGGCTTTTTTTTTTTTTTTTTTTTTGCACGTCCATTCCTGGAGGGGATGACAGTTATTGTTTTTATAACCACGGAACGTAAGTGTTGGACCCAAGACTCATAAAGAGCTCCGTGGAGTCTTTCCAGTCAGTTCCCTCGGTAAATGCACCCTCAAGCTGTTGTTTCAAATGGTATCATTTGTCCACAGTATGGAGCCAATGGACTCTGTTCCAGCTGATCTCATATTTACATATTCATCACATTATTTACCGAAGACTGGGAAAGCTCCTTCATGCAACTGCACCTAAAAGATATTTGTACACAGTGCATAGAAAACACAGAGAAATGTGCAGTTAATCACAACAGCCCAGTTCTTAAAATGGGGCATCTCTCGCAAGTACTAGAGACACCAGGGTTAGAGACTTAGTCTGGGACTTCAAAGGACGTTAAGGGAGTAAGGTGTCCAACTGCCCTGACAGTCAATGGGATTTGGGCACCTACCTTCAGCTCCTTTGCAGATCACAACCTAATTCCTTGCCAAGTCTTTAAAATCAGAAGTGGTTTTGAACTCTTGAAATACAACCCAACCATCTGACCCTGGTAGTGTAGAATAGGCCCTGATTCAAAGCCTATTACAGTGAGTCTTTCACTGATTGCTGTAGGCTTTAGTTTATGTTCCTGTGGTAAAACTATAGAGGAAAGGCCAAGAGCCTGCCCGAAGTATGCTCTTGCATGGCAGACAGAACCCCTCTAGCTATTTCATAGTGGATGAAGCACAGGGTAGCTCTGTCCCTGTCACACCAGTTTTCAGAGCGACCCACAGCCTACAGCAGGAATTTACTGAACTGGTATTGACCTCCATGACTTTTTCGCACTAAGTCGCTCCCTAATGAACATCTTCAAGTGCAGTTTTACTCTGAAAAGTGACTCTGGGAATGGGTGACAGAGGATGGATCACTTGATGATTACCTGTTCTGTTCATTCCCTCTGAAGCACCTGGCATTGGCCACTGGCGGAAGACAGGATCCTGAGCTAGATGGACCTTTGGTCTGACCCAGTATGGCCATTCTTATGTTCTTCTTACATTCTGTTCACATGGCAGCCTGGGGCTCCCTGCTATTATCTCTCACTGATTCTAGCTCAAAGGGACTTAGTCTGTGAGTAAAAGGAGGTTGTTTCTAACACCAAGCCCTGCAAATTCCCCCTGGGATCTGAGAGTTGGGTTGGGTTATTTTCTCCTTCTCACACATCATCACCAGTAATATAGGTTCTGCCGGAAAAATTCTGCCTTCACTGACACCTGTGTGATTTCATTGCCTTCAAATTCCATCCCCAAGGACATCTGTGCACTAATCTGGTGTTCAGCAGGGTTGCCCATTGTCACATTGACTGGAACTTAGTAAACACTCTTGTTCATGCTGCCAGGAAGAGTAGACTCCAAGCTCCTTCCCTCCTGTGTATGTGTCAAGAAGCCAAGCTTCTTTCAATCGACTTGCTGAACAATGAATGCTGTGTCCTAGGAAAAGGGTTGCACATTGAAATCAGACACAAATAAACTCTTCTCAAATAGGGATTTCATTTTCTCCTTCCAACCTCCAATCTGCACTCCAGTAGAATCATGTTCAGGAACTTGGCCTGGGCCTCTTCCAGCCTGTATCAGCTGAATTAAGTCTCATAGAGAATGTATGAGATTACAGATCATAGATAACCGTGATGACCTAGTCTGACCTCCTGCACATTGCAGGCCTCAGAACCTTACCCAGACACTCCTGTAATAGTCCCATAATCTTTGGCTGAGTTACTGAAGTCGTCAAATCATGATTTAAAGACATCAAGTTACAGAGAATCCACAATTAACTTTTGTTCAAACCAGCAAGTGACCCATACCCCACTCTGCAGAGGAAGGTAAAAAACCCCGAGTGCCAATCTGACCTGGGGGGGGGGGGGGGGAATTCCTTCTCGATCCCAAATATGGTGATCAGTTAGACCGGGGTGGCTCCAGAGCTACATGTGGCTCTTCAGAGGTTAATATGCGGCTCCTTATATAGGCGCCAACTCCGGGGCTGGAGCTACAGGCACCAACTTTCCAGTGTTCTACAGGGTGCTCAATGATCAACCCCGGGCTCTGCCCCAGGCCCCGGCCCCACTCCTTCCCCCAAGGCCCCCACCCCTTCCCCTGAGTCTGCTGTGCCCTTACTCCTCCCCCCCACCCCCGAGCCTCCTGCACACCACAAAACAGCTGATCGCGGCCAGGGGGAGGTGCAGGGATGGAAGGTTAGGTGCTGATCGGCAGTGCTGCTGGTGGGTGGGAGACACTGGGCGCGGGGGGGAGGTGACGGGGGGCTGCTGACATGTTACTTTGGCTCTTTGGCAATGCACATTGGTAAATTCTGGCTCCTTCTCAGGCTCAGGTTGGCCACCCCTGAGTTAGACCCTGAGCATGTGGGCAAGACCAACCAGCCAGACACCTGGGAAAGAATCCTCTATAGTAACTCAGAGCCCTCCCCATCTAGTGTCCCATCTCGTAGCAGTCACAGATGGGCCATATGCCATTGTAGGCAACTTTATCATACCTTCCCTTCCATAAACTTATCAAACCCAGTCTTGAAACAAGTTAGGTTTTTTGCCCCCACTGCTCCCGTTGGAAGGCTGTTCTAGAACATCACTCCTCTGATGGTTAGAAACCTTCGAATTTCAAGCCTATACTTGTTAATGACCAGTTTATACCCATTTGTTCTCAGGCGTGGGGGTTAATACATGTCCACTGCTGGATTGTGGCCCCAGTGTAGACAGTGCACAGTTATTACACTGCCAGCTGCAGCAAGCGTCACACACAGAGGGAAAACTGCAGACTCTTGAAGGTGAAACCCTGGATACATGTTCATTTCCAATTTTCAATAGCTCAGCGGCTACATACTTTACAGAGCAAGTCAGTCTGAATCCAGAGACACAGTGAATAACAGCATGTTCATTACTAGCATTATACCCAATTATCACTTTGTACAACCTGTCCCTGCTGAACTCACGTTGTCTGTAAGTAAACCCAGCAAACTTCCATTCACTTAGAAGCAATGTGAACCTCTGTGGCAGGAGTAAATCAGTGAGTACTAAACTCCAGAGCAGGCCCTGAAACCCCAGGCTAAACTGAGCTGAACTGAGTAAACTGCAAGTGACATACGCCTCCATACGTGCCAGCTCTCCCTGTTCTGCAGACACAAGCCCTCTATTTTCAGACTCTCCTCAGGAACATGAGTAAATGTACTTATGTCCTCTATCAGCCCCTCTTACTCCCCCTACAGAGGCTCACACACAGAGTTGATTTTAAATATCAGAATTTTAAAATGTGCTGCCTTCACTGTAGAGACTCTTCTACAGGGCCGGCTCCAGGCACCAGCCCTCCAAGCATGTGCTTCAGGCGGCACCTGGAGGGGGGCGGCGCTCACCCGGGGAGAGCGGGGCCGCCGCCAGGCTCGCCGCCCTCCCCCGGCGCTCCGGCCGGCCGGGGAGAGCGGGGCCGCGGCCAGGCTCGCTGCCCTCCTCCCGGCGCTCCGTCCGGTCGGGGAGAGCGGGGCCCCAGCTGGGCTCGCCGTCCTCCCCCGGCGCTCCGGCCGGCCGGGGAGAGCGGGGCCGCGGCCGGGCTCTCCGCCCTCCTCCCGGCGCTCCGGCCGGTCGGGGAGAGCGGGGCCCCGGCTGGGCTCGCCGCCCTCCTCCCAGCGCTCCGGCCAGTCAGGGAGAGCGGAGTCGCAGCGGGCTTGCCGCCCTTCCCCGGCGCTCTGGCCGGCTGGGAAGAGCGGGGCCGCGGCCAGGCTCGCCGCCCTCCCCCGGCGCTCCCTGCCGGGGGGCGAGGAGCAGCGGCAGGAGGCTTTTTTGCCTGGGGTGGCAAAAAAAGCCAGAGCCGGCCCTGCTCTTCTAGTAACCTGGAAGATCTCACTTTTGCTAATGCTCAGTGTATTGAGCACCCTCGTCCTCACCTCTTCGGGATCAGACAGTCTCCGGAGGATGTGTCACAGGGACTGATTCTCATCCCACTCCAGTGTCACAGAAATGTAACTCCATTGACTTAATGGAGCTACTCCTGATTTACATGAATGTAAGGAGGAGCAAAAATCACACCCACAGTCTTTCCCCCTTCTTTCTTCCACTGAAGCTCTTGTGTTAGATGCCCATGACCATCTATCATTTTATAATTCAATATACAATACAGCATGGGAGAAAACAAGTATGTCTAGTAGGTTTGAGGCAGCTCTTCCAGAGCTACATAGTCTAGCCTAGGTTATGTTATACAGACTGTCCCTACAGCAGGAAAAAAGGCTCCCTTTCCAGATAGTGACTCCAGCACAGCCTACCCAGCGCTTCTCTTGTTTTGCCACCTTTTCTCTATCTCTGTTCCAGCAGTCATGGGATGGAGAGAGAACCTTTTTGTTTTAAAGGTACTGTATACAAGGATTGCCCAGTGATAGCTGCACCAGCAGTTTGTTCTCCTGAAAAGTCCAGTCTTTTAACAGCTATTCATTTAGTAGCTACCTCTTGCATGTCCATATTATGGTATATCTCACCACCCCAAGCCAAAGCCTGCATCTAGGGCAGGGGCGGGCAAACTTTTTGGCCTAAGGGCCACATCGGGTTTCCAAAATTGTATGGAGGGCCGGTTAGGGGAGGCTGTGCCTCCCCAAACAGCCAGGTGTGGCCCGGCCCCCAATCCCCATCCGACCCCCCCTGCTTCTCACCCCCTGATGGCCCCCCTGGGACTCATGCCCCATCCACCCCCCCTGCTCCCTGTCCCCTGACCACCCCTAGATCCCCCACCCCTGACTGCCCCCCGCCACCCCATCCAACCCCTCCTCTCATTCCTGACTGCCCCCCCCGGGACCCCTGCCCCATCCAACCACCCCTGCTCCCTGTCCCCTGACCTCCCCCGGAACCCCCGCCCCTGACTGCCCCCCGCCGCCCCATCCAACCCCTCCTCTCATTCCTGACTGCCCCCCCTGCCCCATCCAACCACCCCTGCTCCCTGTCCCCTGACTGCCCC
>NW_020665046.1:1343668-1350684 GCF_002925995.2 Terrapene triunguis | reverse complement strand
CCCATCCAACCACCCCTGCTCCCTGTCCCCTGACTGCCCCCCAGGACTCCTGCCCCATCCAACCCCCCTGCTCCCTGCCCCCTTACCGCTGCCTGGAGCACCAGTGGCCGGCAGCGCTACAGCCGCACCGCCCAGAGCACCAGGATGGACAGCAGTGCTGTCCGGCTGGAGCCAGCCACACCACGGTGCAGCGCAGAGCACCGGGTCAGGCCAGCTCTGCAGCTGTGCTGCCGCCCAGAGCATTGCGCCGGTGGCACAGTGAACTGAGGCTGCAGGGGAGGGGGAACAGCAGGGGAGAGGCTGGGGGCTAGCCAGGAGCTCAGAGGCCGGGCAGGAGGGTCCCGCGGGCCGTAGTTTGCCCACCTCTGATCTAGGGGCTGTTAGGGTGACCCGCAAAGGGAGCAAGTATGCCCCCTTGTGCTTCTCACATGAAGAAGGTTGGAAGGGTTTGTTTAAAGTTGTTGGTTTTTCACATTATAAATCAAGTCTTGTCTGTCCCAGAGGGCTAGTCTCTGGCAGCTAGAGGGCTAGTGATAACAAGAGAGTGAAATCTGAGCAATGGGGTCTGGGTTTTTTGTCAGATTTCTGGTTTGGTTTGGTTTTTGTTAACAATGAGTTAACTCCAGTGTCTAATGAAGACTTGGCTGAAAGGAAGTTAGAGGTTCCACTCCTTGCTCTTTGACCTAAAGTGCCAGAGCTCACCACATACATCTCTGAGCAGGTTTGACATTCTTCATATTTCCAAGGTAAGAAGCAAGCAGTTGTAACCCTTCTGCCCGCCTGAGTTGGCAGCAACAAGGGCCGGGTTCAGTATCTAGGGGTTCCGTTTCAATAACACAATGCAAAACCGGCTCAAGCCCCCACCCAGTGACCTGGGACAATTACATACCACCCCCCTGGGTGCCTCTAAGAGGCAATACTTCCCCTCTCACAAGCACGGAGTCTGAGTGTAGCAAAATCCTTTTAATAAAGGAAGGAAACAGTGCAGCATTATGTTGGGGAAACACCACAAACAGGATTCATAACACAAACCATGAGCAAAAGACCCACCCCCAAGTAAGTTTGGCAGTGTCCTTTTCCCCTCAGGGTCTTAAGTCCAGCAACCCAAAAAATTCCCAAAAGTCCAACAACCCAAAAGTCTCTGTCCCTGGTCAGTGCAGCCTCAGAGTTCAAAAGTTTATCTGCAGCGTTTTACCTCCCAGCCTGGGTGGAAATGGCGGGGGTGTTAAGGAGCACCTTACATGGTCCAAGGCCAACTGCCCCACCTCTCCGTGGGGTTCTGCTGCAGCCTTCACCGCAAGCCATTCCACCAGCCACTCCGCTCCACCAGCTGTCCTGCAAACCACTCTGCTCCACCAGCCTCCCCACTACTATCTTCTGGCCTCCCCACTACTTAACACAGCACTCAGTGATTTCAACTTGTAGTAGGGGGAGCCTCAGTGCTGGTACACCATTGACCCAAAGTAAATTCAGCATAGCAGCCTGCAACTAGACTCCTAATAGAATGAAAATTAGCTCTGACATTCCATAGTGGAGAGGCAGCAGTGCAGTTGGTGTTTCAGGACCTCAAAGAACACCCACACCACCAGGCACAATTATCTATCCCCCTTCACTGGGTTTTGGAACCCATGTCCCTTGTCTAGCGAGTGCTACTTAGTTGATGGCGAGTCCCTGTCATAAAACAGTTCCACTGTCCTTGATTCATATAATCAGGGTAACAACACTTTATTCTGCCTGCCCCAATAACAGAGAAACTGGGGATCCCACAGCAGCCAAAGTGACCATTTGGGCTGCTGTGGGCTCATGCTAGGCAGGGTGGGTGTGCCTATGCAAACAAGATCAGCCCCTGAAGTTCTTTTCCACAACTCGCCACAATTCACCACCAGATGTCAGGGTAGAGCTCATTCTGACTCTGCTTACACAGTTATCATACCAGAGTCCCCACCCAAGTTTAGAAACCCTTTCAGGCCTTCTGTATTCAGCAAAGCAAGGCAGAGCCTCCTTTTCTTTTTAGGAATTTCTTGCAGGTCACCTCTCAGGTACCTCTTTGGGTACGAAAGCTTATGCCCAAATAAATCTCTTAGTCTTTAAGGTGCCACCAGACTCCTCGTTGTTTTTGTGGATACAGACTAACACGGCTACCACTCTGATTCTCAACCTTCACACCCTCAACAAAGTCAGCCTCCCATATCACTTCCTCTCCATCCCAACCTGCTCACTCAGAAAGGCAGTTACACCCTCCACCCTGCGATCAGCTCCCCGTACCTCACGGCGTTGCTGCTGCCTGGCTAAATGAAGAGGAAGAGCAGTGCTTGCAAGCTGTCCAACAAGTCCTTCTCGACAGTAGGAAGTGCTCCACTAGGACAGCCTATTTAGCAAAATGGAAGAGGTTCTCGGCAGGGCCGGATTAACTTTTTGTGGGCCCGACGCCAAACATATTTGTGGGCCCCCCGGGGAATGATTGTAAAAGGGCTGGGGGCAAAAGCACAGTGGGGCGGGAGCTAATTTTTGTCCCGGGAGCAAGGGAGGGTCAAGGGGTAAACTGTCAGCGCAGCAGGGCTGGGGAGGAGGTAAACAGGATCCCCACCCCACCCCTGCCCACATAGGGCAGGTACCTACCTGGTTCTAGCCCATTCTCTTTGTCTCTCTCTGCACTGAGCTGCCCCTCCTCCCACAGCAGCAGGACAAGTTCTCTTCCAGCCCTCTGGGGTGGGTGTTGGGAGTGGGAGAAGCGGAGGCTAATGTGGTTACTCCTATAACCGGACTTTTAGTTTCCAGTCAGCACTGCTATCCAGACACTCAGGTCCCGTTTTCTACTGGAATTTCCAGTCTAAAACTGGATACCTGGCAACAGGGCGGCCAGAAAAGCCTGATGGGGGGGAGGGGCAAGCAATCATTTTTAAGTGGGGGAGAGGGGGAAGCAAGTGGTGGGTGCGCTAGGGAGTGGAGAGGAGCTAGTGGACAGGGCCATGTCTGCTGTACTGCCCAGGTAGGTTGGAGACTGTGCGGATCAGCTGACACAGGATTCCCAGCCCAGGTGACATGACAGCCAGTGGTGGATTTAGAGTTAGTGGGGCCCCCCGGCCCTGTGCTCAGCTTCACTTTTGGGGCCCCTCCTTGGGACCGAGCCAAGAAAAAGAACATTCTCTCTTATCTCCCCCCCCACCCTCGTTTTTCATTCTTTTTTTCTTCATCCTCCTCCTATAAGTAATAGCAAGTAAATGAAAATAAAGTGAGGTACCTTGATTGTTCTTGTAGTCCAACTTATTTTTCCACAGATTACTTGAAAATTGCAGAGGGTCTCGACGGACCACTTAATGATCTTTCCAAATATTGTAAAAAAAACGTTGGGGTGCGGGGTCTGGCCAGGAGCTAGGGTGAGGGAGGGGTCTCAGGGTTGGGGTAGGAGGTTGGGGTGTGGATCGCTTACTTGGGGCAGCTCCTGTTTGGTGTGAGGAGTGCAGGTGGGAATGGGGGTGGGGGTGCAGGAGCTCCCATTTGGTGCTCAGGATGGGGGTGGGGATGTGGGGGGGTGCAGGAGTCAGGGCATGGGATGTGGGGGGCTGGGGATGTGGGATGTGGTCGTGAGGGTGCTCATGGCAGGGGGCTCGAGGGGGTATGCCCCGATTCCAGCCCCTTCCCCAAGGCCCTGCCTCTTCAGGATTGGTCCTGCTTTGAGCAGGGGGTTGGACTAGATGACCTCCTGAGGTCCCTTCCAACCCTGATATTCTATGATTCTATGATTTTCCTCCTCCTCCCCGGAGTGGGGAGCGTGCTGAGGCTCTGCTCTTCCCCATCCCTCCTGCCGGCAAACAGCTGATTGGCGGCAGGGAGAGGGGGAGGGGAGGGAATGGAGCATGCTGGGGGAAGAGGCGGGGGAAGAGCCTGGCTGCCGGCGGAGACTGCCCTCCTGCAGCAGGAGCCGGTAACATCAAGCTTCTGCCCCCACAGGAGAGAGCGGGGGGCGGAGAAGAGCAGACTGGGCCCCCTCTGGACCATAGGCCCGGCGCCATAGCGCCACTTGCGCCATGGTAAATCTGGTACTGGTTCTCGGTGTGGTCCTTTGCTCACGGGACTCAACCGACAGAGGCTTCCATCCAGGACATGTTGGAGTACCTGTTACATCTTCGGTAGTCGGGCCTTGCGTTCAGTTCGCTGAGAGTGCATTTGGCAGTGATTTCAGTGTTCCATCCCCCAATTCAAGGGAAGTCCGTTTTTTCCAATGCCATGGTGACAAGATTTCTGAAGGGCCTTCTCCGCTTACATCCTCCAGTCCAAGAACTGGTTCCCTTGTGGGACCTAAACACGGCTCTGATGGGGCCTCTATAAGAGCACCTTGCATCCTGTCCGCTGCCCCTTCTGGCTCAGAAAACTGTGTTCCTGATAGCCATCACTTGGGCAAGAAGGGTGTGTGAGTTCCAGGCCCAAATGAGCCACCTTACACTCTTTTTTCCAAGGATAAGATAACACTGTGACCATCAGTTTCATCTGAAGCAGATGGTGTATTTACCTGTTTCCCTAAGCTGCACTCTTCCCCAGAACAACAGCACCTTCATGCTCTGGCTGTCAGGTGATATCTAGACTTTTATCTAGACAGGACTAAACCATTTCATGTTTCGCCTCACCTCATCTGTTCCTGTCATATGCAGACCTCATGAAGGAGCAAGAGGTCTCTGCACAGACCATCTCTAGATGGATAACATTGTGTACCAAGGCTGAGTATGAGAGAACTTCAGCTATGCCTCCTCAGCGGATATAGACTCGCTCCACGAGAGCGCAGGCAACATCGATAATGTTCCTCAATGACATTTCCATACTGGACATTCATAGGGCAGCCATGTGGTTGTCCATATATGTTTATGGACCACTGTGCTATTACCGCATCTTCCAGAGCAGACACGGGCCTTGGAAGGGTGGTCTTGCGATCCGTACTGCAGTAGACTGCGAGCACCACCTCTGGTGTTCGTGAGTCACCTAAGTTGAATATACATCTGCATCTACTTGAAGAAGAAGAAATGGTTACTTACTGTAACTGTGGTTCTTCGAGGTGTGATGCAGACATGTGTTCTACGACCCACCCTCCATCCCCTCTGCATCGGAGTCTCTTCTCAGGGGTTTCAATGCAAAGGAACTGAGGGGGGATCGGGGCGGTGCTGCCTCATATAGTCAGGGGTGGGGCCACAGCCATGAGGTGCATGCACCGCCCCTCTATGGGTACTGCTAGGCAAAAGTCTCCGGGGCGCTGGGCATACACATACCTAAGTGGAATACACGTCTCCATCGCATCCCGAAGAACCAGTTACAGTAAGTAACCATTTCTTCCTTTATGCCAGGGGTTCTCAAATTGGGGGTTGGGACCCCTCAGGGGGTCACAAGATTCTTACATGGCGGGTCACGAGCTGTCATCCTCCACCCCAAACTCCGCTCTGCCTCCAGCATTTATAATGGTGTTAAATATATGAAAAGTGTTTTTAATTTATAAGGGGAGTCGCACTCAGAGGCTTTCTATGTGAAAGGGGTTACCAGTATAAAAGTTTGAGAACCACTGCTTTATGCCCTTTTCCCAGAGCCAGGCAAATGCCACAAAACTGTGGAGCATTCATCTGTATTTCATTGATTGCACCTGGGGAGATGAAAAGCAACAAGGAGCTTGTACTAAGCACCTTAAAGCTGCCACATATACTGTTCCACTTAACTTTTTCCACCCCAGGTACATAGAGGGAGCCTTTCAGGATGCATTTTGGGGGATGAATCATCTACTGGATGTGCTTGCTGAATAAATGAATCTGAGTTACAAAGAACCTGGGTAAAGATGTAGATCTGCAGCCCTTAGAAGCCTCCCAGTCATTTTTTCTGAGACTTTAGTCCAGAGGTAACATTTTCCTGCTAGACATTATGAACAGAATAATCTGTATACAGTGTAACAGTGTGCTACCTAGACAGCAGGAGCTGTCGCTGTTAAGACTGGACGTGTGTTTGGGAGCTTTCCTCTAGTTGAGAGTTTTATGTCAAAATGTTATCATGTTTCTCCATGAAATCCTGCTTATGGCTTTTTCATAGACTCATAGAGTTTAATGCCAGAAGGGATCATCTAGTCTAACCTTCTTATTTCACAGGACATTACATTTCACCCAGTTACCCTTGTATTGGGCCCAATAACTTGTATTTCCCTAAAGCATATCTTCCAGAGAGGCATGCAGTCTTGGTCTGAAGACATTGAGAGATGGAGAATCCACTACTTCGCTTGGTCGTTTGTTCCAGTAGTTAATCACCCTCATTGTTAAAATTTGTGCCCAATTTCTAATTTGGATTTGTCTGGCTTTAGCTTCCATTGGTTCTTGTTATGCCTTTCTCTGAAGAGCCCTTTAGTACCTAGTATTTTCTCCCCTGGAAGATACTTATGTACTGCAATCAAGCACCTCTCAATCTTCTTTGATAAACTGAACAGATTGAGCTGTGTGTAACTAGAGTGCTGCTTCCTTGCAAGTGTGTCAGCAGGCAGGAGATTACTGTAGAGTTCATTATGTGTGGCAAGAAAAGCCATTTTATATAATTGGATGTGTGACCCAGCCTGTGGAACTGTCGCACTGGTATAAGGTAGCCATGGAAACACAGGGCCTGACTCACCAGCATAACTTCACTTCAGTAGAAAGCAACAGAGGGTCCTGTGGCACCTTTAAGACTAACAGAAGTATTGGGAGCATAAGCTTTCCTGGGTAAGAACCTCACTTCTTCAGATGCAAGTAATGGAAATTTCCAGAGGCAGGTATAAATCAGTATGGAGATAACGAGCTTAGTTCAATCAGGGAGGGTGAGGTGCTCTGCTAGCAGTTGAGGTGTGAACACCAAGGGAGGAGAATTGCTTCTGTAGTTGGATAGCCATTCACAGTCTTTGTTTAATCCTGATCTGATGGTGTCAAATTTGCAAATGAACTGGAGCTCAGCAGTTTCTCTTTGGAGTCTGGTCCTGAAGTTTTTTTGCTGTAAGATGGCTACCTTTACATCTGCTATTGTGT
>NW_020665046.1:1325780-1343268 GCF_002925995.2 Terrapene triunguis | reverse complement strand
ACACAATAGCAGATGTAAAGGTAGCCATCTTACAGCAAAAAAACTTCCGGACCAGACTCCAAAGAGAAACTGCTGAATTCCAGTTCATTTGCAAATTTGACACCATCAGATCAGGATTAAACAAAGACTGTGAATGGCTATCCAACTACAGAAGCAGTTTCTCCTCCCTTGGGGTTCACACCTCAACTGCTAGCAGAGCACCTCACCCTCCCTGATTGAACTAAGCTCGTTATCTCCATACTGATTTATACCTGCCTCTGGAAATTTCCATTACTTGCATCTGAAGAAGTGAGGTTCTTACCCAGGAAAGCTTATGCTCCCAATACTTCTGTTAGTCTTAAAGGTGCCACAGGACCCTCTGTTGCTTTTTACAGATTCAGACTAACACGGCTACCCCTCTGATACTTGTCACTTCAGTAGAGTTACTCCAGATTCTCACCAGTATGAGGCCTTGGCTACACTTGCGAGTTACAGCACTGTAAAGGCTCCCCCAGCGCTGTAACTCACTCCCCGTCCACACTGGCAAGGCATTTGCAGCGCTGTATCTCCGTGGTTGCAGCGCTGCATGTACTCCACCTCTCCAAGAGGAATAGCAAGTATTGCGCTGCAGCGCTGCGGTGCCAGTGTGGCCGCCCAATGCACTGTGAATGGCCTCCAGAATTATTCGGCAGTATTCCACAATGCCTGTTCTAGCCACTCTGGTCATCAATTCAAACTCTACTGCCCTGGCCTCAGGTAACCAACCATGTGATCGACCCTTTACATTCCCCAGGAATTTTAAAAATCCCCTTCCTGTTTGCTCAGCCCGGCGTGGTGTGGAGTGCTATCAGCGAATCTTTCCAGGTGACCATGCCTCCACGCGCCAAGCAAGCCCCAGCATGGAGCAATGGCGAGTTGCTGGACCTCATCAGTGTTTGGGGGGAGGAAGCTGTACAGTCCCAGCTGCGCTCCAGCCGTAGGAATTACGATACCTTCGGGAAGGTATCAAAGGACATGATGGAAAGGGGCCATGACTGGGACGCCCTGCAGTGCAGGATTAAAGTGAAGGAGCTGCGGAGTGCCTACCGCAAAGCCCGCGATGCAAACGGCCGCTCGGGTGCTCCCCCCACGACCTGCCGATTCTACAAAGAGCTGGATGCGATACTTGGGGTTAACCCCACCTCCACTCCGAGCACCACCATGGACACTTCAGAGCCGATGGGGGGGGGAGGAGAAGGAGGAGAAAAACGGGAGTGATGGTGGTGGGCCGGATGGAGACACCCCGGAATCCCTGGAGCCATGCAGCCAGGAGCTCTTCTCGAGCCAGGAGGAAGGTAGCCAGTCGCAGCGGCCGGTACTTGGTGGAGGACAAACAGAAGAGCAGGTTCCCGGTAAGTGGGGTTTTTTTTCGGGAAGGAATTTTTTCGGTGCGGGCTCTTTGGGAGAGGAGGGTTAGGCATGCATGCCTAGATGCGGAATAGTGCATTGATGTGGTTTATCACATCACGGTAATCGGCCTCAGTAATCTCCTCGAATGTCTCATCCAGAACGTGTGCAATGCGCTTGCGCAGGTTTATCGGGAGAGCCACCGTGGTCCTTGTCCCAGCCAGGCTAACGTGTCCGCGCCACTGTGCCGCGAGGGGCGGGGGGACCATTGCTGCACACAAGCAAGCTGCATATGGGCCAGGGCGAAAGCCGCATTGCAGTAGAAGACCCTCCCTTGCTTCCCAGGTCACCCTCAGCAGCGAGATATCGTCCAGGACGAACTCCTGTGGAAAATGTTGGGACAGTGTTCAGTGTAGGTGCCCCCTGAAGCTGTTGGCTCTCCCCAAGGCACAGAAACCCAGAGGACAGTGCAGCCCTGAAACAATCAGTCCCCCTTACTCACCATTTTGAGGCTCCCGTGGGATATGTGTGCTCTGTTTCGGATGGGAAAATTATGCTATTGTGTAGACCCTGTGTGTTTTCTACTCCTTAAGTGCGAGGGGGAATCATTACTCTGTCTGGTATAAACAGTGCTGCCTCTGTTAAACGCTGCATTTTGCCTATACAGCTGCATCAACCTTGAGACCTCAGCCGTCCCTCTTATCGCCTGCTCAGAGACTGCAAAGACTCAGGAAGAGACCGCGAAAAAGCAAAGAAGACATGCTGCAAGAAGTGATGCGGCAATCTATTAAAGAGAATGAGAAAGCACAGGACTGGAGGGAGAGAAAGCAGGATCCGCCAGGAAAACACAGCGCACCGGCGGCAAAGCACCGCGCACCGGCGGCAAAGCACTGATAGGCTCATAAGCATCCTGGAGCGCCAAGCAGATGGTATCCAGGAGCTGGTAGCCATGCAGAAAGAGGAGCAGTACCGCAAACGCAAACGCCATCCCCCCCTACAGCCCTTGTCCCAAAACTCTTTCCGTTGTGCCCCACTGTCACCTCCAACCCACTTTTCCCAACTTCTGTGTTCTTCACGCCACCCGCTGCCTCCAACACCAGTATCTTCACCACCCAGCCCTGAAAACCACGACCCTTACCCTCTGCACTCAACCCCCATCACCATGCAGTATAGCTGTCCTGAAGTGCAGCACTCACTGCACAGCACACCAGACAGGACATACGCGAATCTGTGATTGTACTGTTCCCCACTCCACCCCCTTGTTTCTTTTCAATAAATAATTTTTTTTTCTTTTCAATAAATGGATTCTTTGGCTTTGAAAACATTCTTTATTATTGCATAAAGTAAAAGACTCCTTAGCCCAGGAAATAAACAGGCACTGCAAGTCTGCTTGTCTGCTAAGCAGACACTGATTCCTAAAGATTGGAACTACTGCACTTCACTCCCATGCAGGGCACCAGATATCACTGCTGGTTTTCAGCCTCAAATTGCTACCTCAAGGCATCCCTAATCCTTGCAGCCCCGCGCTGGGCCCCTGTAATAGCCCTGCTCTCTGGCTGTGCAAATTCAGCCTCCAGGTGTTGAACCTCGGAGGTCCATGCCTGAGTGAAGCTTTCACCCTTCCCTTCACAAATATTATGGAGGGCACAGCACGCGGATATAACCGCGGGGATGCTGTTTTCGGCCAAGTCCAGCTTCCCATACAGAGATCGCCAGCGGCCCTTTAAACGGCCAAAGGCACACTCCACAGTCATTCGGCACCGACTCAGCCTGTAATTGAACCGTTTCTTGCTGCTGTTAAGGCTCCCTGTGTAGGGTTTCATGAGCCACAGCATTAACGGGTAAGCGGGATCTCCAAGGATCACAATGGGCATTTCAACTTCCCCTACTGTGATCTTCCGCTCTGGGAAAAAAAAGGATCTTCCGGCCTGCATCTTCCTGAACAGCCAAGTGTTCCGAAAGATGCGTGCGTCATGCACCTTTCCGGGCCAGCCTGTGTTAATGTCAATGAAATGCCCACGGTGATCCACAAGCGCCTGCAGAACCATAGAGAAATACCCCTTCTGATTAACGTACTCGGATCCTAGGTGGGGTGGTGCCAAAATAGGAATGTGTGTCCCATCTATCGCCCCTCCACAGTTAGGGAACCCCATTTGTGCAAAGCCATCCACTATTTCCTGCACGTTACCCAGAGTCACGGTTCTTCTGAGTAGGATGCGATTAATGGCCTTGCAAACTTGCATCAACACAATTCCAATGGTCGACTTTCCCACTCCAAACTGGTTTGCGACCGACCGGTAGCTGTCTGGAGTTGCCAGGTTCCAGATTGCAATAGCCACCCGCTTCTCCACTGGCAGGGCAGCTCTCAATCTCGTGTCCTTGCGCCACAGGGTGGGGGCGAGCTCCTCACGCAGTCCCATGAAAGTGGCTTTTCTCATCCGAAAGTTCTGCAGCCACTGCTCGTCATCCCAGACTTCCATAACGATGTGATCCCACCACTCAGTGCTTGTTTCCCGAGCCCAAAAGCGGCGTTCCACGGTGCTGAGCATGTCCGTGAATGCCACAAGCAATTTCGTGTCGTACGCGTTACGCGGCTCGATAGCATCGTCGGACTCCTCACCCTCACTCTCACTGTCACTTTGGATCTTAAGGAATAGTTCGACAGCCAAACGTGACGTGCTGGCGAGACTCGTCAGCATACGCCTCAGCAGTTCGGACTCCATTTCCCGCAGACAGATCGCGCTGCACAGAAACCGTTGAAAGATGGCGCCAAAGGTGGACGGAAACAAAAGGATTTCTGGGATGCGAAACGATGCATCATGGGGCATTGGGACAGGACCCAGAATCCCCCGCACCCACGCCCCCTTTCCACAACCCATGGCGCCAGAATGGGAAAAGGTGCTCTGTGGGATAGCTGCCCATAATGCACCGCTCCCAATAGCGCTGCAATTGCCGCAAATGTGGCCACGACAGTGCGCTGGGCAGCTGTCAGTGTGGACAGACTGCAACGCTTTCCCTACTCAGCTGCATGAAGTCAGGTTTAACTCACAGCGCTGTACATCTGCAAGTGTAGCCAAGGCCTGAGAGAAGTCAGATTCTGCAGAAAAGGCATGTTACAGACGCATGTGTGCGCACACACCACGTGTCACTGCTGTAACTTAGGCCATAGCATGCTCTTTGCATGTACATTCCGTCAGTGGTTATGTGGTACATGCTTTGTGTTTGGCCATGAAAAATAACTGGAGCATTACTTTGTCTTCAAAGCACCATGCACACATGATGCTGTATAAATACTAATCTCAGCCACCATTGGGTGGGAACTTGGCAAATGGATGGGCCATTGGAGCTGAAAACATCAATGAAAGACAGGATGTGGTTACAATTTGGGTGCTGATGGCCACCTCACCTGGCCGGTTGCTAAATGGCACAGATTTAAAAGAGTCCATGTAGCACGCCAATGTCTAAAATAAAGTAACAGCACAATGAGGATTATGGTGTAAAAATCTAGATCAAGAGAAAAAATGTGTCTGAAGCCATCAAGGGATGTGTGTGTGGTGGTGGTGGCGTAGTACTTTATTAACGATAAGTAAGGCTACGTTTTAGTCACAGGTATTTTTAGTAAAAGTCATGGACAGGTCACAGGCAATAAACCAAAATTCATGGCCTGTGACCTGTCCATGACTTTTACTATATACCCCTGACTAAAATTTGGGAGGGGGGCTGCCTGGGGGTGCCACGGGTGCTGGGGGAGAGCAGCCTGGGTGCTTCGGGGGGGGGGGGGGGGTGGCGGGGGGCGCGGGGCCCCCGGGGGGGGGGGGGGGGGGGATGGCGGGGCCGGCAGGTTCCCTACCTGGCTCTGTGCCTCCCTCCCACCCACACCAGCAGCAGAGTTTGGGTGTGGGAGGGGGTTGGGGCATGGAACAGGGTGAGGCGGGCTCTGGGTGGTGCTTACCTGGGGGCTCCCCTGAAGCGGCGACATCCCCCTCACTCAGGTCCTAGGCAGAGGCATGGCCAGGCAGCTCTGCGTGCTGCCTCCGCCCAGAGCGCTGGCTTTGCAGCTCCCATTGGCCGGGAACCGCAGCCAATGGGATCTGTGGGGGTGGTGCCTGCAGGCGGAGGCAGTGCACAGCGCTGCCTGGCCACGCCTCCGCCTAGGAGCTGAGCGAAGGGGATGTTGCCGCTTCCGGGGAGCTCCCTAGGTAAGCGCCGCCCAGAGCCCTCCTCATCCCGTCCTGTGAACCAACCTCCTGCCTCTTCCCACACCCAAACTCTACTGCTGGGGGCGGAGCGGTGGCCTGAGATTGTGCGACTGGCACAGGGGCACAGATTTAATGGTCATGGAAAGTCATGGAATCTGTGACATCTGTGACCTCCATGACAAACTTGTAGCCTTAACGATAAGGCATGGGGTAGAGTAACCACCATGAATCAAGTTAATGAGATGAGGAGTAAGCCTTCTTCTGAGCCCCATGGCACTGAAGGAGCATTGGGGTCCAACCCTGCTGTAGTTTGCCTTGAAGATGATGCATGATTATGCCTCTAGAGAGCAAACCATGAGCTTTATCTCCCCAAGGGTTATTTATTCACACAGCAGTTCCTTAGTTGCTCTGTGTTAACGAAGTGGAGAGGCGGGCATGTTCTCATCATGTTTCTCTCTCTGCTGCCCAGGGAGACCCAACAAACGGATCGTGGGGACGATGCAAGGTGGAGAGACAGAGGATGATGTAAGTAGGAAAACATCTTGTGTGGGCTGCAGGGCATCTCTGATTGTCCATCACTGATGGCACTTTGCAGTGACAGACCTGCTCCCACTGCACTAGATGGCAGTGTTCCCCCAACAAATCTTCATCACACAGGCATCCTCCCCCCATTCCCCTTCCCATCCTCACCCTACACATCCCCACACCCTCTCTCTCCTGCATGTTGTTTCCCTGTTTTCTTTATTTAGCTTGTTTAGTCTCTGTTACTTCTCCATTGCCCTAACTCCATTCTGTACCTCCTTAGTAATGACAGATCTCCTGTCTGTGCTAGAACTCCTAGCCCTGCCCACTTCTGTTCTGGCCAGCCATTGAGCCTGAGGCATCAATGGGGTGGAGGGAGGGGTTGGGATTTTCAGCACAGTTGAGGGGATGCAGGCACGTTCATTTCAATGGAAGCTGTGTCTCTGTATCCCTAGGCTGCTTTGAAAATCCCACCACGGCTCTTTAAGACTTGAAAAATGGCTTGTTCTAGGGCAGGGGTTCTCAAACTGGGGGTCAGGCCCCCTCAGGGGGTCGTGAGGTTATTACAAGGGGGGTCACGAGCTGTCAGCCTCCACCCCAAACCCCGCTTTTCCTCCAACATTTATAATGGTGTTAAATATATTAAAAAGTGTTTTTAATTTATATGGGGGTCGCACTCAGAGGCTTGCTATGTGAAAGGGGTCACCAGTCCAAAAGTTTGAGAATCACTGTTCTAGGGGGAGGAAGGACTCTAGCAATATTGCCATCAGGCTACTGGAAGGAAGGAGATTGTGAGGTGATTTCCTTCTCCCGGTCCTGCGGCCCAGCCGGGAGATTGGGTGGGGAGCTGCTTCTGCCTTCTGCCCCCTGCTGTTGGAGGGGAGATGGGGCCAGAGAAGGGACAGTGAAGGCTGACCCTGGTGACTAGAGGCTAGACAGGCCATGCTAGGGATCAAAGCACCCCCACCTAAGACCCATCAGGGAGCAGGCAGACACTCTAGTTGCTCCACTCATCCCTCTAGGGTCTACTTAGCTGGTGTCCTCCCCCGGCCTGTCCTGTCAGCTGGGGCCTTGCCCTCTGCTGTCATTCTGTCAGTGACCGGCAGGATGGGCTCTGTGCAGTGCTGCTAGTCCAAGGGAGAGGGACCAGGCTGCTAATGGCAGGAAGCAGAGCTCTGTGGGGCTCTGCGTGCTCTGCCATTCGTAGATCTCCCTCTCAGCGCTGCTCGGACTCGCTCAGACTGAAGCCGGCATTAGGGTCTCAGAGGTGATGTTTCTTCGCTATAAAGTATTTGGACTTTCCAAAGGCTGTTGACAAAGCCCCTCCCTAGAGGCTGCCAAGTGTGAGAGGAAGGAGCTGTCATGAATCAGAAAGGGCCTACGAGAGAGAGAGAGAGCGCAAAGAGCAGGAACTAATGGTGAATTATCAGCCTGGCAAAGATTAACAGTGGGAGCTTCAGAGGTCGGGACTTGGAGCAGTTGGATTGAATCTCACGGGACCCACAGACTTGCCCCTGTGATCCATTCATTTGTGACCTCTAGGCTTGCTTACTGCATCCCAGTATCCCCAGGAATGAAGCCACATGCCCTGACAAAGCTCTAATTAGCACGAAATGCAGTAGCCTTCCTGCTTAGCAGCACAGCTCTAGTAAGCATAATACCCAGGCACTCCACACTGGTTCTCCATTGAACAGTCTGGTTCAAGGTCTCAGTCCTGCCATTCAAAGCCCCCCCCCCCCATGGGATTGGCCCTGTCTACCTAAGAGACACCTCTCCCTCCACGACCAGGATCTCAGGCACAGGCGTGTGGGAGACAGAATTTAAAATGGGGTGGGACCAACACTGTGGAACTCACGGCCACAAGAGACAGGAATGACTGGGGACCTCCCAACATTCACAGCTGAATGCAAAACCCATCTCTGTCGTGGCTTCCCCACAGAAGGTCTGTCCCCTGCCCCCAACACACCCCAACAAAACTGAGCTATACAAGCGGTCTCTCCTGCCAGCAGAGGAGAAGGGTTGATCCTGTTCGAGGTGTGTTTGATAGCTTTGGGGATGCTCAGATACTGTGAGGATGAGGGGGTTTGAGGCCCTAGCTCGATAGGCCAGCTCCCAGTGTTCTTTCTGCTCAGGGCCCAGTGGAGTGAAGGAGAGAGTGACCCCTAGCCATCACCCTCACATTCTGTCTGGGCAGGAATTCACCAGGCCTTGCTCAACAATTCGCTTCTGGCTTGAATTGGTTTGTTTAAGTTCATTTTGCTGCCTCCTGGGAAATGACTCGTTCTCTTAGTGTTTGGGACGGAGACACCCACACTCCTGTGCAAGAGGCTGGCAGGTGACAAGTTCCCTGAATACCTGGTCTCCAGCCAATCCCCATCTGGCTTTCTGAGGAGTACAAACTCCCTCCGGTGTCAGCAGTATCCAGGGAAGGAAGTGTAGTTATCTCCAGGTGCAGGGCATGGATGAGTGAGCTGGATACCTCATCTGACTTACAGATCTTGTAAGGCAGCTCTCAAGAGCTGAGTGAGCTTTGGTGGGGGCCTGTTGCTGCAACAGGGAGAACGCAGGAGCCATCTAAAGAGAGAGCCCTCTCACTCAGCGTTCTGGAGGCTAGGACTCCTTGGGCTGCGTCTCAGTTAGTATCTGGGACTGCAGCTGCTTGGGAAAGCTTTCTGCCTGTCTAGGCGCTCCCTGCCCCATCATTGTAATGTCTGAGGACACCGTCCAGGTCAGCAATGATTTATCCTCACAGCCCCCCAGGAGGGAGAGACATAGCAGCCCCATTTTACAGGAAGAGGGGTACTGGGGCACAGAGAAGGGCAGTGCCAGAGTTGGGAGTAGAACCTGGGTCTGCTGAGTCCCAAGCCAGTGCTTCAGCCCTAAGACAAGTCTTCCTTCTCCCATAAAGCTTGCAAAGCCCCTCCTAGCCCATTGCCCACAGGAGCAAGTGTTCCTCCAGGCACCCCGTGGGGCCCAGATCCCTTCAGCGGGGGGAAGGGTGCTGATCACCGCACGACTGTCAGGGACTGGGGCATGGGCATCAGATCCAATGCTTAGAGCCCTAGGCATCAGGCCTGAGGAGTGTAGCCAAAGTCAATAGCTGGGGGCCAATGCCTAGTGTCAAGCCAGACTCAATAACCAGGAACAGAGGCAGGAGCTGGGAACGAGGCAGAGCGGGGATCTGCCTTGTTAATTCCTAGTACTGCCTCCAGGCTTAAATGGAATGTCTTGACCAATCAGAGGCCATGGGAGGAGCTGCCAGGCATCTCTGCTGTGAGCAGCACTTTCCGCGTGATGGGTTTCCCAGGGCTTATGGTGCATTGGCCGTGGCTCTGCCAAAGCTGGCTGGTGGAATCACTGCCCAGCCTCAGACCTGGGTTCAAGACTCTCAAATCCAACGAGCAGGGAGGGGTCCCCCTCCAGACTGGAAGGTGCATTTTGTCTTTGTTCACCTTCCTCTGCACCAGCCTGTGCTGGCCAGAGCCAGGCTATGGGCTTCCTCCATGGACTCTTGGCCTGAGCCAGGACAGGGATGCTGCCTAGCCCCTCAGGCCAGGCCCTGCACAACTGCTTTCTCATTCTTGCTCTCTCCTCTCCACTCCCTTTTGTCCTTCTCTCATCTTTCTGTTTGTAGCCACTCCAAACAGAACAGGGGGGAGGTCAGGAGGAGTGGGGCCTGTTGACCCCTCCCCCCCCAACTCCACCTATTGGCACCTGTCAGGTCCCAGCAGCCACCCAGGCGTGGAGCTCCAGAGGCCCCAGCCCAGTAGCTCTCAGCAGCAGCTGCTTCAGCTCCTCCTGGAGCAGCACCCCAGCAGGTACCAGGGCTCAGCCACAACTACATGACTCCACCAGGGACAGACCCTCAGACAGATATGGGTCAAAATATAGAGAAAGAAACCCAAGGAAGGGAAGGGTTAAATCCACTAAGGGAGAGAACCAGGCCATGGAGTAGGGCAGGCTGAGGGGAGAACACAGCGAAGGGACAGAGCTGGCGAGAGCTGTACACTGGAGCCAACAGCTGTGTGCCTGGCCTCCCGGCCTGCTTTGCTTGTATATCATAGAATCACAGAAGATTAGGGTTGGAAGAGACCTCAGGAGGTCATCTAGTCCAGCCCCCTGCTCAAAGCAGGACCAACCCCACTAAATCGTCCCAGCCAGGGCTTTGTCAAGCCTGACCTTAAAAACCTCTAAGTATGGAGATTCCACCACCTCCCCAGGTAACCCATTCCAGTGTTTCACCACCCTCCTAGTGAAATAGTGTTTCCTAATATCCAACCTAGACCTCCCCCACTGCAACTTGAGATCATTACTCCTTGTTCTGTCATCTGCCACCACTGCGAACAGCCAAGTTCCATCCTCTTTGGAACCCCCCTTCAGGTAGTTGAAAGCTGCTATCAAATCCCCATACACATTGCCTTTAGGGCAGGGCCTGGGTTTCCCTTCTATCTGTCCAGCACCCAGCCCACAAGGGCAGCTACCGTAATAATGATAATCATCTTCACTGGGCTTGCTGCCTTGGCCTGTGCCAGGGCAGGGCACCTACTGTGGCAGCTGAGCTGTGTGCTGCGAGAGCAGAGACACAACCTCGGAGTTGGTGAGCCGCTTCCTGAGCCTGTAGCTCCGGCTGAGCTGCTCCTCGGACCAGGTGCGCTGGGGGCTGCTGCAGGGGCAGAGAAGGAAGGTGAGTTTCAAGAAGCTGCCTGCTGCCCCAGGCCAGCATGTTTGCAGTGGGGAGCAAAGTGAGCCCAGGTCTGCTTTCCTTACCCACCTGCTCCTCTCCTCTGTCCTCGCCCTGCCTCTCTCAACCAGTCTGGGACCCCCCTTTCAGGGAGAAGCTCTGTTCTCTTCCCGGGAGCCTGGCTCCTGGCAGACAGTCATGCAGGACAGCCTGCAGACCTTTAGCCCTGGTGAGCAGCACGTCTCTGGGCACCATTGCCCTGTGCATGCTGTTTGGAGTTGGCTTTCCAGGTTCTGTCTGTGTTCTCAGCATCCCTTCCTGTAGCATCGCGCTTTGCAACAAACAGCTCAGACATTGCACACAGCACCCTCAGCTGTGAGCAGCATCTGCTGCTGCCTCCTTTCCTTGCTCTCACTTTGGTTGCATTCTGTTTGCTTTTCTTTTTAATGTTTTTCCCTTCTCCATCTCCCATTGTTCTCTCCACTCTCGCTCTCCAAGGTGGGATCAGCCCAAGCCCAACCAGGTAAACACAAGACCTCCAGCACCAAGGCACAGGTGGGTTTGTCTCCTGCGGTTCGTTTCCTCAACCTTATCCTAGGGCACTCAGCAGTTTCCTCTATGGTCCTGCTGCCCCCCCCCCCCCCCAGATTCAGCAGTGGTAAAGAAATCCATTGTCACCACCCCACTAGGGGACTGGAAAGGAGGTCTTCAGCGGCATGAGTGGAGCAGCCACTGCCTAGCAAAGTGGGAGATTGCTGCTGAAAGCTGTGTAGTGTCTTTAGTTCCCACCGGTGGTGAGGGCTCCAGTCTCTGAGCATTTCTGAGAGTCAGCAGCTCCAGCCTGTGCTGTTGGCTCAGTAATGAAGCCATATACAGAATCCCTGTTGCTGCTCCTTATGCCAGAGCCAAAACTGGACCCCGCCCCACTGTGTGCTTCTTGGCAACTGGGTCATTATCTCAGGATGGGAGGACGTGGTTCTGGTTAATTTCAGCACAGGCGGGGAACGTGACTGCAGTTCCTCTCAGCACAGGGTGCAGGTTTCCCCCGTGCCAAGTTTCTGGCCACACAGAAGCCATGGACATTGCAGGCTTTGTACGTTTTGTCCATTGAGGATAGCACTGGTTTGAGAAGGGATTGGCCATGAATTCTGTACCCATTGCTTTTTTACAGGAGGAGTCGGAGGATAGTGAGATTGACCTGGACGATGATGAAGACGATGATGAGGATGACCTTGAAGATGACAGCATGGAAATCTCTCCCAGCAAGGCCAATCGCCGGGCCAGGAAGCCAGAGCCACTGGAAGAGAGTGATAATGACTTCTGACTCTCCTTCCGAGGTGGAACCACTCAACATCTCAAGATGAAAACTTCTGACAGCGAAAGGGTTGGGAATGTAACACACGCTGCTGTGCCTGCAAGTATTTTATAGAGGAATGAAATTCGGAGTCGGTAAATAATAAAGCTATGTTCACAGTGACAGTTAAACTTTAATTGCCAATCTCCTTCCCTGCTCGTCTTTCCCAAAATTTGACTCATTCTGATGATAATTAAAAGTGACATGATATTAAATACTTGTTTACTTAACCTGTTGGGAAGTGGGATTGTATCTGAGCATTAGAACTAGAGTTCCACACTCCAGGATGCCAAAGGTTTGAAAACCACTACCAGATGGTGGGTTAGGCCTTGTCTACACACAAACCTGTACCAGTGTAACTAGTACTGGTTACAACTGTCGCAAAACCCTTGTGTGGGTACATTTGAATTGATTTAAACCTGCTTTATATTGATTTAGCCAAAACTGATTCCTTACCAAATTAAGGGCTTGTTCCCACACAGAGGTTTCACCAGTTTAACTAAAGGTGTGATATTAAACTATTAGGGGTAAGCCGTTGCAGAACAGTGTGGATGCTGTTATATTGGCATAAACCCATTTTATATCAGTAATTTATCTTAAATCTGTCAGGAAGAGGGTTAAGCGAAACTGCAATAACCCACTCTTGAACCACCATCATAGGGCTTTGCAGCAGTTGAACTAAATCAGCATAAGCATCAAGCCTTTAGTTAAAGTCCTGAGCCTGTATGTAGATCAGGCCGTAGTCTCTTGCAATGAGTGCAGTCAAATAGGTCCAAAGTTTGTCTAGCTGCCATGGGTTTGCCTTCATTGCAATGCGTGCCTTACAGGACCTTCCTTCTTTGGATGTCTTTTGCATGATACCTCTCGATATGACAACTGGGTAGAGATTCTCTTCCATAAACAAGCCTAAAAAGTCACAGAAGTCTATTGTACTATCAAATTCTGCTGTCCTCCTGCATGCTATACAAGCTGTTTCGTTTATATAGATCCCCGTGTTTCAGAAATAAATGTATTTTCTGCATTGATTCATGTGACTTTTTTTATTGAGAAGTTTTAGTAGGTTAGGCTGGCGCAATTCTTGTTGAGAAACCATGTAGGTTAGAGAAAGCTCGAGTGCATTCACTTCATGTGTCAGTTATGTCTGCCTCACTTGCTTGTCAGCTCTGCTGTAGAATGGCATAGCGTCCCGGGAACAGACATTACTGCTTGATTAGAGCACTTCACCTTGGCGCTTGTTCATCAGGACAGTTGAGTGGCCCAGTTTTGTTCCCATATTGCTGGCACCCTGCTAGCCTGGCATGTTCTACATCTGGAAATCTGCCCTTGTTTTCCCTACATCTGCGTTACAGACGTGCGTCTATCCATCTTCATTATTAGTACTGCAGGAAGGAAGGAACATTAAATAGTTCAAGGTGAATTTCTTCATGCCACCCACCCCAGCCATTCCTTTCACACCAGTGTGGTGCCAGTCAATAGAGCAAGGAGGTTGAAGTCTAACTTTATGTTACAAGGAACCATCTTTTTTTTCAGTGTTTGTACAGCACCTAGTACAATGGGGTCTTGGTCGATGACGAGAGCTCCTAGGTGTTACGGTAACACAAATCAACACCGATAATATCGCGACTCACCTAGACTTTAAAGACTCACCGTAACGGATTGCTAGGAGAGCTGTTTGCCTTATTGTACACCCAGTAAGTTAAAGGAGTTTTGCCACTTGCTTCAAAGGGACCAGCGAGCCCCTGCCTTGCTGCTGTGTGATTCCACGGGTGCTAGCTAGCTGTGAGCTGTCAGGTAGGCCTACACTACACAATCCATCATGGAATCCCAGCGCCATTCCAACAGTTAGCAGGGGACCTGCGCTCTACCTCCACTTCCAACACTCTAGTTACATATTCTGCCTGGAATCTGCTGTGCACTGAGAGAGGCAGAAGCCATTGCTTCCACCACCCCCACCTATCAAACTGATGTCGTACCCCAGACTGAGAGTTGCTGCTCATAAAACCAAGCCTGGCCCCTGTGCTGCGGTGCTGTTAGTTACATATCCCATGTGTTATTGTCTCCCTTGTAACTGCATCGAACAGCGTCAAACATATTCTATGTAGTAACACAGAGCACAGTACTGCCAACTAGCACTGACAGTACACAGCTTCAGCCAAACAACAAGGCTGACGTTCGTAGGCTTACGTCCTGCATCCAGCCTGGACAAGACACCCCTTGAAGGCTCCAGAAACACCATTAAGAGCACTCAGTGGCTTTGCCACAGAAACACTTTTTTAAAAAAAAGTTGTTGCAGAAATCACTGACTCCGCTCAACCCTTAGTGTCATGGCGCTGGGAATTCACAGCTCATGGGCTCGATTCGCCACGGCCTGCCCTTTGTGAAGCCATTTACACATGTGCAAAGGGAATGCAGCGTGGGTTTGAAATGCTTCTACCGCTGTGCGGATTCCTGACGTGGACAGCCACTTCAGTCAGGTGTCAATTATGGCACAAACTGCAGCTCAGTGAGGAGTCAGGCCCGTTCATGCCAAACTGCTGCCAAGGAACAGGTCCCATTGTGGCAGGTGGCCCTAGTATTCTGCTGACCTCTGAGTGCAAGACCCCCATAGGTTAGGGCATAGGGGCTGAGCACATGCGGCTAAAGCCACTCCCACCCCACCCCCACACCTTCCCCACACCCCACCTCACTCCCCCAGTAGATGAGGTTGGTAGCACATCTGCTGCCCCTGGGGAGAGACAGGCATGACAGGGAAGCCATTACAGCAGACATTTGCTTAGCCAACCCCCTTTTACTTGAAATACCCTTCTGGTGGATAATGAGTAAATTCCCCCCAGTGTATCATTTGCATGGAAAGCTGCCTGTTTAGCTAAACACATTTCATTCCCTTGTTCCGTGAACAAGGGGTTCGCTGAGCGCACTGCTGGGAACACTGATCAACTGTACAGGCCTTCACTGCTGAACTCTGCTCAAAAGGCTGGAGGAGACGGGCTACGGGCTTGTTTGTGGTAGGTCTGAGCAGCGATTAAAAAAACCAACAACCTCGCCTCTGCGTTTGCTGCTCAGTAAGTGGAAGTGAGTGCGGCCGAGGCCTGTGCTATTGTTAACCACCAGTCATGCATGACACAGGCCAATGTAGTCAGAGTAGGTGTGTCCAGCTCTTCAACAGCAGGGGAACTGGAGGGCTGAGGTCAGGTGGTGTCTCCAGGAGCGGGCTGGCTCTACAGGGTCCCCAGTAAGATGTGCCTTTCACCAGCAAGCACCACATAATAACAATGTCTAGTTCCTATTTTAAGTATGGGAAAACCTATGATGGCCCAGACTGCCTTCCCCCCGCCCTCCCGCGCTGTGGGATTGACAAAGGCTGTGGAGTGGTGACCAGCTGGGCCAGCGGCTCACTGGGGCTCCCTACCTCGTATGCAGCTCACCCAGCAAGGGGCTCACGGGAAAATGAACTGTTGTATAGCCCCTGGGAACACCGCAGGCCAGCCTCTGAGCTCAGCTTAGCACGGACACCTATATAAAGCCTAGCTGACTGCACTGATGCTGTGTTTACACCAGTGGAACTGAATTCACAGTGGCCTACTGCTCTAAATGAGGCATTTTCAGCGCCATGTTCATTCCTAGCTTTGGCTCATGCTCATGCAGAGAGCCGGGGCCCTGAACAGAGTGCCACTCAGCATGGACTGACTGGCCCAGGCCCCAGTGCTGCACGCGGCAGCCAAAAACACCAGCACAGCTCATTTAGTGAGACCAGGTGAGTGAGGTAAGAGCCACTCCCGTGACCTGAAGCAGAGCTCTGTGTATGCTCAAAAGCTTGGCTCTCTCACCTACTGAAGTTGGGCCAAATACAAGCTATTACCCCACCCACCTTGTCACGCTAATATCACATACACCTGAGGGCATTCTGTTCCAAAAAATTAAAAATGCTGCATCAAAAAATTAAAACTTCTGCACACATTTTGAAATTCTGCAAATTTGATTTGTCAAATAAATGGGGACGCTGCAGCATAGCACTGGGGAGCACAGGCCACTGGCTGCACAGAGATGGGAGCTCACTCTGCAGTCCCCCCTCCCTCCCCCCAGGAAACGGACTCAATGGTGAGGCTGCACCCAACCCTGACACAGTGCAAGAACCGGGCCTGCCCCAGAAACACCCCAGGGCCCTGCCCCTCCGTGCCAGGTGCACAAGGTGTGGGCAGGAAGGCAGCATCCAAATGTGGAAGGGCTTAATGGGGGGATCCAGGTATGGGTTGAAAGGATTCTGGGTGGGGGTGGTTCAGTGGGGGATCCAGATGCACAGGGGCTTGTTGGGGGGTTCTGGGTGCAACAGTAATGGGACTCTGCGTGGGAGGGGGTGAGTCTAGGTGAAGATGGTTGGGGCTCAGCAGGGCTAAGGGGGTCTGGGTGTCCAGATACTGGGAGAATAGGGCTCAGTTGGGTGGGGATCCAGGTGCAGCTGGTTGGGGGCTTGGTGGAGGGGGGGGCTCGTCAAGGTGGTCAAGGTGCAGGGGGACGGGGGGGCTTGTCGGTGGGGTTCTGGGTGCGGGGGTGGATGAGGCTCAGCGGGAGGGTTTGGATATGAGGGGGGTCTGGATGCACAGGGGTTGGGCAGATGGCGGAGCAGCTCAGTGTACAGGGATCCCTCACCCTTCAGCTGAGGAGCGATGGGTGCAGGAAGCACATGGGGGCGGGGAGTTTGCAGAGCTTCCTACAGCCAGGGGAGAAATCTGGGGGTGAGTCTGACACAACCCCGGATGCTGTGCAGGGTAGGAGGAAGACCCCTCCTCCCCACCCAGCCGGGACTAGCAGCAGAGCCCAGCGCAGGGTAGGAGCAACCAGACGGGTCTTCCTCAGTGCCACCCCCTCTCCCACAGTGATTTACCTCTCTGCTGGCTGCCCTGGGCACCCGAAACATACTGCTTGGGGAGCGTCGCTCTTGTGGCTTCCCTTTGCTTCCCCGTCAGAAAGTCATTTTTCTGCAGGGAAGCAAAGAAATCTGCGAGGGACATATGTTCTGTGCCTGTGCACCAGGGCCGGCTCCAGGCACCAGCTGAGCAAGCTCGTGCTTGCGGCGGCAGATTCTACGGGGCGGCATTCCACCCAATCCTAGGGCGGCACGGCCGCTTTTTTTTTGTTTTGTTTGCCAATCCGGCCGCCCTGTAGGGTGCGGTGGCGCGGAGGAGGGGAGCGCCCTGCTGGGAGCGGGCTGCGCGCTCCGTCTGCCCCAGCCAGTGCCAGGTCTGTAGCAAGCCCAGCAGGGCAGCCCGCGTACTTCCCTGCCCGCCGCCCTGCTGAAGCCCTGGCCGCCCCCCTTCTCTCCCCCACTCCGCTCCCTCCCCCTCCCTGGCCGCCCCCCCCCTCCCACCC
>NW_020665046.1:1309378-1325380 GCF_002925995.2 Terrapene triunguis | reverse complement strand
CCCTCCCCCTCCCTGGCCGCCCCCCCCCTCCCACCCCACTCCCTCCCACTCCCCGCTAGCTGGGGCACGTCTGCAGCACAGAGAGTCCCCCTGCACCCTGACTCCGGCCGCCCCGCAGGTTTTTTGTTTTTTTCCTGCTTTGCCGCTCCGGCCGCACCGCAGGTTTTTTTTTTTGCTTTGCCGTTCTGCCCGCCCCGCTTTTTTTTTTTTTTTTTTTTTGGCTTGGGGCAGCAAAAAAGCCAGAGCTGGCCCTGCTGTGCAGTGGCGCAGAAATCCCCCAGGAAGATAATATCCTGGGGCCAACATGACAAACAGCCAATGATTTGCAGAGAGCCTTGCTGTCCTGCGCTGCCCTTTTGGAAGAAGGTTCCCCCAGCTGATGAAGCTGAGACAGGGTATTCTCAGGGAGAAAAAGTGTCCCGCTCCAGTTTGTTTTATTGGGAAATTCCAGGGCTGGGTGACCCAGCCCTACAGCTCTTAGTTCCCAGCTGCCAAACTGCATCGAGCGCCATCTGTCTGCGGAGGGAGGCTCAGGCTCTCTGGCCCAGACCCTCAAAGAGGTGAGGGGCCTAAATACCTTTGAGGCTCCGGGCCTCTGGCTAGAAGCCCCAGCCAGTAGCCTTGTCTTAGCAGGTTCTGTATGTTCCATTAGTTGGCGGGAGGGAGGGGTAGCTAGGGAGGTTTGGCGAGTCCATGGACCTTTTCATAAGATGGCACCATGCTGGGCTTAGCTGCATCGTTACCCCGGACACTCCCTGAAGGGAACCTGGCTGTAAGCTTTTAGAAACGAACCCCATGGCAAGCTTGGGCTGCTCCCCTCAGGATTTGCCTGGGCACAGTTATTGCTAGATCCAGCATTTCTCTGCTGTTTTTCAGCCCATTTCTACTATCAGCTTTTCTTTCCAACTGGCTGCTCGGTTGGGCCAGTCACTGGCATGCCTCCAAGAGGAGCTGACCTCTGACCTGGGTGGGGACAGGGACAGAAATGTGGATCCACCCATGTTCAAGGCCTTGGGCAGGGCAGTATTAGCCCCAATTGCTAATTTACCTCTACATTTTTTAATCCCTCCACACCTCGCCTGGAGCTGGTGAGGCTGCATGAGCAGGGGCCCCCAGCACACAAAAGGCCAGACTGCTACTGGTCCGAGTGGGTTAAATGATGTGGGCTCAAAGAGCCAACAGCAGCATCAGCCAGCGTGTGATAGCTCCAGGCCAGGTTCTGGCATGGCTGGAGTGTTGCCCCGCACCTCAGCGCTGCCCCAGGGCTCCCACACACCCTGCCCCTTACAGCTGTGGAGCCTTTGCACTGATGCAGTGGCTGGCTCCACCTCGTAGCACACCCTGTGCCCTGCTCCTAGCAAGGCGGGATGCAGCGGCCGACTCACTAGAGAGGATGAAACCTACAGTCAGTCCCCCGTTGAAATTCTCAAACGGCAGCCGCAGGAGGGCGGGTAAGAACGCTCACGTCATCACTTTGGTTAGGAATCCATTTATTCCAGAGCTTGGCACCTCATCACACCGGTCACACTCCTTGTTAGAGTCTCTCACTGCTACACAGCTGGCAGGCGGGTCGCTCATGTCCTAGTCTGAGCAACAGCACAGGCAGCTGTGGAGGAAGACCCTGCAGCTTGGCGCTTAGCCCTGCTACAGGCATCGCCCCTTCCATGGGGCTCACTGCATTGCTTCTCAACCAGCATCGATATACCACAGCACAAACAAGAGCCTAGGAACACTGGGCAGATACCTAGACACAGCCACTCGACGATATTTAGGCACCTAACGGCCACTGAAATCAGTAAGTACCTTTATAAATCTGTCCCCTTGTGCCTGGCCTTACAGGCTCAGCCCTGCCAGTGGCCATGCGCTGGGTCGCTCTCATGAGCCCATTCTGCAGAGGGGGAAGCTGAGCCTCAGAGGTGCCATGGCTGGCCTAGGGTCACTCAGCATGTCAGCAGCAGACCAGCCAAGCGAGATCACCTTCAGAAGGGCACAGAACATGGGGTCAGTTTGGATTAAAGATTTTGTTTCACGAGGCAGAACTTTGTGACTAGGAGCTCCCCAAAGCAGACGCCTGCTGGAAATAAACAACTGGGCAGGAACCACCCACTTTCCATGCACTTCATTCCCTAACCACCCTGCAGTCCCCCTCCCCTCCTTCAGCTCTTCACCTCTCCTCTTTTCCCACTTCCTTGCTGTGGGCTGATGCTAGACCATTACACCTCTCGCTTTGCAGGGGCACAGACACTGAATGGTTGGTCTCAGGCCGAGCCCCAAATCGCTCGCTGTTAGATGCCGCGTGAGCACAGTGGTTTATTCATTCTACAGGCCTGGAGGTACTCACAAGCCAAAGCTCCCTATAAGCTGATGGAAGCGAGAGGTTTCCCGCTAGAGACCCACTAAAGCAGGACACACCAACCATCCTGGAGCTTACTCCAGGGAATGTGGTGAACCTCGGGAGCAGAGATTTGCATGGCCCTGCCATGTACAACCCCAATGGGATTAAATGGCCATACAGCCGGCAGGGCTGGGCAATAATGATAGGAGGGAAGCAGCTGCCTGGCGAGTTTCCGTGCAGTCCAGTCAAACTGTATAAAGAATTCTCAGCAGCTGGCTCTGCGGGGGTCTGTCCGTGGTGAGAGCTCTGGGTCTACCTGTGCATTGAGAGCCTCATGCTCACACACCGAGGTACACACAGCACCAGGCCCTACACACATCAGACTGTGAGGTGGGGACATTCTGTCCTGGAGGGACGGGCTCAGCAGTAGCAGGGCAGGAGGGTTTCTCGGTTACAGGGATAAGTGAGGTGGGACTAAATTGCTGGCACTGCGTCCCTTCCATCCACGTCCCCACCGCACCCGTCCTGCCTGCCTTTTAACAGTCACGGCTGCCGCAAGCTCATTCCTCAAGCCCGGCAGCCGTTGGAACAATGGTGCTGCTAAGAGAGACGTGTCCTTCTACACCTGCAGGAGCAGCCTCAGCGGCAACTTTCATTGGTGCCCCTAGGCCTCAGCACAGCTGGAGCGAGCGCCTCCATCACCCCACGCAGCACTCTGAGCCAGTCAGAGTCCACGGGGGCATTCCAGGCCCAGGAGGCCTCAATTAGCCGTGTGGGTCGAGCTGGGAAAGCGGCTCCCTGCGCTGCCGCGCTCTGATGTGGGGAAACCGCCAGCTGAGCTGACCCGGCGCTGTCATTAAAGCGAGTCTCTGCACCATCCCCTGCCTGCTGCTGACTCGTGCTGGCCATTCCTGGTGCAGCCAGCCCTCACATCTCGACGATGCAGCGCGGAGAGTTTGTTCTGATGGCGTCAGCGATCACCTTGGCGCCGGACTGGCCGATGCGATTCCCCTGCAGACTGGGAGAGGACAAGGGACAGGCATGACCTCAGCAAGCGCACAGCTGCACTAGTTCCCAGCACGGTCTGCTCGGCTGGCAGGGGTATGGCCACACTGCGCACTAAGCCCCTGGCCGTGGGACTCGGTGTCCCCATGCCCACACTGCATTGTAAACCTGGGCTGACAATTGCTGGAGCCAGGTCTCACAGACGTGCTCCGTGGCCACCATGCAGGACCTCCTGGCTCGGGTCTATGGGTTGAGCTGCATCCACACTGCAAACTGACAGGGCTCGACCACCCCCACCCCCCGCACATGGTCCTGGGCCCCGGATCCTGAGCTCTTGCTGACCTGAGTCAGACTGATCTGTGTGGGGATGGAAAGTGCTTGGACTTAAACCTGAGTCAGAGCCTGGGCTCAGTGTGCAGTGTAGACATGCCCCAGGGGGCTGGGAGACCCCGTCCCCATTGGCATGACCTCGCATACGCGGTGTGTGCAAGCTCACGCCATACATAGGCAGAGCAGCACCCTCTTCAAAACGGCGCCCCGTTTGTTACCAGCCCATACCACGTCCGGCTTTGGCTCAGGACCAGATGGGGGACAGCTTGGAAAAGCAGGAGTGTCTGACGTAACAGCAGGTGAAGGGCCTATGGCTGGGGCTCCCACGGGGCAGGCGAGGTCGTCCAGTCCTGCAGGCACAAGGGCCCAGCGGGAGCAAGGGACGGTCAGGGAAGGAAAAGCGCTGCTCCCCACTTCTGCTGCCTTCAGCCTCCTGCTCCTCATCCTCCGCCCCCACCTCCAGCCCCCCAAGTCAGCCCGCCCAGGGAAAATCACCCTCCCCCACTGCCTCGGCCCAGAAACGACGTTCAGCCCATGTGTGCTGCGTGAACTTTCAGGCCAGGGCCCCTTCCTTGTCCCTAGAGGCCCACTGCCGACGCCAGGGGCCTGGCACAAGCTCCAGTTGGCCTGGGGAGCTTGCCCCCAATTCCAAGGCAGCTCTGGGCGCTGAGCCCACCCATCAGTGGGAGGCTGGAGTCCGTGGCCCAGCATCTACCTGGGCATTGTTGGGGACACTGCCAAGGAGTAGCCAGTGAGGAGGCCAGCCCAGGCCACAAGGGAGCTGGAGGGACCCAGGGGTTGGCACAGCACAGCCCTGTGGGCGTCCTGGAGAAGGTTTGGCTTTCAGGAGGGTTCCACACCTTGGTGATCCCATTAGCCCCAGTGGTGTTTGGCAGGGACTTGGGGGCAGGGCTTCACGCCTCCTGTGGAGTTTGGGCATTGTGAGGCAGCAGCCTGGGCCAGGTCTGGGGTGGAGGAGTGGGTCTCACAAGGGACGCTTTATGCTGCCCACAGAGGAACACTATAGCACAGCCGCCATGGTCCCAGAGGCAGGTGAGTTCACGCTCTTTCCCCACGTCTCCGTCCATCTGCCAACCACGCCCGCATGCACTGGGCACTCAGCTGCCACTCACTTGACGTAGGTGAGGCCATGGTTTCCGGTCAGAGCTGTGGCAATGCAGATAGCTCCATCCATGCCTAAGGAGTTCTCCTGGAGGCTGAAGGGGAGACAAAGACTCGTCAAGAAGTGAGGCCTGGAGAAAGCATCGGGCAGATCTGTCAGGGTGGACTGATTTAAATCAAAGCAATTCAAAACACCAGTTGTATTCATGGGTTTCAGTCAGCAAGCAGGAAATCTTGATTTAAATCATTGATTTTAACCTTGTTTTTTATTTGTGCTTTTTAGTTATTTTCCTAAAGAAAGTTTGAGTCTCATTTGTTGGTACCATTACAACTATTTTAATGTGCTAGATACATAAGAAAAAAATGATCAACATTTTGCAACTAAAACAAATTGATTTATTAAACATCTGAACTATTATCTGTAGTTAGTGAACAGAACTGATTGTTTCTGGTCAGTCTTGCAAGATTTTAGAACTAGCAGAGCTCGTCATTTTTATTCATAGATTGGAAAAAGAAAACAAGCTTTTCTAACGTCCAATCACTTTCTTAACTTAGAATGAACTAGTCATTCAACCAAACTAGTTGACTAAACTGAAATGAAGAAAATGTTCTTTCTGCACCTGAAAAAAAGGCGACTGTTATCCAAAGCCGCTTTAGCATTGCATCAGCCTCTGGTTTCAGCTGCTTAGCCACTGTCTTTCACTAGGTCGGTGATCTGGCTTTCTTAAAGACTTCGCCAGCAAATATATACTGCTTAATATATTTTTTTATTTAATTTTAAATGATTTTAACAGAATAGAGTAAGTTTAGGCCTTAACACCGGTTTTCATAATTTCAAATTTAATTTTAAATAGGCTTATTGTAAAAAATAAACCTGTATTTAATTTAAAAATTAAAAAAGTCTGATTTATTTTATCGGTTAAACTCTCTATTTTTATCCATACTGGAATTTGTGTATTGACTTGGATTTCTTCCTTCATAGCTGGCCTCTTCTCCCTGCCTGATTCCGTCCACGTCACAATAGAGGGTTAGTAACAATGATGTCACAATCCAGTGATTGTGACATCACAGCTGCTCCTTTGATGATGAAGTGTGATAGAACAATCTATCACTAGCAGTCAGATCAAAGGAAGCCAGTTAGGGCCCAAGCTGCTGTTTAGATGCAGAAAAGATACATGACAGTTTGGAAGCATTCTGGTGACTCATTGTAGACAGTGCTGGTGGTGACGCCTCTAGTTAAGGTTGCCTGACACTTTCCATTATAAGACTCCATTTTCAATTATAACTTTGACCATTTGGATTGAAATTTCCCATGCTGGGCATCAGCCTCAGGCTGAATTTGTTTGGAACATTTCAGCAAACGCAGTTCAGCCATTTCCAAGACAGATTGAGGGGATTAGATCGGATGTACTGAATGAGGCAGGGGTCCAGTGGGGGGAAAAATAGTATGTGATCAGGTAATTAAAGCCTGTATCACGATGCATGTGCACAAGGGAGCCAAATTAAGATTGCACAGGGAACCTTCATTCTGGCACTTCCTAACTTTTGAGTGCTGGAATTTGCCACCTTTCCAGCCTTTTACTGTAGCTTTGGAATGCAGGGTGTTTTTTAGCGTTTGCTCCAGCATGGCAGCTACTTACTTCAGAACGCGGAGACTGCGGTTAACCTTCAGCGCGTTGGCCATAGCTTTGGCTCCAGCCACACCGATGGAGTTTCCTCTTAAGCTGCAGGGAAGCCAGGAAATACAGAAGGGCGATTAGGACAAAGAGCGCCGAAGGCTAATACAGGGATTCCATACAACCACAGAAGGCAGGTTGAGGGACAGTGGGGGACACAGAGCACATGCCAGCTGGCCTGGGGCTTAGACATGCTGGAACTGAGGGCTCCCAAAGGATTTCCAGCCTAATGAGCTGTTGGAGACTGGACGTGCTACAGAGCTGATGGATTTGTCTCCCGGAGGGGCCCAAGGAGAGGTAAGTCGCAGGGACTGCTTGGAAAAGGGGCGCAGCTGGGGAACACTTACTCCAGAGTTGTGAGGGTTCTGTTAACAACTAGGGCCTCTGCCAGGGCTTTGGCCCCGCTCACCCCGATCGAAGCCACCTGGAGGCTGCAAGAGAACAAGGAACATTCAGTGCAATTCACAGCAAGCTATCCCAGCCGGCCTGCACCCAACAGATGCGCGTTATACTGAGCTGGCAAACCGGAGCCCAAGAAACCCAGGCTGCCGGGGCCGGCTTCACAAGCCAACGCCGTTCTTCTCCGAGCACATTCATCCTGCGGAGGAGTGCGGCAGCCCGGGGAGACGGGGTCTGATGTGAGGGCATTGATCCAGCCAAGGATGTATTGATGAGCTGGGAAGATGGCAGCACATTCTCTATTAAAACACTCGCCCCACCAAGTGACTCGCAAATAAACAAAGAGGAAGCTGTGAATGGAATCCAGCACAGACAGACACAACAGTCTCTGTGAGCTAATTGACTACAAAGCAGGGCTGGTTCCCTGCTGCCGGGCGGTCGGATGGCTCTCTGCAGGACATGGTGCTGAAGTGCAGTGTGACGGGTACCTATAGCCATCCCCTAGCAGCAAAGGACTCCTGTCCAATGAATTAGCAGCCTGCGGGAGCCCCCCTTCCCGTAGGACCCTGAGGCAGACTTTATTAGCTCTGGCACATCACCTGGGGCAGGCCCAGCTAAACCCCCACCGTCTCTCTGCCTGTGGGGTCTTGGGAGAAAGAGGCAGGGCGGGGGCTCAGGGAGAAGGGGCAGCACAGGGGTGGGGATATAGTTCAGGCACTAGTGCTGCCCCCTTTAGAGAGCCCGCGCTCACTAGTCAGACTGGGAGCCCTTACCTAGCGGGACAGGTGCAACTGTCTAGTTACCAAACTCTCCAAAAGTCCAGCAATTGGAGGACTACAAGGGGCTGGGGAGCAGCAGATTCCGTTTGCCTGAAGGGTCTCGGACCAGATTGGCCAGCAGGCTGAATGCCCCTGCTCTGCACACCACTACACATTTCACATACGGGGCATATTCCCTCCCCCCCACGTGGACACTTACCAGAGAGTGGTGAGAGTGGTGTTCACCTTCAGAGCAGCAGCAAGGGCGATCATGCCTTCATCGCCAATAGCGTTCTCCTGCAAACTAAAACACAGCATGTGCCACGTGACGGCATATATGGCCCTTGTCCCCTAGAGCGCATACATGGGGAAAGGGTCACGCGGGCGAGGGTTAATGGCTCCTCACTGGGTCGGGACACAAGCTGGCTCCCCTGAGTTGTATGCCCCAAAATGCTGCGGCTTCCAGGCGACCCACGTGGACCACTGCCCCATGGCGAGATGGGGGGGGTCCTGTTAGCCCATGGAACTGCCCAGTGACGGGGTCCAGCCGCTTGGAAATCAGGTGTACATTTTTAAGTGAGGGTAATTAGCCACTGGGACAACTGACCAAGGGCTGTGGTGAATTCTCCGTCATTAGCCATTTTTATATCAAGATCGGATGTCTTGCTAAAAGCTCTGCTCTGGGAATTATTGTGGGGCAGGTCTCTGGCCTGTGGGATACAGGAGGTCGGCCTAGTTGATCCCATCCCTTCTGGCCCTGGAGGCAGAGTCGATGGAGCCCAGAGGGGCAATGAACAGGTCTCTCTCAATAGGGTGAAATTCAGAGGGTGCCAGGCAGTGAGATATAAGGCAACAAAAATATCCAATACAGGGTGACCAGCTGTCCAGATATTAGGGGCTCGGTCTGTATATGCAAGTATCCCCCCTCCTTGATGCAACATTGTGGCATTACGACCCTTTCCTCCACCACCCAAGGGATGGTGGCAGCCCCCGCCCCCAGCCAGAACACCGAGCAGGCCGAGTGGCCACGAAGGGGATGCTGCAGGACCTGACTGCGTGGGTCACGAGCGGTTTATTGTGGGGGGGGTGATGCTCCAGGAGGGCAGACCCGGGGGTGAGAGGAGCTGGTTAAGGGAGGGAGTGGGTCCCTGGAGGGACCTGCAGAACAAGCAAGCTGGGGAACCACTAGTCTAGAGTGTGCTCAGCAGGGTCCCCTGCTGGCTCCAGCCGGTCAGAGGTAAGTGACTAGGACACAGCGAGATGGGTGCATGTCCTGAACAGAACCTCCTTTGCTGGGGGAGCGAAGGCGTAAGAGCCCCCAGAGAATCTTCCTCAGCAGACAGCTGAGCCCACGAAGGGCTGGTACTTCTTGCTTGCCCCATTCCTGCTTGGCCTCCTGTCCTCCCCCAGTCCACAGCTCAGCCACACATGCCACATGTGGTCCCTGCCAGCGAGTCACTGAGCCAAGCAGGACGTGCTCCCTGAGACAGCTCTGTGATGCCCCCACGGTGCAGGGCTTTGGCATTGCTGGGGGGAAGTTAGGGGGTCCTGATCTGCTCCTCCAGCGCAAACTCCTAACTCCCCCCCGCAAACTGCTAACTCCCCCGCCCCGGTGCCCTCGGGCCCTGAGCCAGCGATGCAGCCAGGCAGGGAGACGTGCTGCATCGTCACTTACTCGAGGCTGGTCAGGCTTGTGTTGGAGTGTAGTGCTTGGGCCAGCGCCTTAGCCGCCTTCGACTGGATGAAGTTCCACTGCAGGCTGTGTAAAGAGAGTAAGCAGTGAAGGATTACCACTGGGGGGTGGGGCGGGACTCTGCAAACAGGGAGAAGCCCCCGGACAAGGGGAACGGACCCGTCTCATCAGGGGACCAGCTGGAAGAGGGGATACCTCTCCGCAGGCTCTTCTGGAGTAGCTGCATCCCACCCAATGAAATCCCCCCTGGGTTTGTACCGGACACAATAGCCATCTGCACATCCTTCCCGTAACTGTCGCTTATCAGCCTTGGACAGTGCTGAACAGCTGTTGCCTTTGACCCCAGAAGTAGCAGCATTGTGGTGGAAGGTGAAGGGCTGTGATCTCCAGGGGGATACGTATCTAGTTTGTAATTCTGTAAACCCGCATATCTGAGGTTCCAAACACTGCTATGCAAATCCATCCCTCACACTACTGTGCACAATCCATTGGTAACGTGGTAGCTTTGATTAATCAGACATTAATAAAAGGGCCAGAGGAATTGTGGCACATATGGCTCTTCAGCCTTAAAAAATGACATGGTTGAAGGGCTGGTGAAAGTTGCCAGCCTGACAGTGCTGGAGAGAGAGGACGGGCTCCAGGCGAGAGGGGTTCAGCACCTAGGGCCATTCAACTTTTGCCAGCAGTGGAAGGGGTCTGGGATGTCGACTCCTATTCAGCATTTACAAAAACTATGTTGCTCTTCCCCAATATATTGTGTTTATCTATGTGTCTGATAATTCTGTTCTTTACTAAAGTTCCAAACAATTTGCCTGGTACTGAAGTTAGGTTTATCAGCTTATTGCCAGGATTGCCTCTGGAGCCTTTTTTAAAAATTGGCATCACGTTAGCTATCTTCCAGTCACCTGGTACAGAGGCTGATTTAAGCGATAGGTTACATATCACAGTTGTTAGTTCTGCAATTTCATATTTGAGTTCCTTCAGAACTCTTGGGTGATACCATCTGGTCCTGGTGGCTTATTACTGTTTAATTGAGCCATTTGTTCCAAAACCTCCTCTAATGACACCTCAATCTGAGACAGTTCCTCAGATTTGTCATCTGAAAAGAATGGTGCAGGTGTGGGAATCTCCCTCACATCTTCTGCAGTGAAGACTGATGCAAAGAATTCATTTAGCTTCTCTGCAATGGCCTCATCTCTTTTAAGTGCTCCAGTAGCACTTTGATTATCCAGTGGCCCCTCTGATTGTTCGGCTTCCTACTTCTAATGCACTCAATTTTGTTGCTGTTAGTTTTTGTGTCTTTTCCTAGTTGAACTTCAAATTCTTGTTTGGACTGCCTGATTATAGTTTTACACTTGACTTGTCAGAGTTTATTCACCTTTCTATTTTCCCCAGTAGGATTTTACTTCCAATTTTTAAAGGATGTCTTTTTGTCTGTAACCACCTCTTACTCTGTTGTTCAGCTATGAGGGCATTTTTTGGTCTTTTTTTTTTTTTATTTGGGGTATACATTTAGTTTGAGCCTCCATTATGGTGTTTTTCAAAAGTTTCCATGCAGTTTGCAGGCATTTCAGTCTTTTGACTGTTCCTTTTAATTTCCAGTTAACTAGCTTCCTCATTTTTGTAGTTTCCCTTTTTGAAGTTAAATGCTACTGTGGAGGGTTTCTTTGTTTTTTCCCCCCCTTACAAAAATGTAAAATTTAATTACATTATGGTCGCTATTACTGAACAGCTTAGCTATATTCACCTCTTGGACCAGATCCTGTGCTCCATTTAGGACTAAAACAAGAATTGCCTCCCCCTTGTGGGTTCCAGGACTAGCTGCTCCAGGAAGCAGTCATTAATGGATTTATGGCTCATTACAACAATCTGTAACCCAGTAACCCCACATTTTTGTCATGATTGCAACGTGTTAACAGGCCACTTCACCTCTGAATGGTCTCTTAGAATACATGGAAAATATTTATGCTAAACTATCTGTTCCACCTTGTATTTGGCTCTGAGTATCTTTCCCACCCTGAAGAAGAGTTCTGTGTAGATTGAAGGCTTGTCACTCTCACCAACAGAAATTGGTCCAATAAAATATATGACCTCCCCCACCCTGTCTCTCTAATATCCTAGGACCAACAGGGCAAAATCATAAAGTAACAGTTTTCAGCCTCTACTGGCCTGGGCTGGATCCGAACCAGTGAGCTAGATGCAGACTGTACAGTGCTGCCCATGACGATGGAATTCTGCTGCTGATGCCATTGTGCATGGAGCCCTCCTCTCTCCACTCAGCTGTGCCATGCTGAGAGGGACTGAGGCCCATGAAGGATGTTGCAGGCTGTTCACTCACTGCAGGGACAGAGCAGCTAAAAAGAAGGAACCAAAAATCAGGGCCAAGGTGAAACTCACTGCAGGGACATGAGCGCCTGGTTCTCTCTCATCGCCAGTGCAATGGCCTTGACGCCTTCATCATACAACAGATTCGCCGCTAGGCTAGAGGCAAAGTACAGAGAAATGAGTTAAACACGGTGTGATACATTACACCTGCCTCTGGTGGGTTGAAGTGCAGTGAGACAAGTGCAAGGGGGGAGGGAAGAGACAATAGGATGACATTAAAAGGCAATTAATGGGAAACAGAAAAAAGGAAATACACATGGTTTTTACACTGTAATGGGTGATTAATCTGTGGAACTCACTACTGCAGGACATGGAGGCAAATACCATCAAGGTTTCAAAATGGAACTAAACATTTTTAGGAACAAGAAGAGTGTCTGCACTGGTACTAGTCAGGATAATATTACAAGGGCTTGCTCCATCCTCATAATTCAGGGCATCTGCTATTCATTAGCTGGAGTAAGGAAGATTCTACCCCTTCTTCCCCTGCCCCCAATGGCAGGATATTCCACACTGGCTTATGTCTTCTTCTCAAGCACTCATTGGTAACTTCACTGGATGGATCGCTGTCTTATCGGCCGAGGCAAAGTGCTCCAGAGAGATCATTAGTCAGGTCCACGCTGGTTATTCTGCATTCTGCTTTCCACAGAACTCCAAGTTACAAAATGATTAAGCCAAGCACAAGTTCTTTCGGTCTGCTTACATACGTGAACCACAGGATCATCAGGCTAGATCATGCCTAGCGAGAAACCCCAGGAGCTTAAACTAACAGAGCTCCTGGAGTATCGTGTGGGTGGGGTTTGCCACTGGAAAACCTCCCCCCTCCCCCATGCTCCCCAGCCTCCTGCCCCTCATGGCCTGCTCACCTGTGTTTGTGCCCAAACAAACCCTCCAGGAGGAGCTGCCAGGGCAGACCTGATGTCTGCAGACATTGGTGCTGGCCCTGGAGGGGGGATGGCGCTGTGGAGAGCAGCTGTCTTGCCCCGACTCCTCCCCACCCAAGTACAGCGCCCCCAAAAGCAGCAGAAGTTCAGCCACGCAGTGTGCAGATGGAGGAACGTCTGCAGAGCTGGAGGGAGGCGGGAGGATGCTGGTTTGGGGCAAATCCCTTCCCTCAAAGGGAAAACAACGGAGGTGATGATATGGCTCCAGAGATTTGGACCTAGAAAGGGCTAACCCACCCCACCTCTGATGAGCCATCACAGCGCTGCTCCTTGTCACGCCTTCTCCTTGGCCAAACTCACCTGATACCCAGCCTGAGTGTTCCCCATTGCCCCAAGGGACATACCCTTGGCCACGGGTATTCCACCAACCTGTCCTCCCACACAGGAGCAGCCCCCCTGCACCTGCCTGAGGGCAGTACTGGTGCTGAGCGCACAGCGTAAGCTGGGGAGAGGATTTGGACTTCGAAAGCCGGCTGACTTACTCTAGGTTCCTCAGCGTGCAGTTAGCGCGCAGAGCGTTGGCTATCTCCGGTGCCCCCTCTTGGCCGATGGAATTCTCCCGAAGGCTAGGAAAAGACAAGAGATGGGACAGGTCACTGGGACTCCCTCCTTCCAGGGCGAGGAGTGGGAACAGCTCAGGACATTTCTCATTCTCTTCCGGGCACTTTTTGTATTTTAGGGCAAACAAGACAAACCACCTGGTGGCTGGGACAGCAGGGGGCGGTAGCATCTAGGCGAGGGCTCTCCAGGGCAGAGGTGGGAGGGCGAGGCCGCCTGGCACGTGCAGGTGAATGTTCGATGCATGAGCAGCTGCTGCAGTCACACACGTGTCTCAGGCAGAAAAAGGATACCCCTGAACAACGCCCCTCTCTCTCCCTTCACCCCACGCACAGCCTCCCTACGCCAGGCCCTGCTCTTTGTGGGCTGGCAAAAATCCCCCCATTAGGGGACAGAGCAAAATACCACACTGGAATGATCAGTGATGAACTTCTAGCCCAGCCCCTGGTTTTCCTCTTGCGCTGCTCTCATGCCCCTCCCCAGGTCATGCGGCTGCTCCCCCCAGTTATTGCCTGCTCCCCAAGTCAGAGGTGGTTAGAATTTCTGTCTCACTTTGGGAATGACTCACAGACTCCCTGCCCCGTGCCTCGGACACAGCGTGTTACTCCAGTGCCATTGTTTTATCCTCGAGGCGGGGAGCAGCCGCAAAGGAGCGGCTGAGTTTGGGCTGGGCTATTCAGCAGAAGGAGATTTTTATTTTTCCCCACCTCCCCCGAATATACACCATACTCATTGCCTCGGGGTTTCTGCTGGGCACAGAGATTGTGTAGCACAGGGCCAGATGTTTCCTGTATCTGCGTGGGGGTAGCTGTGGGAAGGATGAAGGGAGTGGGCAGAGTCCCTGGAGAGTAATGATAGCATGCTCAGAGGTGCTGTGCCCCGTAAAGGGGAAGTGGCTCGGTGGGAAGGGGTGTGGCCAGGGGTAACAATCACTGCATCTCCAAATCAGGAGCCATGGTACATGCAGCATCAATGTGTGCCTCTCTATGATCTCTGCCGACCTCGCAGACAAAACCCCTCCAGCAACTGCTACTAGGGCAGTATCCTTCAGCAGGAGGCTGCAGTGCAGCTCTGCCTTTCCAAGCCACAGTAGTCTCCACGAAGGTGCTTAGCACATCTGTTGTGGGACCCAAGTGGCCTGAAATATTCTGGAGAACACCCATGTGCCAAAGCCATCGGGAGCAGACTGCAAAGGCTCTCAGCATTGGCTCACTTTTGCTAGAACTTTTCATTCCTTCTCATTTTGTTTGTATTCTTGTAATTTAAAATGGAATGTTCTGGAAAAAAAACGCCAGTAATGGCCTTTGTATTCAGTGGAAGCAATCAGCCACGCCGGCTAGGAACGGAATGCATGTGGGAACTCATGGCAGCATTTCTGGAAGAGGCTTAGTGGGTCTTCATCTGTTACCAAGCAGTCCCTGCAGGCCTTACTGTCCTTTCTATGGCAATAATCAGTGAACAATCTTAAAGATTTGTGTCTCCATTGGTGTCTGATCTGTGCAGGAAAATCTATTTTAGAAAAAGCACCTTTGTGATTTAGCCTATTTCATTTGTTTTTTTAAGAGGGGGAGAAATGCATTGTGATCAGTTACACATAACATCGCAGCAGGAAATAAATAGCCCAGGTTTCAGTCTGTCACATTGTACTTTCTAAATGTAACAATAGAAACATGTCATTCCACTTCGGACGTTTGCCCAGAGTGCTCACAGACATCTTACTTCAAACTCACAGAGTTTGGCAACACAGTCCAGTGCTCCTTGCTGGGGATTCTGAAAAAACTCCCTCCCTAATTTTGTTAAATCTCTCTCTCCTTTGTAAGTGAGTTTAGCATTGGACTGATGGCCTGTATTTATCCCCAGAACTGGAACAGGGCATGTGCCCCACCTATCCCTGCTATCAATGCGCCTCACCTCTGAGCCACCCCCTGCAGGAGTTCATGCCCAGCAGAAACCAGGGGGTCCAGTAGCACCAATAGTGGCCCTGGTTTCTGTCTACTCCAAGGCCAGCAGGGACCCTTGTGAGCAGCTAGTCTGACCTCCTGTGTAACACCGGCCAGAGAACGGCACCAAATAATGCCTAGAGCAGAGCTCTTAGACAAACATCCAATGAAATAGACTAAGACCCAGCAAACCCATTTCCCTGACTAGCCATCGGGGAGCACGCTGGGCTGGACTGGAACTGACCTACAGATGGAAGCTACTAAATCATCCCCAGTCCCCTGAGCTGTCCAGCTCCTCAGTTGCACGCATAGGCGTGCGCAGCCCATTTCATTAGGGTGTGCACCCAGGGAGCCCCGCCCTAGCCCTGCCCCATCCACTCCCTCCTACTTCCTGCCCCCTGACTGCCACCCTCAGAACCCCCAACCCCCCCCGCTCCTTGTCCCCTGACTACCCCCTACTGGGACCCCTGCCCCTAACTGCCCCCCAGGACCCCACCGCCTATCTAAGCCTCCCCGCTCCTTGTCCCCTGACTACCCCCTACTGGGACCCCTGCCGCTAACTGCCCCCCAGGACCCCACCCCCTATCTAAGCCTCCCTGCTCCTTGTCCCCTGACTGCCCCCCTAGGACCCTACCCCCTACCTGTCCCCTGACTGCCCCGACCCTTATCCACTCCCACGCCTATCCAACCGCTCCCCGCCCTCTGACAGGACCCCCAGAACTCCTGAACCATCCAACCCCCTCTGCTCCCTGCCTCCCCCAACCCCTCTCCACACCCCTGCCTCGTGACAGCCCCCCCCAGAACTCCCAACTTATCCAATCCCCCCCAGCTCCTTGTCCCCTGACCACCCCCTCCAGAGG
>NW_020665046.1:1196898-1309278 GCF_002925995.2 Terrapene triunguis | reverse complement strand
CCCCCCTGCTCCCTGATTGCCCCCTCCAGAGACCCCCTGCCCCTAACACCCCCGCCCGGGATCCCACCCCCATCCAACCCACCCTGCTCCCTGTCCCCTGACTCCCCCCACCCCTTATCCAACCCCCCTGGCCCCGGACTCCTTACAATGGCATGAGATGAGGCTCCTAGCCTCCCCGCAGAGCCAAACGCTGCCCCGCGGGAACGCCCAGCCCCGGCCCCCAGAGCGCTGCACATGGGGCAGCATGGCTCCAGGAGAGGGGGGAGGTGTCTGCCTCCCCGCAGAGCCAAACGCTGCCCCACAGGAGCGTGCAGCCCCGGCCCCCAGAGCGCTGCACACGGGGCAGGACTCATGGGGAGGGAGAAAGGCGGGGGAGGGGCCGGCAGCTTGCTGCGCTCGGCTGGGCGCTCCGGCCAGGGAGCGCAGACCCCGCGGCTTGCCGCGCCTGGAGAGGGGGGCCATTTGCCCACCCCATTTGCACACCCGGCACACCCCGTGCGCACGCCTATGGTTGCACGTGGGTGTTTTGGAAAATGTTAAGTGTATTGGCCAAGGGAGGGTTACCATACGTCTGGGTTTCCCTCTCTTTTGATCCTCCACCCCCTGTCCAGGTGGATTTTTCAAATCAGAGGCAACATCCGGGAGTTTTCAAGCAGACGTTGCAGCTCAGAAAGAGCTGGCTCCACATCCGATTGGTCCTTGCAACTGCAGTTGATTGGTCCCTTCCCTGTAGCGGGAGCTGCCAGATCCCACCCACCCAGGCCCCAGCTCCCAGCCCTGGGGTGGGGGAAAGCCCCGCAGGGAGGCACTGAGGGACGGGCTGGCGCTGTGTCCCGGGTCTGCACCAGCTGCCCTGCCACCATGACAGGGAGCGACACTGCCCCCCTCAAGAGTGAGGCCACAGGTACCCCCTACAACACTCCCCCAATACTCCCTCTCCAGCACCCCCTAAATGCCCTCTCCTGTCCCAATACGCATACACCCCTCCAGCACCCCCCAAATGCCCCCTCCTGTCTCAATACGCATACACCCCTCCAGCATCCTCCTGTCCCAGTACACACACACACACACCCCTCCAGAACCCTCCAAATACTCCCTCCAGCACCCCCTAAATGCCCTCTCCTGTCCCAATACGCATACACCCCTCCAGCACCCCCCAAATGCCCCCCTCCTGTCTCAATACGCATACACCCCTCCAGCATCCTCCTGTCCCAGTACACACACACACACACCCCTCCAGAACCCTCCAAATACTCCCTCCAGCACCCCCTAAATGTCCTCTCCTGTCCCAATACACATACACCGCTCCAGCACCCCCAAAAACTCCCTCCAGCACCCCCTAAATGCCCTCTCCTGTCCCAATACGCATACACCCCTCCAGCACCCCCCAAATGCCCCCTCCTGTCTCAATACGCATACACCCCTCCAGCATCCTCCTGTCCCAGTACACACACACACACACACACACACCCCTCCAGAACCCTCCAAATACTCCCTCCAGCACCCCCTAAATGTCCTCTCCTGTCCCAATACACATACACCGCTCCAGCACCCCCAAATACTCCCTCTTCAGCACCCCCTAAATGCCCTCTCCTATCCCAATACGCATACACCCCTCCAGCACCCCCCAAATACCCACTCCTGTCCCAGTACACACACACACACCGGCACCCCCCAAATATCCCCTCCAGCACTCCCCCACCCAGCAGTGTCCTCTTTTTGAGAACCTGAAATATGGTAACCCTAGGCCAAGGTGACTCCCACACACACACACACACATTTACCTTCTTTGGCTTGCAATGTTTCACTGCTAGCAGCAGGATTAGGAAAAGCACAGCTGAGCTGATACATTTCACAAGGAGTTAGAAGAGAAGCTCAGCTGTATGAAGAGGCGACACCCACCAAATTAAGATCCAGACCAATGAGCTGGGTGCAAACCTGTTGCCCCCCTGGGCCTCTCCCCCCTCTCCGCCATACTTGTCCCATTCGCCCAGGAGCTGCAGGGTGGGGGGCCCTGCTTCAGTAGCAAGGAACTCAGGCTGTAGCTAGTGCAAAAAACAAGATTACTGCCCAGGGCCAGCTCCAGGTTTTTTGCCGCCCCAAGCAAAAAAAAAAAAAAAAAAAAGCTGGAATGCAGCCCCTTGAAAATTGCCGCCCCAAGCACATGCTTGGAACACTGGTGCCTAGAGCTGGCCCTGTTACTGCCAGAGAGACCTGGGAGGTGCTGCGCCGAATGACACAATTCTTGTGGTGACAACACGTGGCAGCTCTGGCCAGATGCCCGGCCAGCCAGTGTACGTGTTCGCAATCTGAGCGGGGCAGCGTTGGGAAGAGCTGAGACCAAGACTTACTTGAGGCTGATGAGGCCCCGGTTGGAGCGCAGCGCTCCTATCAGTGCCGTGACCCCCGTGTTACTGATCGAATTGCTCTGGAGGCTAAAACACAAAGAGATACAGCAGAGAGTCACCACAGGAACGACACGGTGGGTGTTCGTACCAGTCCAGCACTGGATACGTTCACCTTGTGTGGTTAAGAGTGAATTCATCATGGCAAAATGTGCCGGCCTGTTGGAAATCCTTGACAGGTCGGCAGAGCCCGGCAAGACCAAAAGCCCCACTCCACACCAATGGAGGAGGGGCCACAGAGCCAGCAATCAGCTAAGCAGTGGGGACACCAAATGATAAAGCAGGAGGAGGAGTGAGGGTCACAGGTTCAGAATGGGGCGGCTGGGGACACCAAGCAGAGAGCCCCAGACAATGCCCCTGGCTCCCCAAAGGAGTCCCAAGAGCCAGTGGATGCCACCCAGAGGAGCTCTGCTTGGAGAAAGGAGGTAGGTAGAGGCCAAAAAATAGGCACCGTAGGTGCAGGGCACATGCCTGTCGAGTTTCCTCTTCTAGGATTGACAGACCCCCCTCAAGAGGCAGCTGGCTAGGAGGCCCCTGGACTGCGTGAGGCCATACATGGGGAGTGTGTAAAGGAAAAGAGGTGGGGAAAGTTCGGCCAGAGCCCCAGCAGACAGTCCTGGGGGAGCTGGGAGAAGGGGTGCACCCTGCTGCACTGGAGAGAGGTGTGCGCTGAGGTCCCCCTCTTGGCACAGAAGGGGCACGTGCTCCCAGTGAAAGGTGCCAGACTGAGAAGACAAAAGTCTTCCATTTGCCCCCGGGACAGGGACAGTACAGGCAAGAGCAGCAGGCGCCCTGCCCTTGGTGCCAAGTTACCCTGCCCCACTCCTGAGCAGGAAGGAACGTGTCCGTCAGGGCAGAGGGCTGCTTGGTTTCTAAGGCGAGTCAGTCTGCGGCCCCTCCGCTGAGACTCCTAACCAGGGTGGAGAAGTTTTGTGATGGAGCCCACAAGGAAGCAGCCAGTGGACAGCAACTCATTTCCTACAGGCCACCAAACCTCTAGCAGGGAAATAACTCTGAGCACAACAGATGAGGGCTGGTTGCAACGGGGGATGCCGAGGCTCCTTATGCCACCCCCAGTCCTCCTGTCTTGTTTGCTGACTCTTCCTGCTACTATCCTCCTCTGAAGCTACCAAGACTTCCAGGGAGACCCCCTGGAACTGATCCCCTGCAGAAAATGCTGCTGTGCAGTAGCCATGAGGCCATCACGCCCCTGGCCATTCCCCTCAGCCCTGCAGTTCGTCAAAGGGAAATTTCCCCAAAGAAACCTACCGGCCCCTTCCCCACAAAGGCCCCTACTGCTTTCCATGGACATGAGTTGGGGAAACAGACAAGGATAGGGTAGGAGGCAACCCCAGATCACTCTGGATCACATGACGCTGCCCTTGGGAGAGCTGAGCGGTGGAGCATTAACAAGCGCCCCTTGGCAGCGAAGAACAATGCGTATGGGGTGCTCTGGGCACTCGAATGGCAAGGGACTTACTCCAGGGTTGTGAGACTGTGATTCACTCTCAGAGCTTCGGCCAAGGCTACAGAGCCAGTGTCCCCCACACAGTTACTGGAGAGGCTGCGACAAAGAAAAGGAAGATCAGTCATTAGCAGCTGTGAAATTGCAGTCAGAGCCCAGAGGCAGGGGATCCCAATCAGCCTGAGAAAAGCCAGCAGGTGCCCCCACCCGTGGCCCCCTAGTGAGGGAGTGGCTTGGTTTCCTCACGGCTGCCAAGTCTCACAGCAGGAAAAGCAAGTGTTCTGCAGTGACGTGTCAAGGCCGAGTTCCCAGCAGGCCAGCTACAACCCAAGAAAGTAGGAGCTAAGCTGGCAACAAGGCCCAGCACTTTAGCAGCAATATGAACACCTCCATCTGGATTCTGCATCTGATCACCCCATCCCAACATAGGACAAAATGACAGTAGAAAACTGACCTGGAAAAGGAAAAGCCACAGGCACCCAACTACATTTACAATGCAAGCCAGAGCAATGGAGACCTCGCCCACCCACAGAGAACGGCTGTGTCTGCTCAAGCTCAAAGATCAATTGCCCATTCAGTGACACTGTGTCCCTGTCAGCCGCCAGGGCAGTAGTACCATGTGACATGGGGCGATCCCATCCCGTACCGGTGGGGTGTGTGGAATGTTTGCTCTGTGAGCCCTCACCCACCTATTCAAGGGAACTTGGGCGCTCTTCTGATTTATATTGTGCCCGTTGCTGTGTTACCTGGGCGTGGCTGAGAGATTAAAGTGAATTGATGCCAACCGCTGGCATAAATCAGCAGCTGTTCCTTCTGCACCCTCACCCACTAGCAGGGCAAATGCTATCTGGCTGCAGGCCCACATAAGAAAAAGACAGAGCAAATAAACGCATCTTGCACCGCTTCCTAATTGTTTCCACACTTGCACCTTGGCAGAGTGTCGGAGGAAGTTAATTCCAAAGCTGAAAGCGCTCCAAAGACAACACCCTTCTGCCCATCCCCTGGAGATCAGCCCTTTTAAGAGAATCAGAGAAATGTAGGGCTGGAGGGGACCTCGAGAGGTCATCAAGTCCAGCCCCTTGTGCAGATGCAGGACCAGGTAAACCTAGACCTTCCTGACAGGTGTTTGTCCAACCTGGTCTCAGAAACCTCCTGTGATGGGATTCCCCAACCTCCCTTGGAAGCCTGTTCCAGAGCTTAACTATCCTTATGGCTAGAAAGTTTTCCCTACTATCTAACCTAAATCTCCCTTGCTGCCAATTAAGCCCATTACATCTTGTCCTACCTTCAGTGGACCTGGAGAACAATTGATCATTGGCCTCTTTATAACAGACCTCAACATATTTGAAGACTGTTATCAGAACCCCCCATAGTTTTCTTTTCTCAAGACTAAACAGGGTTTCTAAACCTTGTGGCATTTTTGTTGCTCTCCTCCGGACTCTCTCCAATTTGTCCACATCTTTCCTAAAGTGAGGCACCCAGCACTGGACACGGTATCCAGCTGAGGCCTCACCAGTGCTGAGCAGAGTGGGATAATTACCTCCTGTGTCTTATACAAGACATTCTTGGTAATGCACCTAGAATAATATTTGCCTTCTGCAACTGCATCACATTGTTCACTCATTCTATTGGTAATCCACTATAACCCCGAGATCCTTTTCAGCAGTACTCCCGCCAAGTCACTTATTCCCCATTTTGTAGTTCTGCAGTTGATTTTTGCTTCCAAAGTGTAGAACTTTGCACTTGTCTTTATTAAATTTCATTTTGTAGATTTCAAACCAATTCTCTGATTTGTCTAGGTCATTTTGAATTCTAATCCTGGCCTCCAAAGTGCTTGCAACCCCTCCCAGCTTGGTGTCATCTGCAAATTTTATAAGCATCCTCTCCACTCCATTATCCAAGTCATTCATTTAAATATTGAATAGTACCAGACACAAGACTGACCCCTGCAGGACCCCACTAGATACACCCTCCCAGTTTCACAGCGAACCACAGATAATTACTCTCTGAGTACGGTTTTTCAACCAGTTGTGCACCCACCTTATAGTAAATTCATCTAGACCACATTTCCCTAGTTTGTTATGAGAATATCATGAGGGACTGTATCAAAAGCCTTACTAAAAATCAGGGTATATCATATCTACTGCTTCCCCGCATCTACTAGTCCATGAGTAACCCTACTGAAGGAAATTAGGTTGGTTTGATATAATTTTTTCTTCTTTAATAATTTGCTCCAGTATCTTTCCAGGTATTGATTTCAGGTTGTCTGGTCTATAAATCCCTGTGTCCTCTTCAGTGTTCCCTCTAATTTTTCCCATCCACGTGCGGAATGAATATTGTTATGTGCACCAATATGGAGATGATGTGTGACACATCACCTTCATATTGATGCACATAACAAAATTCATGTGGTGGGGGTGGGCCCGAGGGCTTCGGAGTGTGCGGGGGCTCAGGGCTCGGCCAGAGGGTTGGGACGCAGGGGTGTGAGGGCTCTGGCTGGGGATGCAGGCTCTGGGGAGGGGCCGGGGATGAGGATCTCAGGGCTAGGCAGAGGGTTGGGGTGTGGGGGGGGAGAGGGCTCCATCTGGGGTGCGGGCTCTGGGGAGGAGCCGGGGATGAGGATCTCAGGGCTGGGGCAGAGTATTGGAGTGCATAGGGTGAGGGCTCCAGCTGGGGGTGTGGGGCTGGGGATGAGGGGTTTGGGGTGCAGGAGGGTGCTCTGGGGCTACGGTCAGGAGAGAGGACTCTGCCCAGATCTCTCTCCCTGCAGCAGCACCTGGGCTGGGGGCAGGGAGAGGTGTCTCTCCCCCATTTGCAGCAGGTCCAGGCCGGGGCTGGGTTGGGGCCAGGGCTGAGTTGGGGACAGGGGAGGGGTGCCCCCATAGGCACTGACTCCATGGGTCTCCAGGGCTGGAGCACCCACAGAGAAAAATTAGCGGGTGCTGCCACTCCTCCCCCTCCTTCTCAGTGCCTCCTGCCCACTGCGAACAGCTGTTTTGCGGCGTGTAGGAAGCTCCCCAGGAGGGAGGGGGAAGAGTGGGGATGCGGCGCGCTCGGGGGAAGAGGTGGGACAGGGTGGGAAGAGGTGGGGTGGGGCCTGGGGTGGAGTGGGGGATCAAGCATCCCCCTGGCTATAGGGGAAGTCAGCGCCTCTGGGCACCCTTCCCCCGGCTGCGGCAGGTTGGGGCTGGGGAAGGAGCGCCCCTCCCCTGGCAGCAGCAGGTCCCAGCTGGGCGGGTTCCTTGAGCGCCTGCCGAGTGCTAAATAAGCTGCTGCATGACCAGCAGCTTATTTAGTTTACAGAGAACTTAGGTCCTCTTTGTCCCCCCTTCTAAAGACAGGTGCTGTGTTTGCTCTTCTCCAGTCCTCTGGGACTCACCCATCCTCCAGGAATTCTCGAATATAATCTCTAACAATTCCAAGATTGCTTCAGCTAGTTCCTTAAGTACCCTAAGATGAATTTCACCAGGCCCGGCTGGCTTTAATACATCTGATTGAGCTGAACATTATTTAACCTGTTCCTTCCCTAGTTTGGCTTTTCAGAGAAATGCCGTTGGGAGGGAAGCTTTCCAGGGAGTTGCAAAGCATGATCCCAGACACGTGTTTAGTTCTAGTGCTTGTCTGATTTGTGTTCCCTAACTACGGCGGTTCGTATTTCTGGGGGCACAGTGTGTATTTCTGGGGGCACAGCTGCTGTGAGCAGCTGTACTTCCAGTAATGGGTGTGTCCAGGCCCTCTCCAGGGTATGTTATTAACGTAAGAACAAGTGTGGCCAGACTGTACCCTTCTGGTTGGCATGCAGAGGGTCCCCTTCAAACAGATCTCTCCCTCACCTGGTGGAAAAGGGGCCATGGAGGTGTGGCTCTTCACAGGCCCAGTGAGGCATATGGGGGGGATGGGGCAGGCAGTGGGTACACTGGATTAAGGTAGCCACTCACCCGTTCCCAGAATACCAGACATCCTGGTACTTCCAGGAACAGCATGACCCCACCCCCGCCAACATGATCCTGCCCCTGCCGGCAGGACAGTGTGTGTGAGGTCACACTGCCCGGGTGGGGCCATTTTTAAGAGCCGCAGGGTGCTGAGCAGCATCCCCCATCCTATATCAGAGAAAACCACGTCTGGTTCTGTCCCGGTATCGCACAGGGACAAACCTCTCAAAAAGGGGCCTGTCTAGTTTGGTACCTACACTGGAGGAAGGAGTGGGAGATGCATCTCTTCCCCCCGGCACCTAGTAGAGATTCCTCCAGAGATGTAATACAGTCAGCTGCCCCCTCCACAGTGGGAGCCCCTCTCCCCTTTAACGGGAATCCCTGACAAGATGGCTGCCAAGTGGCCATGCAGTCAGGAAGCAAAGCTATAGCTGCAGAGTGCCCAAACTGCTGCAGAGCCCCATATGGCCTGCGTGGATGGCCCTGTGCCCATGCAGCTCCCAGATATCCCTTCCAGTCTCAAGGTATCCACAGGGGTTTGGGGCCACATGCTGCAGGAGGGCACTCGGCAGCGAGCAGGGGATGAGCAGAGGTCAAACCCTGGCCTCCCGAAGAAGAATGCACAGGAAACCCTGCCAGGGAAATAGGGGTGGCAATATCTGGCCTTTCTTGTACAGCATGTCATAATAGGTTGGGACAGATCCTAAGAGGACTCAGAAGTTAGTGTCACCCACAATCATTGTTCATCTCTCTATTAACGTGTATCCTTTCTGTCAATCCTTACATCAGTTCCCTGAGATTCCTGTTCTGCTTCAGTGCTTCTGCTATTTTCTTTGCACCTTGGGGTCCAATGGAGTTCTTCTGAAGGCTGTGAAGAAGACAGAAACACCCATAAACTTCAAAAAGAGGGAGTCAGCTCTCCATCAATAACACACTTTAACTTTCTTCTTCTCACTTGAGCTCTCCCATCTCTGGCTGAGGCACTTCTGCCTCTGTATATTTTGTACTCCCCTAATGCATACAGGTAGCTTTGGTGCACACTCTTTTGCTATTTATACCTTCACCCCATCTCTTATCACGCTCTACTAGACCTAGATCCTCAAATTCTCTGTGGATAGCTGCCCCAGGTAAGCTGGTGGGTGGACTTTTCCATCAGAGTAGAGGATGGGAGACTACCTGGCCTGGTCACATCAAGTAACGGCCATGATCGTGTTGTTATCAGCCATTACCATATCAACAGACATCATCATCATCAAGGAAAATCCTTGCCGATCAAGCATCACACTGACATCACACTCTGTTACATGCCCTATTCGACCTGACCTAAAATCATAGTGAGATAGGGCTGGTAGGGACCTCAAGAGGTCATCTAGTCCAGCCCCTGCACTATGGCAGGGCCGAGTAAACCTAGACCATCCCTGACAGATGTTTGTCCAATCTGTTCTGAAAAACCTCCAGTGATGGAGATTCCACAACCTCCCTTGGAAACCTGTTCCAATGCTTAACTGTCTTTATAGTCAGAACGTTTTTCCCAATATCTAACCTAAATCTCCCTTGATTGAGGCTGAGGGAAGTGGGATTGTTTAGTCTGCAGAAGAGAAGAATGAGGGGGGGATTTGATAGCTGCTTTCAACTACCTGAAAGGGGGTTCCAAAGAGGATGGATCTAGACTGTTCTCAGTGGTACCAGATGACAGAACAAGGAGTAATGGTCTCAAGTTGCAGTGGGGGAGGTCTAGGTTGGATATTAGGAAACACTATTTCACTAGGACGGTGGTGAAGCACTGGAATGAGTTACCTAGGGAGGTGGTGGAATCTCCTTCCTTAGAGGTTTTTAAGGTCAGGCTTGACAAAGCCCTGGCTGGGATGATTTAGTTGGGAATTGGTCCTGCTTTGAGCAGGGGGTTGGACTAGATGACCTCCTGAGGTCCCTTCCAACCCTGATATTCTATGATTCTTGCTGCCAATTAAGCCCATTAGTTCTTGTCCTGCCTTCAGTGGACATGGAGAACAATTCATCACAGTTCTGTTTATAACAGCTCCTCATATATTTGAAGACTGTTATCAGGTCCGTCCCCCTCCCCCCCCCCCCCCGCCGTCTTTTCTCAAGACTAAACTTGTCCAGATTTTTTAAACCTTTCCTCATAGGTCAGGTTTTCTAAACCTTTTATCCTTTTGGTTGCTCTCCTCTGGACTCTCTCCAGTTTGTCCACATCTTTCCTAAAGTGAGGCAACCAGAACTAGACACAGTATCCAGCTGAGGCCTCACCAGTGCTGAGTACAGCCGAACAATTACCTGTCTACATATAACATTCCTGTTAATACACCCCAGAATGATATTAGCATTTTTTTGCATTTGCATCACATTGTTGACTCACATTCAATTTGTGATCTACTCTAACCCCCAGATCCTTTTCAGCAGTACTATCACCTAGTCAGTTATTCCCCAATTTGTAGCAATGCATTTCATTTTTGCTTCCTAAGTGTAGTAGTTTGCACTTAGCTTTATCTTCTTAGTGGTTAGAATAAATAAGACAGACTGGGCATGAACCAGGCAAACAAGCCAGACACCATCTTCCTCAGAGTCCACCCCACCATCTATCATGTTTCCTTCAGATCGTCTCTGTCCTGCCCCCTCCTGCTCCTTGAACAGAAGAGCATCTCTCTCCACACACAGCCTCTGCCCACTTTTGGGCACTGCAATTGCAGTAGATTTAGTGCATTGTAGGTGAATGGGTTTGTGTGGAAACCAGCTTTGATGTGAGCAGTGCAGGCTTCCTTGTGTGAAATGGTGGCACCCTTGCAACTGGGGTCTGGGCACAACCTACCAATGGAGGAGGAAGCGTGTTTAGTGGAGTGCAAAGACATGATTAAGTGTCTGAGTAGAGACACGGAAAACGGTCAGATTGTGAGGCTGAGAACAACTGCTCCATCTGCTTGTGCTTTCAGCTGGCCCTGACCAGGAGGCCAAGCCAAGAAGGGGAATTAGCAGCAGGCTGCTTTGACCATGGAGATGCCCTTGCAGATGGCCATGGAAATGAGCAGACAACAAACCATAGGGGAGCTCGGGGGTTAGAATCACTCACTGCAAAGTTGTCAGCTTGTGGTTGGTTAAAAGGGCCTCAGCCAGGAATTTAGCACCATCTTCCTTGATCATGTTATTCTGGAGGCTGCAGAGATAAAACAACACAATTATTGTGGAAAAACTGGAAATTAGAGCAGGATGCAGCCACAGACTGTCCCAGCCTGTCTCACATTAGCCATGCCGTCTCCTGAGGCCAGAGGCAATAGTATAAAAGAATGAACCCCCATGCGCCTGAACTTCCTGTGCTGTTCTTTTCCTAGTGCGCCTCCTGAGTCTTGCTCCGCTTTTTGGGACTGCCTCCTGCCCCCTTAGCAGCCTACCTCTTCCAGACACCTCTTGCCCTTTCTCTTCTCCTCCCTTCTGTTTAAGGTGCTGGGGTTGAGTCACATGTTCCAATCTCCTGAGCACACCTACCAGCCGTTTCAGGGCTCATGTTGCCCCAGGACGTTTTGCTCCAGACACAACAGTGCCTCGTGGAAATATCACAACATCCTCAGTCAGTCATTGATTTGAATCTCCATGGGGCTGATTCACAGTTGCACTAAGGCCCCTTCCAACCACTCCAGCATGGTAAAGAGTCCTTGAAGTGGCTGTAGATTACACGGACATCCACTTTACAAATCTGCCCGCACCTGATGGCCCTCACGCTGCCAGAGCCGGGTAAAGCAGCCTGAGGGTAACTGAGACATCAGGCTCTTTGTTGTTTATATTGTCTTATAGGCCACTTCTATCCCTCCATTTCCTCCTCTGCCTAGTCTCCCTTCTGCCTGCCTTCCTGCTCTTCTCCATCCCTCAGTGCAGTCAGAAGAACAGAAGAACAGCCATATTGGGTTAGACCAGTATCCTGTCTTCCGACAGTGGATGGTACCAGGTGCATCAGAGGAAATGAATAGAGCACGGCAATCGTCATGTGATCCATCCTCTGTCATCCAGTCCCAGCTTCTGGCAGTCAGAGGTTTAGGACACCCAGAATATGGGGTTGTGTCTCTGACCATCTTGGCTAATAGCCATTGACGGACCTGTCCTCCAGGAACTTATCTAGTTCTTTTTTGAACCCAGTTATACTTTTGGCCTTCACAACATTCCCCTGGCAATGAGTTCCACAGGTTGACTGTGCGTTGTGTGAAGAAATACTTCCTTTTGTTTGTTTTAAAACTTGCTGCCTATTTTTTTTTTACATAATCATGATTTTTAAATAGCAGTTGAATCTCAATATGGAGAATAATTAAATAAATATAAACAAGACAGTAAGTCAATAGATATTGTACTGAATAATAAGACATACATATCAGCATGTACACCCCAACCAGATGCATTCCAATCCTTCAGTCCATGTACTAAGTTATGCTCTATGACTTCTACAGAAAGAAAGCAGGAGGAGGGAGAATTCAAAGTAGTTCTGGATAGTTGGTTCAGGGCAAGAAGATATAAGTAGAGCTGGGCTGCAGCCAGAATTCCTCAGCTTGACTCCATCACACCTCAAACTGGGGAGGAGGATATTCAAAATCCGATCTCAATTTTGTGGTTTGAGCCAATCTCTAAATCTATTGGGCTTGATTCTGATCTTCCCTTGGTTTCTCATTGGCATAAGTTCATTGACTTCCTATTCCTGATTTACACCAGCAACTCGGAGAGGTGCACCAGACCCACTGGATCCGTAACCTATGAAATACAAAACTCAACAGGTTCAGTTGCTAGGGAATCACATGAACAATTCCTTTGATTTCCGTCCACATGGGCCCAAAAGTCCAACAACTCCAAAACCTCAGAGTGCAACTCAGTCAAAACCACTGAGTTTCTCCTCATTCCATAGCCAAAGTGCAAATGCAGTACGTTTATAGGTACAAACAATTTGCCCTGGACCTGACCTCATCTTATTAAAGAAGAGGGATAGCAGAGAAAATCCAAGAACACAACGTAGATGTTGCTGTGTCCCTCACTGCAGGGAAGCCTAGAATTAGCCCACGACAATGACAATTAGAGACTCTGTCGTTCTGACGCACCTTTCAACCCAACACCATATGCAATGTTTCTAATGCTGGGACAGCCCTTTTGACACGACACCATAAAGCACAGCATCACTGTAAAGAGCTAGCAGCTTCAGTGAGCGCATCTCCCACTTCAGCTGGGCATCTGGAGAGAACTAAGTAGCATTTCCAAGGTGGCTTCTCCTGGGTCCCCTGTAAAGTTAAGATGGACTCTCAGGAGTTGTCTGCCAAAGCCCTGCCAGGAAAAGATTGTTCCTGGACATTGCAAGTGACACATCATTTCTATGGCTACTGCTCTTGTGACAACCACCTGCTGCAAGCTGACTGTACTTGTACTGGGATGAAGGCAGCCGTTTACTACCCACAATCTTTCTGGTCTAGTCATTTGAACATCTGATAGCCAGTGAGATGAAGACTGTTCACACCCACACAGCGGTCTCTCGCATATACAATTATGTCTATTAGGAATTAGCTTTCAGAAGAAGCCAAGGAAGGGAAACCAACAGCACTTACTTCAGGGAGAGTAGGACTTGATTTATTTTCAGTGCATCAGCCAGTGCTTTTGCCCCTGTGGGTCCGATGGCATTACTGCGAAGGCTGGGGAGAAGGCGGAGCGAGGATAAAGAGAGACAAAAAAGCTAAAGTTAGAAAATCCGGACAAGAACAAAACTGGTCTGACAAGGGAGAGTTAAGGATGGGCGTTCAGTTTAAACCTTGATCTTCCCAGCCACTGGGGCTTAGCCTCTGTTACTGGATCTCAGGGTGTCTTTAGTGCAGTTTAATAGATCATCATGGGAGGAGTCAAGAGTCAACTGTCCATCATTCCACAGATTCACAGCTAAGGCCAGATGGGCCCATTGTGATCATCTAGTCTGACCTCCTGTATGACACAGGCCAGAGGTCTTCCCTGAATTACTGTAGTTCCTGTATGAACTAGAGCAGAACTTTTAGAAAATACATCCAGTATTGATTGAAAACTTGCCAGTGATGGAGAATCCACCATAACCCTTGGTAAGTCATTCCACTGGTTAATTACCCTCATTGTTAAAATTTGTACCTTATTTTCAGTCTTAAATTTGTCTAGCTTCAACTTCCAGCCATTGGACCTTGTTAGATCTTTGTCTGCTCGACTGAAGAGCCTATTGTCAATTCTTTGCTCCCCATGTAGGTACTTAACAGATTGTGATCAAGTCACCCCTTTACCTTCTTTTTGTTAAGCTAATTAAACTCAAGGAGCTCAGTCTGTCACTGTAAGGCAGGATCTCCAATCCTTTAATCATCTTTGCAGCTCTTCTCTGAACCTTCTCCAAGTTATCAACATCCTTCTTGAACTGGGGACACCAGAACTGGACACAGGATTCCAGCAGTGGTTGCACCAGTGCCAAACAGATGTACTATAACTTGCCTGCTCCTACTCAAGGTTCCCCTGTTTGTGTGTTCAAGGATCGCATTAGCTCTTTTCAGCACAGCGTCACACTGGGAACTCATCATCAGCTAATTACCCACCATGACCCCCAAGTCTCTTTCAGAGTCACCGATTTCCAGGATAGAGTCCCCCATCCCATAAGAATGGCCTATGTTCTTTGTTCCTAGATGTATAGCTTTACATCGAAAAGTTGAGTACATTTCACATGAGTTTGGTGTCCCCCGACTATTATTCTTGAAAATCATTTACATCACAAATAAATAACTGCGAAACTGAGGTTGTAGAGAGAGTTTTTCACACCCCAGGAAGGAATCATACAGCGTCTTACATTTCCTCGATGAATAACTTTTGGGGCTCCCTCATTTTGAATCTTTGTCACAGGTCATGTTCCACATCTGGGCCAGGGCAGGTTGCAAGATATGCTTGGCATGTTTAATATACTAGTAACTTGTAACAGGCTACTGACTGCCACCGTTCGTTTCCATGTTCCCAGGGTCTGCTTGAATGTCCACTAAAGACAATGGAAAGACTCCCATTGCCTTCAGTGGACATTGTATCAGGCCTCCAATGAACTAGGAATGAATGTTGGTCATATGAGATGGACTCTGCACTGTCACACTCATTAGGGGATGCACTGATGGACGTCAGAGCTGCACTGCCGGCACATCCCAGGAGTGGGAATGTGCAGAGGCTACTCCAAGAAGGATCTTGAAATCTGCAATGTCGTTCATTCTGAACGTGGGTGGAGCAGGGAAGGGATTTTAACCTTTCATTTTTTCACAAGAGGGCATCACATGAGCTTTCTTACTGTATTTCAGCTGTTCAAGCTGCTTTGGGGTTGAAATCTTTGAAATTTGGTGACAGCTGATTTCAGAAAGAAAAAACAAGCTTGGCAGCTGACATTTCTCTCATTAGTCACCAGTCTAAAATACTACAACAACATTATGCATCTCTTCTGGGAACTGATTACGGTGGGCAGGAGCCATCCTCCAATGTGGAGAAATTAAGGTCAGCTGACATCACCCATTCTATTTAATCAATTTTCATGAAGGAAACAGCTGACAGCACGTGAGTGCGCTGCAGGCACCCATGTTTGCCCACAGGGTGGACGACATCAACTAGGAAACATACGAAACTTACTCAAGTACTGTCAGGCTCCTGTTGACCATCAGGGATCTGGCGAGGGCTTTGGCCCCTTTGTTACTGATCTGGTTTTCTGCCAAGCTGTCCGGGAAAAGAAACTGGAGTTATCATCTAGTCTAAGGAGAATAAATACAGTTCCTAGCCCATTACATCCCTCCAAGCCCACTGCCAGCCACAGAAACTGCCAAGGACACAGCTGAGGAATTTGCATGGAAGAGGAATACTGTTATAACATGGAGGTGACCATATTACGTTTGACAAATACAGTTCCATTGGTTCATTATAAGATCATGTTAACCCTTTGGAAACCAGTTGATCCCTAGGTATATGTCATCTGGGGAGTGAGGGCAATGGCAGGTGCAGGGAGAGGTGCTGGCTGTTGAGAGACCACCTCGCTGGACTGGAAATCATTCCTGCAACAAGTCCCACAGCCCCAGCGAGCCATCCCTGTCCTTGGCTTTGCTCTGCGGCTGTGACTGATGGCTCTCGCTGTCTGGGCCCCAGGAGGGCAGTGGGAAGGTGCTGTACCGCACTGGGGCAGGCAATGACTCATGTGGAAATGAGAGGGAGTCTGGGCAGGGGCACAGAGCTGGAGGAAGGAAGAGGTAGGTGGGGAAAGGCAGACTCTGCTTGCCGGGGGCCCGGTGCTCCCAGAGAGGTGAGGGTCTCCTGCTCTAAGGGGGCAGGAGAACAAGGAGCCACGAACTCATCCTCAGGAGCAGTGCTAAGCAGAAGAACACTATACTCAGCATTGGTGTCCTACATGGTTAGCCATTTGCCCCACAGTTTTCAGACATGGGCCACTAACCAGACCCGACTTTAACATTCCAAATAACTCCCAGACTCAGAGATCTGGGCCAGAAGGGAGCATCATGAACTGCTAGTTTGACCTCCTACATGTCACAAGCCCCACCCAATCCTGTAACAGCCCCCTCACCTTGGGCTGTGTCACCCAGGTCCTCAAACCTCGCCTGAGAGACTCCAGTAACCTGCCAGTGTATGGTACTGGGGAATTATCTGCACCACTGACTTTGAAGGCATCAGCACTGCTTGTGGCCTGGCTACTTTATGAATGCCTTTTCTCAGAAGAGCTCAGAGTGCGCCTCCACCAGCATTGCAAAGCACTCTGTCTGCACTGTCACTTTAGTGTCTGAGACCACGGGAACCATTCCTTGTTAATTCCACATTTCAGATCCCCCCGCCCAAGAGAGCTGGGAACTGCAATTTGGGGAGCAAAACTCCAGTAAAACTTAGTACAAACCACAGTCCTCATTTCCCTGCTTTCGGCCACAATTTGCCGCTCAAGCAGCAGGCTTCGGGAAAAGTCAGAGGCTGAAATCTAGCTGAAAATAACTGGTCTAGGTGGCACTGATCACAAGTTTTGAGAGTCGAAGTCTGCCCATGAACTGCAATTAGCTGTGTAGAGAGACAGTGTGGCAGTGGGAGACCTGCCCTGCTCACCTACTCCTCTTGACAAACGTGTGCTCCCAGAGCCGCCATCCTGACTGTGATTACAATAAACATCCATCCTCATACCAGCAAAGGACATCATCATCATCTTGGCCAATCAGCGTTGTCCAGCAGGGGAGCCTCCACCCTGGAAGTCCCCCTGTTAGAGGAGGCGTTTGCTGGTCAGTTAAGATGGGATTGAGCACCAGTTTAGCAGGCAGGTTGGTTACCCAAACTTCTAGGGAGGGGTAAACAGTTACCTGTATGCATTGAACTACCAGAACATATCTCAACGGGCTCTATAGCAATATTAATAGAGACAAAAACGTCAAATTTAGTATGGAGAAGATGATTAGTGTGCGGCCAGGGCTTGCAAGTCAGACATAAGAATGGCCATACTGGATCCATGTAGATCAATGGTCCATCTAGCCCAGTATTCTGTCTCTGACAGCAGCCAGTGCCAGATATTTCTGGCAGTCAAGAGGCCTAGGGACATCCAGACCATGTGGTTGCATCTGTGACCATCTTGACTAATAGCCATTGATGGACTTGTCCTCCTTGAATTTACCTAATTCTCTTTTGAACCCAGTTATACTTTTAGCCTTCACAACATCCCCTGGCAACAAGTTCCACAGGTTGACTGTGTTGTGTGTGAAGAAATACTTCCTTTTGTTTGTTGTAAACCTGCTGCCTATTAATTTCATTGGGTGACCCCTGGTGCTTGTGTTATGTGAAGGGGTAAATAACACTTCCTTATTCACCTTCTCCACACCTCTCATGATTTTGTAGACCTCTACCATATCCCCCCTTAGTCGTCTCTTTTCCAAGATGAAAAGTCCCAGTCTTATTAATCTCTCCTCGTATGGAAGCTGTTCCATACCCTTAATCATTTTTATTGCCCTTCTCTGCACCTTTTCCAATTCTAATGTATCTTTTTTGAAACGGGGTGACCAGAACTGTGCACAGTATTCAAGGTGTGGGCATATCATGGATTTATATAGTGGCATTATGATATTTTCTGTTTTATTCTCTCTCCCTTTCCTAATGGTCTCTGTTCTGTTCTCTTTGTTGACTGCCGCTGCACACTGAGCGGATGAACATGCGGAGACACATGGTGCAATGCTGTGTTGAGGGCACATCTTACAACACGGCTTAGATCATGTGAATGTTTAGATGTTTAAATGACCACTGCAGTGACACCCCAAAATATTTTATGAATGCCAGCCAGTACCTCATCTTTTGAATCTGACAATCCTTCCCGCTCAGCACGCTGCCCAACAGCTCCATCACATTGTCCTTAAACTTGTTATTGTCCAGCCTGGCCAACAAAGCAAAAGAAGAAGAGATGGCTGAGAACAAAGCATTTTGATAATACGAGGAGGAGAAGAAAACGTCCATTTTGAGCTGCTGAGAGTGAGAGCTCTCCGAAAAAAATGAAGAGATCCTGATCTGTGTAGCTTCCATGCTCAAGAGTTCACAGAGCGACCCCCATCAGAGGCAGTGTGTTCCTTGAGATGCTGACTTTCACAGTGAAGCTGATCTCCCCCACTATCCCCCAGCAAGGAGCCGAGAGCCCATATGCTGCTGATCCTCATGACTAGAGAATATTCCATATGCACAGTGCCGGAAGAGTCTGTTCTCTCTAGGATAACTCAGTCACACTTACCAGCATCCCAGGATAACTCTAGGAGGCCCTACTCTTCCAAAGAGAATGTCCTCTAAAAACTTGGAGATGCTTCACTTATGCAAAAATCACATTTAAGTCCTTTGGGTTCCTCCAATGAAAGATAGGGCAGGAGTGTAAAGCCTATTCCAGGATAGCGATACAGGACTCTGCGCTGCCCCGGGGCCTCTCTTTATAAGTCTTGTAAGATGGCACTAGGTTGTAGCTGTCACAGGTCATGTCATGACCATTAAACACATGCTCTAGGCATGCACAACACTAAAATGCACTGTGTTTAAGCTAGTGCCGGTCCTTGTCAACTGGTCGTACCTTGTCCACTTGTCACTAAGTCTGATATTAGCGACAGGTGACTTTTGGGGATGACTATCCAATGGGCAGAGGTGAAAGTAAGCCGGTCCGGTCCGGTCCGGTGTACCGGCAAGAGCCAGTACGCTGTGCTGGACCGCACTGGCTTATGCGCAGGGATTTAAAGGGCTCGGGGCTCCCCGCCACTGCTGGGAGCCCCGAGCCCTTTAAATCCCCCCCTGCAGCTCCGGCAGCCGGGCTGGGCCTGGGATTTAAAGGGCTCAGAGCTCCGCGCCACTGCGGGGAGCCCCGAGCTCTTTAAATCCCCCCGCAGCTCCAGCGGCTGGGCTGGGGCTGGGATTTAAAGGGCTCAGAGCTACCCGCCACTGCGGGGAGCCCCGAGCACTTTGAATCCCGCACGCAGCTCCAGCAGCTGGGCTGGGGCCGGGATTTAAAGGGCCTAGAGTTCCCGCCGCTGCAGGGAGCCTCGGGCCCTTTAATTTGCCCCGGGGGCTCCCAACCACCTCTGCAGCTGGGAGCCCCAGGTTGATTTAAAGGCCCTGGGGTTCCCAGCCACAGCCAGTGCCCCAGGCCCTTTAAATCTTGAGAGGCCCCGCCTCTTCTGGATGAGGCCACGCCCCCCTCATGACTCCAGCAGTACCGGTAAGTCCTGTAAGTTACTTTCACCCCTGCCAATGGGGGTACTAAACCAGCCTCAAATAAAGATCCAATAGACCCCTGGATTGCTCAGGGGACTGTGAGTAAAACACAAAATCTTCTACCTGTGAGTTGCTGATTCTCATTCATCCAGGCCAGCAATAAACAAAGGTCTTTTAAGGGCTGTCCATTGGCCAAAGTGAAATGAGTTGGGGATCTGAGTCCAAGTCCTAGTGGAGAAGTGCCCATATCATCCCTCACCCAATTAAATTGACACCTATTATGGTAACCTCAGCAGAGAGGCCAAGTACTATAAAGTGAAGGCAACTGAATTAGCCTCTGCTCCTCAGAGGTGAAGGTACAATGTGAAAGTAGTTCAAGTAAAACCACTTGCCTCCTATTAGTCTTGTTATCTCTACCAGCCTACAAAGCAAAAACCCCAGTTCCAGACTCTGTGGTCTCCTAAGTGGCCCCCATAATGCAATACGAGCAGCATCTCAGGATAGCTCATCAGCCATTGATATACATAGGTAATAACAAACACAGCATGCTGTTTGGCATATTAGCACTGCCACTTCCACTTCTCCCGCTTCTTTCACCCAAAGAACAGATGGCATTTTGAATATATTAGACTAATAGACTTTAAGGTCAGAAGGGACCATCATGATCATCTAGTCTGACCTTCTGCACATCATAGGCCACAGAACCTCACCCACTCCTGCAATAGACCCTGGATTAACCAAGCCTCACATCACCCCTGCGAAGTAGGTATTATCCTCTCCCTTTACAAGTGGAGAAATTGAAGCACAGAGCTGGACTGACTTGCCCAAGGTCATACAGCAGGTCAGTGGCAGAGCCAAAAATAGAATAATAGAATCATAGGACTGGAAGGGAGCTCAAGAGGTTTTCTACTCTAGTCCCCTGCACTAGAAGATCCCAAGAGTCTGGACTTTCAGCCCCCTGCTCTGAACATGACACATATTTCTCAGTACCACATGACCATCCTATGTTGGGTGACCAGATGTCCCGATTTTATTTGGGGCTTTTTCTTATATAATCACCTATTACCCCCACTCCCTGTCCTGATTTTTCACACTTGCTATCTAGTCATCCTAATACCATCCTCAGAGTATATTTCTGTTTGCAGGACAATCGTCATGAATAAAATAATTGCCACATATCCTTTAAACAGCTGCTACTTTCTACCGCATGTCACAGAAACATGGAAATAGTCCCGGTCCCTACACAAAACCCTGATCTGACTTACCGGAGATTACTGCAGAAGAGGAGCTGGGAAAGCAGACTTTTGCAGATATTGTAGGTGAGGCAGTTGGAGAGGTTTGTCTCCTCCATGCACACCTCAGAGACCTGCAGGAGATAAGCCAGGGCAGAGCAATTCACTGGCGTTAACATCCCAGCTAAGCTCTCATTTTTCATAGCTTCCTCCACAGTCTTGGCCAGCTCCATGTGCTGCACTTCATACAAGCACTGCATGACGTTCACAGTCCTGGAGGAGATGACATAGTCAGTGTTCAGGCAGCTCTGGAGAAAGCTGACCACGTGGCTTCGGAAGCTGTTATGCTCATCCTTTATCAAGAGCCAACCGGACAGCAATTTGTTCACCTGCGGGGAGAGAAGTCCAGAGAGAAAGCGCACAAAGATATCCAGCTGCCCGTCATCTGACTGCAGTGATCTCTGGACAGCGTTCTTAAAGTGATTGAGGAAACCAAACTTAGGCCAGGACATCCCGCTCTCAGTGAAGAGATCAAATATTGCTCGCTTTGCTGAAGCATAGTAATAAGTGGCTGCCAAAAACTCCTGGAGGGTTAAATGGGAGAAATAGTAGACAGTGGAAAACTGCATCTCTTCCTTGAGTAACATCCTACTGCACAAGCTGCCTTGTAGTGATGAGAGGTCTATGCCATAGGCTTTCATGTCTTGTTCGTAAAATACGTACTTCTTCTTGAGCAGACCATAAAATGCCAGCCGACCCAGGTTACCAATAATTTTTTTGCTGTTGTTTATAGCTTGTTCTATCCTGGGAGTCTCCTTCTGTTTTTCCTGCCAGTCACTACTCAGTGCCATTTTAAAGTAATAGGAGTAGATTTCTGATAAAGTCTTAGGAACAGTTGTCATTTCTTGGGATTGATCAGTGCTGTTCTTTAGGAAATAGCCCATTGAGGAGCCAGATATCCAGCAAAAGGCAGGAACCGTACACATTGTGTACAAAGATCTGTTAGCCTTGATCTGACCCAAGACTTGACTGGATAAGTCTTTGTTCTCAAGGAACATCTGATCCAAGAAGTCCTTGATCTCCACAGCTCCAAAACCTCGTATTTCTGTCATCCGGTCAACTAGGCCACCTGGGATTTGGCTGGCTGCTGTGGGCCGTGAAGTGACCCAAATGGAAGCTTCCTGGAACAGGTTGCCACGGATAATATTGGTGATCAAACTATCCACTTGAATTTCCTTTTTGGGGTCCGTGCAAACGACTGTGTTGGAAAAATCTAAAGGAGTCTTAAACTCATCCAAGCCATCCAGAATCAGTAAAATCCGGGCAGTGCCATTGGAGATAAAGCTGGGTTCAGTGATATGAGGGAATGCCGACCGGATGAGCCTCTCAGCAGAGAGTTTCTCATAAGTGTTCAGTTCCCGGAAGGTGAGAGGCAGCACGAATATGATGTCCTTATTGACCTCCCCTTTGGCCCACATGCAAACAAACAGTTTCACCAAAGTGCTTTTGCCGATCCCAGCCACGCCCACGGTCACAGAGATACGAGGAGGAATGCTGACTTTAGACAGAGGTAGGAAGAGCTTCTCCAGGGGGATTTTCTTGGCAACATTTCTCATGCCTTTGGTGGCCTCAATCTGCATGACGTCATGCTCTTTCTGCTGAATATCTGTCAAGCCTTCCACCAGCAGAAGATTAGTGAGCCTCTCCAGCTGCCCAAGTTCCACACCAGTTCCATAGCGGTTCTGGAGACTTTCCAAATGCTTTTGCACCATAGGGTCTGTGTAGAGAAAAGCAAAATAGGTCAAGAGGGAGACAGACAATGACCACAAGCATAAGCAATAGGCACAGCCTGACTTTTTCTCATTATTGCAGGGAAGAGAAGCCAGCCAGAGCTTCTGGAGGTCAGGAAAACAGGTTTGAAAACTTGCAACCAAGGGGGAGGGTTGCACTGGCTGTGGATGTGATTGTAATGGGGAGCAAGGTTCTCATTACTCAGACACATCCACCAGCTGACCAGAAGGACGGGGCTGGAACTGCTTTAGCTGCTGGTTACCTCTACTTTGTCGAGTAATGTGTAAACTGAACGTCAGGGCGGGAGACTGCACCTCTCACTGAATTACTGAAGTTAGAGATGGAGTCATCTACTCCAGCCCCCAAGCAAATGCACAACTGTCCCTACTGTATGTGCTGTAGGACTTTGTTCAGTTTAGTTTAAAATGTTTCATAATGAAGTTTAAAAAGCCTGAAGTGGCAAATCTTTGACAACAATGGTCACAAATTCTCCCAGCTGTGATCCCATCAATCTAGTTCCCAGTGGAAGAAGTAGCACTTGTCTTAAATTGCCTTGATAGAAAACACTGGTTCAAATAAAATGGAACCATTGATTTCTGGGGGAGAGCCTCTCTCGCAGTCTGAGATTTGAACTGGTGCTAAACCTCAGGCCTCATACAAAGCTTTCCTGATATCCATTAGCGACCCTTTTGTTTTCATGGTAATGGTTCCCCTAGCCGCGCTAACACCTCGCTGTGCCTGCCAGTTAAGTCAATCACAGTTTCACAACAAACCAAAGTGAGTTATGGGCCGAGTTCAGCACAAGTTCAACTCCAAATCTTGGAGTGCAAGTTCCCCACTCAGAGTGTCCTTCACAGAAATAAGCAGCTCTGTGGCTTCCAAAGGAACGTGGTTTTTGCATCAGTGCAATTCCACTGGCAGGTCAGTCAGAGGGTGGTGTAGGCTGGAACACCTTACACTGTCTCCCACTCCCTTAGATGGAGTATTATGGAGTCTAAGAAAGCAAGGGTACATTGAAGTAGAGGGTAATTAACTTACATCTTCATACACCCTGTAGCGAGGCGGCCTGGCTCCCAGCCGCCCCTGTAAGGGATGAGCCAGAACAGCCGCCAGAGTGGGCGGAGTCACCGCCGCCTGTCACCACCCCCCGGAAGTCAAGGGGCGGGACAGGAAGTATAAAGGCCAAGCCACAGCGCTCAGTTGCTGGCCGGTAGCGGGAGAGGCCAGACGCTGGTGCTCAAGCTCCCGCTGGCCTGAGCCTGCCCAGAGCCCGGTATCCTGAGGAGCGGCCTGAGCTTCCCCCCGCCGAGGGTCCGGAGGAACCGACCAACCTACACAGCGCTCGGTGCCCGGAGGAGCCCATGGTCTGGGACACGGCAGACGAGGCTCAGGATGTGCAGGTACCCATGGAGGAGGAGATGGGAAGTGGCCCGGGGATAGCAGACCCCGAACCCATGTCAGTGTGTTGCGGTCAGGATCCCCACTGACCCAGCAGCAGACGGACTGCTGCTGATAGGGCCCCGGGCTGGAACACAGTGGAGTGGGTGGGCCTGTGTTCCCCCCTGCCACCCCACGCCGGGTGGCAGTCTCTCCTCCTCCCTGCCTGAGGGCCTGAGCCCTGAACTATTATTTGTTTGCTCAGCCCCTGCCTAAGGGCCTGAGCCCTGAACTATTATTTGTTTGCTCAGCCCCTGCCTGAGGGCCTGAGCCCTGTACTACGGTTGGCTGCCCGCCTGACCTAGGCCCGGGAGTGCAAGACTGAACTGCTTCCCAGCCTCATGTAGCGAGGCGGCCTGGCTCCCAGCCGCCCCTGTGAGGGACGAGCCCCACCCCGGAACGTCTACACACCCTTTCCTCTTAGCTGCTTTTCTTGCTAGACTCTCTTGGCCAAATTCAGAGCTGATGGGTAAGGAGGAGATGCAAACAACATGGTAGTGAGTGGGTCAGTCAGTCAGTTGAAGGCCTTGTGTACACAGGAAAGTTTTACCAGTTATACCAATATTGTTACTCATGTGGACAGTCTTATTCCAGAATAAGAGTGGCTTTTTTAGATTTAACTTCAACTCTTTCCCAAGCGAGAAAAGTGAAACTGACAAAGGCCATTCTTTTACTGCAGTAGGAGCATTCACATTCGGATCGATATTGGTATAATGATAACAGTTTAAATTCACTTCTTAGATTATACTGAAAAAAATCTTTTCTGTGTAGACAAGGCCTAAGGGAGTCTATCTAGTCTATACAACGAGGAGTCCTTATGGCACCTTAGAGACTAACAAATTTATTTGGGCATAAGCTTTCGTGGGCTAAAACCCACTTCATCAGATGCATGAAGTAAAAAATACAGGAGCAGATATAAATACCTGAAAGGATGGGGATTGCGTTATCAATTCATTTATCTTGTTAGACTGACCTCTCACTTGGTACAGCAACCCCTGTCCTTTCATGTATTTATACCTGCTCCTGTATTTTTCACTTCATGCATCTGATGAAGTGGGTTCTAGCCCATGAAAGCTTATGCCCAAATAAATTTGTTAGTCTCTACGGTGCCACAAGGACTCCTCGTTGTTTTTCCTGATACAGACTAACACGGCTACCACTCTGAAACCTATCTAGTCTATGTTGATGGAATATGCATGTCAAGGGGCTGGAAGAAGATATATGTTGCACCAGATAAGACTTTCCCCAACTCATTTAGACTCAGTTGTCAATGACTCCAGTTTGCCATAGCATGGCTTACAGCAGCAGCCCAATGTCTGCATTGTATGTTCCATGCTGGATTTAGCTTGTAAAACCCCTGGGATGGGGACTGTGGTACTCAGTAAATCATCATCAGAACATGGCCATTACTTTTTAAATATAGCACAAGACTTCTTGTTTGGAGGCTGCGTGATGCTGACACACAGAAACAAAACAGAACGAGACTTTAACTCGTGATCCCTTCACCATCATGTTATTGAGTGCTTTTCTGTGCAATTATCATCCAGACGGTAGAGCCCTGATTGAATTATTCAAACTTTCTCACTTGAAGCAGCGTTTCAACGTCTAGGTGGCAAATTATTAAGCAACCTGATTTACACTGAACTGCTGCTGAGGCAGAGAAATGAGAAGACAGACAAATTGGGTGTGTGGGCTAGGAGGCTTTGATCAGCTCCCACAGGAGAGACAAAGCTAGGTGCCTGCTCCTGGGGGTGCAGCGCCACATGCACAAAAACTCAGTCCTAGATTTCTTCCCCATACTATGCTGGGGAGGGCTTTTGGAAGCCCCTTTGCTCTGTCCAGGCGCTGTCACTGCCAGATCCCTGAGCACTAGATTGTTGTGGTTAGCCGCAGCCCTATATTGAGGGAAGTGCACCCTTTCATTGTACAGTATTTGTAACATAATATGACCCAAGACATTTTCTAAGGGTCTGGCCATGCACACTGAGCCCCACCCCTGTCTTGGGGCCAGTGTGGAGCTGCACCACCTCAGGTGGGGCTCCTACACCAGACATAATCCCTCCTGCAGCTCCCAGGCACACAGGTAGAACAGGCCTGAAGGGGCTGCAGCATGCTCATCCTGTGCATCTAGACAGCCCTGCTGCCTGGGACAGGGTTCAGGTCCTGACATGGCCTCCTCCTCATCCCCAACTCCACCCATGGGCCATAGCACACCTGGGGGCAGTTGTAGGGGCTGAGCTCTGCCACCATGCTGGGGGTGCAGAGATGCTCCCTGCAGCCTCCCCAGTCTCACAGACCCATAACACACATAGGACAGGCAGATCAAGCAGACCGTAGCCTGGCAGCCTTGCCTCCCGTGGTGAGGAATTACCAAGCTGGGGCATGTATACTCCAGTCTCTCCCCCTGCTCTCCAGAAACAAGCATTTCAGCAACAACATTTCACCCACATTCTTTTTCCTTATTCTATCTTCTAACCTGCTCCCGGTCAGACAAGATGACCCCTCTCCCTCAGAGCCAGTTAAAGAATGGGTTTTTAACTGCCACGGCTGCCAGCCGCACTTGGGACCCGAGTCAAGCTGACTGACTGAGCTCTCTCTGTCTCCTATATCACTATCAGCAATGGCTGCTGCTTCTCTTGATGCTGCTTGAGGCAGCAGAGGGTAAAAAACTTGTTCTGTGTAGCCACGTTGGCTCTAAGATGCTAAAACTTGTTTTTCCAGTAAAACGGGCAGCTAAGGTGTACCTTCCTGTAGCCCCGTCCATCTCAGAGGATCCAAACATGCTTTACAAACTTAACAAGCAAAACTACTGAGATCACCTTGCCACCCACTGAAATGCAGCTACCTCTTGAGTACAACACAGCCATAATTCATGTATGAACTGGAAAAGGGGGTAAACAGTGAGGTGGCAAAATTTGTAGATGACACAAAACTACTCAAGAGAGTTAAGTCCCAAGCTGACTGTGAAGAGTTACAAAGGGATCTCACAAAACTGGATGACTGGGCAACTAAATGGCAGATGAAATTCAATGTTGATAAATGCAAAGTAATGCACATTGGAAAACTTAATCCCAACTAGACATACAGAATGATGGGGTCTAAGTTAGCTGTTACCACTCAAGAAAGAGATCTGGGAGTCACTGTGGATAGTTTTCTGAAAACATCCACTCGATGTGCAGCAGCAGTCAAAAAAGCGAACAGAATGTTGGGAACCATTAGGGAAGGGATAGATAATAAGACAGAAAATATCATGTTGCCTCTATATAAATCCATGGTACGCCCACATCTTGAATACTGTGTGCAGATCTGGTTGCCCCATCTCAAAAAAGATCTACTGGAATTGGAAAAGGTACAGAATGGGCAGGGGTGGTGTCCCTCGCCTCTGTTTGCCAGAAGCTGGGAATGGGCAAGAGGGGATGGATCACTTGATGATTATCTGTTCTGTTCATTCCCTCTGAAGCACCTGGCATTGGCCACTGTCAGAAGACAGAATACTGAGGTAGATGGACCATTGGTCTGATCCAGTATGGCCGTTCTTATGTTCTAAACCACCGCCAAAGAGCACACAGCAGCACAACTTAGCAGTGATGGCTGGAAGTGAAGAAGATTCAACTGCAAATGCCATGGTGGGCAGAGTGTAGTGGAATTGCACAGGTTAGAATCTGCTGCCAGGACTCCAGGACATGCAGGAAGCAGATATACTACATAAGGTGCCATCTCGTACAGCTGTAACTCTCTCAGTGACTGTCTCCAACGTGCACCTCGTCACCACGGAACACTAAGCCCCCATAAATAATCTTCCACTGACATTGTGGTGATGGCAGTGCCACTATCAGAAGAAAGCAGCTGCAGGCGACGGATAAGCAGGTCTGGTCCTAATCAACAATGATCCTCTTTTCATGCAAACGTCCCTAGCAACTGACAAGGGTGAGAAATACAGAAAATGAGGTCATTCCTCAGGGCAGGTCAGACAAAGGAGGGGTTTCTCCTTGCAGCGGGGCCCACATTTTGGGTCCTGATTCTGCAGGTTGTTCCACCTTCTCCTCAACACACTATAGCCCCGTCTTGGCTCTGCCATGCCAGAGGTGGGGAGGGTGGATCAGAGAGCAGTGGCTCATAAGGGAATGTGCCTAGAGTTGGTGTGTGTGTTTTTCTCAGGAAGTTCAAGTTACCTGCTCACAGGTCTGAGTCAGGACAAAGCAGCTGGTACCCCAAACCAGGAGCAACGTATGAAACATTCCATTTGTGAGTACCTGGAGGATGAAGGGGTGATCACTAGCAGCCAGCATGGATTTACCACAAACAAATCCTGCCATACCAGCCCAATTTCCTCCTTTGACGCTGTAACTGGTTTAGTGGATGGGGGAATGTGGTGAACATAATATACCTGGACTTCAGCAAGGCTTCTGCCACAGTCCCACATGACGTTCTCATAAGTAAGGTGGAGAAATGCGGGCTCAACTGAACTACCATTAAGTCGATACAAAATTGGTTAAATAACAGCAAACAAAGAGTAACTATTCATGGACTGATGTCAGATTGGAGGGAGGTCTCAAGTGGGGTTCCACAGGGATCTATTCTGGTCTGGTGTTGTTTAACATCTTTATTAATGGTCTAGATGTAGGAATAGAGAGCAGACTGATCAAGTTTGCAGATGACAGAAGGCTGGGGAGGTTGCTAATACTTTGGAGGCCAGAGCTAAAATTCAGAGGGATGTTGATAAATTGGAGAATAGAAAACAAAATGAAATTCAACAAAGACAAATGTAAGGTGCTACATTTAAGGGAGAAAAACCAAATGCACAAATACAGAATGGAGGATAACTGGCTTGGCAGCAGCACCGCTTAGAAGGATCTGTGAGTTGTGGTGGATCCAAACCTCAACATGAGTCAGCAATGCGATGCTGTTGCAAAAAAAGCAAATGCAATTTTAGGTTGGATTAACAGAGGCATAGCATGCAAGTCACGAGAGGTGATAGTACTGCTCTACTCTCCACTGGTTGGGTCTCAGCTGGAGTACTGTGTCCAATTTTGGTCACCAGTGTACAGAAAGGACGTGGTGAAACTGAAAAGGATCCAGAGGTGAGTGACAAAGATGATCAAAGGGATGGAACGCAAGGCAAATGCTGAAAGAACTGGGGATGTTTAGTTTGGAAAAGAGGAGATTGAGGGGGGAACATGATAGTGGTCTTCAAATACTTGAAAGGCTGCCATAAAAAAAGATGGAAAAAAGTTGTTCTCTCTTGGCACAGAGGGCAGGACAAGAGGCAATGGGTTCAAACTACAGCACAGCAGATTTAGATTGAATCTCAGGAAAAACTTCCTAATTGTAAGAACAGTAGGACAATGGACCAGACTGCCTAGGGAGGTTGTAGAAGTTCCTTCACTGACAGTTTTCAAAAGGAGGCTGGATAGCCACCTGTCTTGGATGGGTTAGACGCAACAAATCCTGCATCTTGGCCAGGGGTTAGACTAGATGACCCTTGCGGTCCTGTCTCACCCTATGGTTCTATGATTCTATGACTTCAATATCTCAGCCAGAAGTTAGGGGTCTATTACAGGAGCGGGCGGGTTAGGTTCTGTGGCCTGCAACATGCAGGAGGTCAGACTAGATGATCATGATGATCCCTTCTGACCTTAGAGTCTGAGTGTCTCAGTGGTAGCGTCGTTAGTGGGCTTTCTTAATCAACAGGGGTCAGACCCGGAGGTCCTTTTTTGTCCTTACTCGGGCAAAGCTCCCCAGGGTACACCTGGCTCTGTGAATGCTACAGGTACACATCTGCTAGCACGCAATGCCGACACGTGTGCGCACACACACAGAGGCTTTTATGACACACATGCACACAGACAGAAGACAACGAACAGCATCTCCTACCATAGACGGTGATGTGGAGATAGAGCTGGGAGTTGGTTGTCTCTATGTAAGTCTGCAGGGACTGAGAGGCATAGCTGCCCTTTCCAGCCAGAAGATCCATGACTGCCTTCACCTGCTCTGACAGGGAGCTCACCCCCTGAACCTGGCCTGCCTCCTCAGCACTGAGGAGATCCAGCTTCCTCATGTAGCAGATGATCTCTTCCAGGAACTGCGACGAGATGGACCTCACCAGCTGCTTCCGGTAGCGGTTGATCCAAACCCCTGTGAGGAAGAGGGGGGGGGTGATGAGTGTGAGGAGTCACTGACAGTATCTGGATCTTCTATGTGCTGAGGATGCATTGTTCAGGGGTGACAAGAAACGGAAGGGTGATAGGCAGGTTTCTTGGAGATCACACAGCTGTGACAAGGCGCTGCTTGGACAAGGCAGTCTCTGTATAGACTCTGCACCATAATGAACAGAACATGCTGCCCAGAAATGAAATACATAAGGAGATAAAACTGAAACTGACTAGCTCTGTCCAAACAAGACACTAGGCTGAAGCCATCAGGCACCAGTGAGAAAATCCCAAACCAAGTCCAGCACCAGCTGAGCTACTAAGTTCCTGCTCTATTATTTCTGCTTCATCCATTAGAAGAAAAATTCCAAATACAAATGCACTGGTGGCAATCAAACCTCTTTCTCAAAGGGAGAAAGGTTTAGTGGACAATCTTGAGAAATACAAATGCTTCCCAACGGGGCTGTGCAAATCAGTTTCAGCCAATGTGAGCTTTCACCAAAAACTCACGTCAAACTCAAACTATTTCTGGGCATTTCTGCATAGCCTGGATTGGGCCAAAAGCCAAAATACTGGTGCTTAATTTGTGCCACGGCTGAGCCCTGGCACCTCTAGGCTTGGCAGTTCATAGCCCCGGCACCTCTGGACTTGCTGTATCAGTTATGAAAGTAAAAAAATTGCTTGAGCCCTGGCACCTCTTTCATTACAAAGTAAGCAACGCAAAATACCATAAGAAAGATCATTCTGGGAAGATTTCATCCCTAGTGAAAAAGTGAAGCACCAGAAATCTTACTAGAAAGTCTTATCTTCCTGGGATTTCCACCTCCATTTAAAAACTCTGATCAACTTGAGATATGCCTCCCAGTCTGAATGACACCTCCATAAATATAAAGGTTGTCCTTCATTGCTTTACAATTCCCATGGCTGTTGTAAAGACAAGGAGGGTGAGGCAATATCTTTTATTGGACTGACTTCTGTTGGTGAGAGAGACCATTCAAGTTACACAGAGCATTTCTTCACGTCTGGGAAAGGTACGACATTTCAAACACGGCTGTTGTCACATTTCTGATTGGTTAAGCTGGACAGTCACATGTATTCACCTCTCTGGCCACGTTCTGAACATCTCCTTCTTATTTAAACTGGACTTGGTGTTAGGGAACACGGGGCTCGTTTGGATATTTGGTTACATTAGGAGAGGAAATGACACCTAAGCTAAGTCCCTCAGGAACCAGCCTATTAGAAAGGGGCTCTGCAGGTGCCAGCTTCAACATCAGAAGACTTTACAGCAACATACTTGTGTCCTTTTGTGGTCATTAATCCCCACCCCTCATCCTATGCACTGCATGATACTGTATAGGCCAGCTATACTGAATGGAACAAAGGCTGTGAGAGAATGTATCCAATATATCCCAGCACAATACTGGTAACTCTGGTCCAGCCTTTGAGGGGTTAAAAATTGTAAGGCTCACTTTTCAAAAGACAAGCTAGGAAGGATTCGTCTGCACTTAAAACACTACAGTGGCACAGCCATGCTTCAGTGTAGACACTACTTACACCGACGGGAAGGGGTCTCCAGTCACTGTAGTTAATCCACTTCCCTGAGAGGAGGTAGCTAGGTCAACAGAGGAATTCTGCCATGAGCCTAGCGCTGTCTACTTAGGGACTTAGGTCGGCTTAACACCACCACTCAGAGGTGTCGATTTTTCACATCCTGACCGACGTAGTTAAACAAACCTAATTTTCTAGTGTAGACCAGGCTGGAGACCCTTCCCCTCGCAGCCTCATCTTTTCCAAACAGGTCGTCATTGAAAATGGCCCCTTCACACCAAGGAAATCTTGTCAAAGAAAGCTCCCCATCTTTTCCCAGGAGTCAGAAAGCAAGGATACCTTTTGGCTCACAACAGCAACCCCTGGCAGCTGCCACCAGTGACAACCCAAAGACGAACTTCTGCTGAGAGAGAGCCCCAATCATTATGCACACTCGCCTTTCACGCCCCTGCTCACCTTCCATCAGGGGGTCCCAGTGGCATTAGAAGCCTTCTTTCCGACTGCAGCGTGACGACTGGCAGACAGACCCCACTGCCTTCCCATTGACTCTGCCCGTTGTCCTCTCAGGCTGGGGCCCCGGTGACGGCACACCATTCACGGCTCACTCTGCGACAGTTAGCCTTTTTCCATGTTTCTGAGGGAGGGAGAAGAAAAGCATCAGTAGCAGGGTGGGAGCCAGCACCACTTAAAACCTGACCCACAGGTGCATTTCCTTGCAGCCTGTTGGGAAAACATGAGGGGAGGAACCTTTAACGACAGGAAAGGTTACCCTGCCATTGTGACATGAGCCACTTCCAGCTGAGACAAGCTTTTGCAGCTACCAGGAGAATGTCCTGCACTACAGCCAGTGAGGCTGCTGACTGAAAGTGTGGTACTCTACTGAAAGCTTATAATGGAAGCCCTTCCCAGAGCGACTGCCAGAGACTGAGCAGGCTGCAAGCCACTGAAATTCTCATTCACAGTCATGCCACAGCTCGGGGCCCCAGTTCAAGACCCATGCCAGGATGCTGCTACCCAGATCCATGATGCTATCACCTGATCCCCACGATACTAAGAGCTAAATATCAATCTGTCCATGCGCCACTAGGATCAATGCTCCCTGTGTTACGGAGCTGGCATCCTGAGACATTATGCCAGGATGCTAGTACATCATGGTCTGAATGCACAGACTGCCTATGTCAGCTTTCAGTGCCTATGCCATAGCACCAGTGCCAAGACTACTGTGCCAATGCCTTTCTTGGCTAGACCAGTGACGCCAGTTCTCAATGCCACCCGCAGAGTGCCCCCCAAGTGTCTGAGTGAAAATCTAAGCCTAGCCCTCTAGGGACTGCTGGGTGAGGATTTGACTCTGGTTTGGAAAGGAAGATGCAAAGCCAAAAAAACCAAAACACACAGCTGCAAGGGGCCTCGTTCAGTTTTGAGCAGGTCTAATCAGAGCCCAGAACCTCTGCCCAGCTTTGTTAATTAGCAGCAATTTCAGAGCTCTGTACTCACTCTGTTTTCAACTGCACAAATTAATCATGCTCCAAGTAGGCTAACGAGCACCCACCTACTCCTTCTCATTTCGGTGCTACAGTATCGCTGCCTAATTGCTTTGCTTTGTGAAAATGGCCACTGAATTCAGTAACTTCCTGTGCCGCGAGCAGTGGGAGGGAAGGATCGCTTAGAAGAGGAAAACATCTGGTTTGAGAAGCCATAGAAAACCAGGCCCCTTTTGATCCATGCGGAGGGGGTCTCTGCACATGCATCTCCCCACCCCCAGGTGGAAACTGGCGCGGGTGGGGTCAGCTGCCTTCAGAGCTATGTTCGCCTGTCTGCGGGGCTTGCATGCAGGCAGGCTGGGAGCCGGAGGTGTTCCAACCAGAGACTAAGTTTCATTTGCACACATCCTCCTCCCTAGGGCGGGATCCCCACTTCCAGGGGGTTCCTGGAGACAGGCAGACCCAAGGGAGCCCTTCGCAGAGCAGTTCCAATGGCACAGCCTTGCCAAGGAGCAGGGCTAAATCTTCCTCTCTTCTGGTGGGGGGCAAACCCAACCCTTCCCACAGAGGCATGCAAAAGAAACTCTCTGAAGGGAACTTGAGGAGGGTCATGCTCCCATGTGGCTAAGATCTGGCCCTTTGTGAGGCTGCCATTGCAGACATCGCTACTAGTTCTCATGCCAGGAGCTGAGAGATAGGGCTGTTCCACCAGGAACAGCAGAGGGTTCAGCCTCCCAAACTAGTGCCCGCTTTCTCCTACCCCCCAGGAGCTGTCCGGATGTTGGGAAATCTGCAGAGGGCAGGGACATCCACCCAAAAGCCTTGTCCCTGTACAATGGCTCCCAGTCCGGCTTTGTCCCCTGGGGCCTTCATCAGCATTCTGGAAGGGTCTCTCCTGTGGGCTTTGGCCCCAGACCATCTCCAGAGGGTCACAGGCACAGCAAATTCCCTTGAGGTTGGCGAGAGGACAATGCCTCCTCCAGACAACCCTGAGCACAAACCAGCCTGCACCCCAGAGAGCCACCGCAAAGGGGCTTCCATTGAGTCAGGAGAAGGGGAGAGAGGTTCTTCTGGAGGTGCTGCCTTGGGGCTGGGATTAATTGGATCCCCGTTCCCTCTGCACACGGAAGGGGAGGGTACAATATAGCACAACAACAACTTTAAATAAGAACCCTACGTAGGGAGTGTCCCCACCCCATTGCTTGGAGCATGGCACAACAGAACAAACCCAAACACAACACAGTCAAACGCCAGTGCCAGAAGGAGTGCTGCAGTGAGCGCCCTGGCCTGACTTCTCAGCTCCACCCGGGTCAGGGAAGCACAGAGCTCAGTTACTCACCTGAACCGAAGGAAAAACAAGTTGAAATCAGCAAGAAACGTTTCCATTTTATCAACACGCAAGGTTTCAATCAACCCCCACTGTGACAGGGTCCCACTGCGCCCACCCTTTATGTGCAGCCCCTCAGAGACCTTCCCTGCCGTTTATCTGCAGGGATTCACTTGCCTGCCTTTCACACATGAGTGCCGTCAGAGTATTTACAATATTACCCAGCTTTACTCCCCCTTCTCCAAAAAGCAGGGTTGCGGGAGCCAGGGCCGGCTCCAGGGTTTTGGCCGCCCCAAGCAGCCAAACAAAAAAAACCCAAACAAACAAAAAAAAAAGCCGTGATCGCGATCTGCGGCGGCAATTCGGCGGGAGGTCCTTCGCTCCGAGCAGGAGTGAGGGACCGTCCGCTGAATTGCCGCCGTACAGCTGGACATGCCGCCCCTCTCCGAAGTGGCTGCCCCAAGCACCTGCTTGGTAAGCTGGTGCCTGGAGCCGGCCCTGGGGGGAGTGTCTTCTCTCAGAGCACTCCCTTTTGACAGGCCCTTTTAGCCTTTTCTTTTATCTCTCTCTCCTGCATCCTCCCCCTCCCCCTCCCTTCCTTCCTGTGCTCTTTTATCCAGTCTCGGTGTTACTGAACTCAATAGCTACTTCCACCCCAATCTGATCCCATAATCAGGAATTCCTCTCCTTAACCAGACCCTCCCCAGGAGGACGCATGGGTTAAACAGTGACCAGAGTGCTGTGTCAGTGGCTGATTCCCAGCACTCTGTCACCACCACCCCTCCTCCGGCCCCCACACAAGTCAGAATTTTGTTTCACGGGAGATTTGGAACATTTTTGGTTTTGTTCCGATTCTGAACAAAAAATGGGTTGAAATCGCAGATTTTTCCTTGAAACAGAGAAGCCAGTTCCCCCAGCTCTATTCTCACCCTTTTGATCTATACTGGATCTCTCCATTTGGGGGTTTACAGTGGTTTGAATTTGGCCTCATGCCTCGGACATGTTTTGAGGGTATGCCCATCGCCTCTTCAAGGAGTTTTATTGGTGGCCTAAGAGCTCCTTATTTTTTTCTCAGTGGCTGATGAGTTGTCTCATCTCGTATTTCTTTTTGCCCTCGAGCCATTGACTTGTGCAATTAGGATACATGATCAAATTAAGGACAGTCCAGCGAGTCAGCCATTCTCTGGCTAAACCGTCACTCCTTGCGGCTGTCCTGTTAGATCTAACCAGGCTGCGAAGTTCAACTCAATCTTTGCTTGAAGTAATCACTGGCTTTTCCTTCTTCTCTGGGTAGACGCTAACCAGGCTACAATCAGAAGCTCTTCTGCTGCATGCAATACTCTTGCCTCATCTCTCTTTATCTTCCGCTCCTGGAAAACCTAAATGGATTGAGTTCGGCCACTGATTGTCGATGACTGACTCTGATACCACAGATTATTTACCCACATGCCATGCTGCGATTTCCCAGACCTGGTGCTACTCTAAAAATGTAATATTCTCTCTGGGGAAACTATCAGCCTCACATTAGCAGAATTCAATGAATTCCACTGGAGGGGTGGGAGGGAATAAAAAACATCAGACATTTTTTCTAATTCCACTACAGCCCTGGGATATTCTGTAGGATGTTGGGATATTCTAGGGTTGCATTCCTCTAATGGCAGTAAGGTAAATTGTTCCACTGGTTAATTACTCTCGCTGTTAAAAATTTACACCTTATTTCCTGTCTGAATTTGTCTAGCTTCAACTTTCAGCCATTGGATCATATTAGACTTTTCTCTGAAAGATCGAAGAGCCCAGTATTAAATATTTGTTCCCCATGTAACTGTGTATAGATTGTGATCAAGTCTCCCCGAACCTTTCCTTTATAAGCTAACTAGATTGAGCTCCTTGAGTCTATCTCTAGAAGGCAGCTTTTCTAATCCTTTAATCTTCTTGTGGCTCTTCTCTGAATCTTCTCTGATTTATGAACATCCTTCTTGAATTGTAGACACCAGAACAGGACACAGGATTCCAGCAGTAGTCGCACCAGCTCCAAACACAGAGGTGAAAACCTCTCTCCTCGTACTTAAGATTCCCATTTATGCATCCCAGGATCACAGTAGCCCTTTTGACCACAGAATCTTACTGGATGCTGATTATCCACCATGACCCCCAAATCTGTTTCAGAGTCACTGCTTCCCAGGATAGTCCCCCATCCTGTAAGTGCGGCCTGCATTCTTTCTTCCTAGATGTATACACTGATATTTAGCCATATGTTATGAACATACAGCTAAGGGTAGCATAAAATTCCTCCTTTACCTGTAAAGAGTTAAGAAGCTTAAATAACCGGTTGGCACCTAACCAAAAAAACAATAAGGGGAAAAGATACTTTTAAATCTGTGGGGGAAGGATTTTGCTTTGTGCTTTGTGTTGTTGTTCTTTCTGAGACAAAGAGAAAGACCAAGCAAGTAATCCAGTTTCTACTGAAATGATACATTTAATATTACGGAAATAGTAAGTAATAGCAAAAATATGTGTTAAATTATCTTTTGTTTTAGCTTGTGAATTTTCCCTATGCTAAGAAGGAGGTTTATTGCTGTTTTTTGTAACTTTAAAGTTTGCCTAGAGGGGAATCCTCTGTGTTTTAAATCTTATTACCCTGTAAAATTACCTTCCATCCTGATTTTACAGAGGTGCTTCTTTTACTTTTTTCTTTATAATAAAGTTCTGTTTTTAAAAATCAGATTGGGTTTTTAGTGTCCTAAAAACCCAAGGGTCTGGTCTGTGTTCACCTTGGTTACCTATTTGGTTGGTATATTATTCTCAAGCCTCCCCAGAAAAGGGGGTGAAGGGGTTTGTGGGGATATTTTGGGAAAACAGGAACTCCAAGTGGTCCTTTTCCTGAATCTTTGTCTAACTCACTTGGTGGTGGCAGCAATACCATCCCAGGGCAAGAAATTTGTGCCTTGGGGAAGTTTTTAACCTAAGCTGGTGTAATATAAGCTTAGGGGGTCTTTCATGTGGGTCCCCACATCTGTACCCCAGAGTTCAGAGTGGGGAGGGAACCCTAACACCATATTAGAATTAATATTGTTTGCTTGTGTCCAGTCTACCAAGCGATCCAGATTGCTCTGTAGTGGTTACCTGTCCTCTTCATTATTTACCATTCCCTCAATTTTTGTCATCTGGAAACTTTGGGTGATGATTTTATGTTTTCTTCCAGGTCATTAATAAAAATGTTAACTAGTGTAAGGCCAAGAACCAATCCCTGCAGGACTTCAATAGAAACATGCATTCAATGATGATTCCCCAGTTACAGTTACATTTGGACACCTATCAGTTAGCCATTTTTTAATCCATTTAATGTGTGACAATTTTATATCTTTCTAATCTTTTAATCAAATGTAATTTGGTACTGAGTCAAACATCTTACAGAAGTCTAAGTATATTACATCAACACTATTACCATTATCAATTAAACTTATAATCTCATCAAAAAGGCATCATGTTAGTTTCACAAGAGCTGTTTTCCATAAACCCATGTTGATTGACTATTATATTACCCTCTTTTAGTCCTTATTAATGGATTCCTGTATCAGCCACTCCATTATCTACCCCAGGATCGATGTCAGACTGACAGGGGTATAATTCCCAGGTCATTCCACTTACCCTTTTTAAATACCAGCACAACATTAGCTTTCTTCCAGTCCTCTGGAACATCCCCAGGTTTCCAAGACTTATTGAAAACCAGCATTAATGGACCAACAAGCTCAGCCAGCTCTTTTAAAATTCTTGGATGCAAGTTACCTGGACCTCCTGATTTTAAAATGTCTAACTTCAACAGCTGCTGTTTAACATCCTCTTGAGATACAAGAGGAATGGAAAGAGTGTTATCATATGATATGACATCATCTGTTTTTCCCAAATACAGAACAGAAATATTTGTTGAACACTTCTGCCTTTTCTTAATTGTTATTGATAATTCTACCGTTTTCATCTAGTACTGGACCAATTCCATTGTTAGGATTTTTTTGGTCCTAATATACTTTTTTTAAAAACCTCCTTTTATTGTCTTTAACTCTGCTGGCAATGGTTTTCTCTTTGTGTCCCTTTGCTTCCCTTATCAATGTTCTACAATATCTAACATCTGATTTATATTCATTACTATCAATTTCCCCTTTCTTTATTTGTTATATATTATTTTTATTTTTCATAGCTGCCTTCACTTCCCCTCTAAATCAGGTCCATTTTTTAACTAGTACAGCCTTCTTCCTTGTGGGACTGTGCCTTTTGGTGCATCTAGTAAGGTGTTCTTAAACAATTCCTATTTATCACTCACATTTTTCTGATTAAATTCTTCCTCCCAGCTGATCTGGCTCATAACTGTTTTCATATTTGTGAAAATGGCCCTTTTAAAACGCCAAGTATGTACATCACTGGTTTGGACTTTATTCTGTTCACATATTATAAATGCGATCAAGTCATGATCACTTGTACCTAAGTGGCAGTTCCCTGCTGAGGTGCACAAGAGGAAATCAAAAGGTCCTGGCACAGTCTTCTCCCTCATTCTTACCCAACCAGGACTGACCATTTTGGAGTCCTTTGATTTCCCCATTAATCCGCTTTTAGGTTTGGGTATGGTGCGGAGATTGCTCTGGTTTTATTGGGTGATGATCATTAAGCACTTTACTAAGGCTGGGAAGTGCCCAGGCAGAGCGTACAAGGTTAAGTAAGAGGTTAAGATGAGTCAATGAGGGAGTTGGGAAGAGAACCCAGATTTCCAGAGATCATAGTACATTGCCAGAGCAAGCTGTTAGAGCCAGGAAAGTGCAGCCCCAAAGTATTCATGAATATTCATCCAACTAAAATCTACCAGTTTGCTTTCTTGGTATTTGCAGGTGGCGTTAGTTATTAAGCCAACATCAACTCCACTGGGATGTGCAGTCGACACTATGTTCTGTTATTCTCTTCATGTCACAGAAGACAGGAACAGCTAGACAAGACAGAGGCAGCTCTTCACTAAGTTGCTTCCTCTATGGATGCATTCCTTCAGATGCCTAGTAGAACTGAGCAGGAATTTTGTGAAAAATTCCAATTTTTGTTGTTGTTCCATAATGGAAGAAAAAAATCTTGGAATTTTTCACTCAATGGCTGCATGACTCCCCGGCTGCCTGGCCAGCAACCTGCCCATCTATCTTCCAGGATGGCAGCCAGGCAGAGAACCAGCTGCCCAGCTCCCTGGCAAGTCAGCAGCCCTGGAGAGCCCCGGGTCTGGGAAAAGTTCTCCTGGTGGGCTGCTCTGGAGCTAGGAACCTTGGGAGCCTGGGCTCTGAGGATCTGGGCAGGCAAACTGGGAGGAAACCAGGCAGGTTTAGAAACCTATGCAAGGGCTCTGCTGGAAATCTGTTTCGTTTGTCGGAATTTTATTAAAAATCGATACATTCCCACAGAACGTTTACATTTTGACAAATCAGCCCTTTCCAATGGAAAAGTGTTCCCTCCGAAAATTCCCACTGACTTTCATGCCAATTCCTGAATGGAGCTTTGACTCGACGTCATAATTAAATAAATACCAATCAACAGAGTGTCATTAATGAGACTATTTGAACATTCCTAGTTATCAAAGCTAAACCTCACTTACAGGGCTACTTTGGCATTCCAGTGCTTCAATTGAGAGACTGGCCCCATCCACGATACTGGATCCAAAACCATCCATGACCATACTCATGGGCACACATCCAAGGATCAAATATCCATGCACCTTTTTCCCTTTGGGAAAATCAAATTCAGATCCAGTTCACAATCCAGGCATCAGGACTTGGATCAGAACATCCTGACCTTAAGGAAATGCAGATTTGGATCCAATTCCAGATCCAAACTTTGCTACTGGAGCCAATTTCCACTTAAATTATGTAAATGTGTCCACCTGGTCATAAAATAAAGACTTTGGGAGTGTCTAAACCTGAGGAATAGTTCTGGTGCAGTTTGGTGCCAGAGCAGACATGTAATTGTCCTGTAATACTCCAGCTCTCATTTTTGTACCTCAGTGATCCTCCCCAGGAAGGACTCATTTTTCTTTCTTACTGAGTGGTTGATGGTGTGTGATGCCCGGCCTGAAGGCTCTTCCTGCACCCAGACTGCAGCATCAGTGCAGCATGCAATTGTTCGTGCAGGCCGCCCGCACAAGAATTGAAAAAAGACCCACAGTCAGCACAGCACTTGGAGCAGCACAGAGCGTTTATTGGTCTATGGCAGGGGCGGCTAAACTGTGGCTCGTGAGCCACATGCGGCTCTTTTACCATTAAAGTGCAGCTCGCAGAGCCCCCCAAGCCTCCCTCATTCTCCACCTACCAGATTGGGGGCGGGGAGAGCTTGGGACCTCTGCCTTGCAACGAGGTGGTGCAGTAGGGGCTTCTGCCCAGCAGGAAGGGGGGTCTTGGGGCTTCTACCCAGTGGGGAGCAGGGTTTTGGGGCTTCAGCCCCGTGGGTCGCACCTGCCAGGGCTCAGGGCTTCAGCATGAGCGGTGCTGAAGCCCCGAGCCCAGTCAGGTGCCTCCCACAGGGTCCAGCATGCCCTGTTCTGTTTTAAACTTTGAACTATATGTTACCAAAGTGATCAGAAAAGACACACCATTATTTTCTCTCTCTTCTGAGTCAGGAGTTCCTGCAAATACCACAGACACAGAACGGTATTGCTCAGCTCCAAAACCAAATACAATGGGTAGATTATCAAACAGCTCAGGCATGCAACTGCACTGTTATTGCAATTGCACACTTAAACTGGGCAGCTGTACACGCCAATAGCTAATTAGACGCATTTGTACAAATCATAACCTGTTGAGCATGCACAGTAATTATGTGCTTAATTTCAGTGCACAGTTGGATGCTCCCAATGTCTGGAAATCTGGCCTGCTTTGCTGTTTTGGAGTTAATGTTTGTCTACTTAAAGCTACACAATGTAGATTTTTATAAAACCAAATATAAGACAGAAGCCACAAGACAGGAAAGAAATAGCCACTGAAATGTAGTTTCTCCCCCAGAAGCACACGGGAGTAATCCCACCAACCCTCCAAGCCTGCTTGTAATTTGGGTTTGGGGTGCCTGTGTCACTCATCACGACGAGCTTCTCCAAAGCCCCCAGTTAGAAGCACTTCACTGTGGCACCTCCAGAAGCACAGTATCCTTTTTCACCATCCTGGTGCATTGGTTCAATACAAGGGCTTAGCCACGGTTGGCCGTGAGTGGGCTATGGCCCACCCAATCAGCACCCAAGCCTACTCCGATCAGAGCCTCAGTGTATGCCAAGTTTAAGTCAATTTATTAATGTGCAATATAAATGATTTGCTGTGGGGTCAGGCCTGTAGTCAGTGCCTGCCCACCGTCAAGTTGGGGCCCAACCACATTTCCATTCCTAATTATGCCACTGGCTCGACAGCTGCTCAGAGAGGAGCATGGGGGCCTACAAAGCCCTAGGTTTCCCCTGATGACTCTCAGATCCAGCCTGATCTGGCCTGACCCTATTTAAGCTGTGAGATGGGATGAAATAGCAGTTGGAAGCAGATTGACTGGAGGCTGAGGTGGGAAGAGCTCCAGAACATTGGGGAATCCTGGCTGCTGGTCAATCATCAAGGGTGGAGGATGACTGCTGAAAATCTGCAGAATGTCAGTGCTCACTACAGGACTTGAAGTTCCTGCTGAGCATGTTGGCTCCTCCCTGCCACTGGACACACACTGCAGTGGTGGCTGCCTTTCAGCCACCCTTTGGCTGGCCAGGGAATGACACTGTCTCAGCTCAGGCGCAGACCCCACCCCTGTGACCCACACGTTCACCTCCTCCAGAGCGCATTATTGTAGCTGTAGCTGAGGACACATGTGACTGCCCCTGAGCAGCAGAAGCTCATGCAGCAACTACTGGACAAATCTGACCCTGACTATGTTCAGGCCTACATGCACGACCCTCCTCTTTGAGGAGATGCTCAGCCAGTAGAGACATCTTCCCAGGACTAACCCACAGTGGTGGAGACTGAAAGCAAAATAGACGAAAAGAAGGAGGAAGAAAAAAAGCTACAAACACTTTGACATGTACATGGGGAACAGCAGAGGCTGTGATAATATTACCATGTAGGGCACTGTCAGTGCTATTGTATGTTGTTGTAGAGAGCTTAGATACCACAGTGGCACACAACTTGAATACTGTGTGCTCAAAAAAGATCTATCAGAATGGAAGAGGTACAGAGGAGGGCAACAAAAATTATTAGGAGGATGGAACAGCTTCTATACAAGGAGAGATTAACAAAAGTGGGACTGTTCAGCTTGGAAAAGAGATGACAAAGGGGGGATATGATAGAGGTCTATAAAATCGTGAGTGGTGTAGGGGAAAAGTGTTATTTACTCCTTCTCATAACACAAGCACCAGGGGTCACCAATGAAATTAACAGGTAGCAGGTATAAAACAAAGAAAAGGAAGTACTTTTTCACATAGCACACAGTCAATCTGTGGAACTCGTTGCCAGGGGACATTGTGAAGGCCAACAGAATAACTGGATTCAAAAAAAGAACTGGATAAGTTAATTGAGGACAGGTCTGTCAATGGCTATTAGTCAAGATGGGCAGGGATGCAACCCCATACTCTGGGTGTCCTAAGCCTCTAACTGCCAGAAGCTGAGAGTGGACGACAGGGGATGGATCATTCGATAATTGCTATGTTCTGTTCATTCCCTTTGAAACATCTGGCATTGGCTACTGTTAGAAGACAGGATACTGGGCTAGATGGACCATTGGTCTGATCCAGTATGGCCATTCTTATTTTCTTAAGCAGTGATAGAAAAAGATAGAAACTTTGTTGGTACAGCATGCATTTTTCCCCATCCACAACCAGTAACATTTGGTCGACTGGCTACTGGATAGAAACTGATTTGGAGATGGAAAGTGTCTTAAAAACCAGGTCACAGCTAATGCAGAGTTCCAGTGGAGCCCAGAGCTGTGTCATGCATCAGTCAAAACAAGTGATGGATTTCTGGTTTTTTAATGGTCCCCCAAGCCAACTCTATCAGCTCCACCAAGGAGACATTGTTCACTTTATGCCCTGCAGCCATCCAACACTTCAAAGGGAAGATAGCGTTACGCACAAGAAGTAAGGCTAAAGATAGCGACATCATTAATCATCAGGATGTCAGTGGCATCCTTCCAAGAAAGGCAGAGGCGTAACCAGGTGGTAACTCAAGAGCTGTACATCTCCAGCTGCAGTCCTCCACTGGTGCCAGGAGGTCGTACTCCTTAGCAGCCCACCTACCTGCATCTCTTGGACTTAGGCCAGTTCCATACTAGAAAATTAGGTCAGCATAACAACATTGCTCAGGGGTGAGAAAAATCCACACCCCAGACGTCAACTTAACTACGCTGCTAAGTCCCTGTGTACACAGCGCTAAGTCGACAGATGAATTCTTCCATCAACCTAGCTACCACTTCTCGGGGAGGTGGATTAACTACAGCGATGGGAGAACCCTTCCCATCGGCACAGGTAGCGTCTACACTGAGGCACTACAGCTGTGCCACTGTAGCATTTCACGTGTAGACAAGCCCTTAGATCTTCAATCCTAAGAGCTCAATTCTGCCACCCTTACTCAGGTGGAATCCTTCCAAGCCGAGGAGCCCCAGTGAAATCAATATTCATGCTCAGTAAGGATGGCAGAATTGACTCCAAAGAGATGTTTGTAAAGGAATACACAGTAACAATTCAGATGAAGGTAACCATGGAATACAAAGGTCACCACTGAGGGATTTAACGTACACTATAACTAGGACCTGTCCTCTGGTGTCCGTGCCTTGTCGTGGCGGGACAGCTTCCGTGCTCTAATGATCCCCAGAGTCTGTGTAGGTGGGGGCTTTTTGCTCCTGGTAGGTTAAACCATGCTGGATTGGTCTGTGGGGGAGGGGCCAGACAAAACAGACACCCTGGTCCTCCAGGTTGAGGGTTAGGCACAGGGCTAACAACCCTGTCCCATAAAAAACAAAATATGTTACAGAAACAGCGACGGAGAAATCGACCATTATTGTGTGTGATGGCCTTCAGGAGTCAATGACCTGTATGACTGCCAGTGGTGAAAGCTGAAAGGAAGCCACTGGCATGAAGACTGAAGTGCTCAACATCAAGACAAAAAACAAATTTGGTTTTGGAACCTACGGACAATGTACGAAACAGGGAAGCTAACTCAGGTCCCAGCAGAGATGAGACACTACAACTTACACATCCTGGGTGTCAGCGAGAGCAGATGGACGGGATCAGGAAGATTAACAACAGCCTCAGGAGAAACTTTGCTGTTTTCTGGACGAGATGATGGACAACCCCATGAGGGTTTTGCCATCCTTTTGAAGAAGGGAGTGGAGCATTCCCTGCTTGAATGGAAATCCATCAGCAGCAGACTTATGAGAGCCAGACTGAAAGGGAAACATAATAATATCACCCTGATTCAGTGCTATGCTCCAACAAATGACAGCGATGAAGAAGTAAATTTTTACACTGCAGGAGTTAGAGAGAGTACCACGCCACGACCTAACTATCATCATGGGAGACCTGAATGCCAAGGTCGGTAAGGATAACACAAACAACGACAGAGCAATGGGAAGATATGGGTGTGGCACCATGAATGAAAATGGAGAAAGGCGTGTTGATTTCGGTAATATGAATGACCTAGTCATCGGCACAACCCTATTTGAACATCATGAAATTCACAAGCTGACATGGAGTTCTCCAAATGGCAGAGATAAGAACCATCTTGACCATATCATGATCAATGACAAATGGCGATGCTCACTGACACATGTGAAAGTGAGAAGGGGTGCAGATGTTGGCAGCAACCACCACCTTGTGACAGCCTCCATCAAGCTCAAACTGAGAAGTGTGGGTCCACCAAACAAAGGACATAGACGTTATGATATTGACAAGCTAAAGTCCCTTGAAATACAGAAAGCCTTCATTCTGCAGTTAAAGAACAGGTTTCAGGCAGTTGCAGACCTTGATGGAGAGGAGGGGAATGCAGATGAGGAGATCAACAAGAAGTGGGACAAAGTAATAGCAATTTATAAACAGAGCAGTGAAGCCTGTCTAGGCTACAGGCAGAAGAGAAGGAAGGAGTGGATTACACCCAGCACATGGAACGCCATAGAAACCAGACGAGCCCTGAAGAAAAAAGTTTTAGACACAAAATCCCAGAAGCTAAAGAACAAATACCATGAGCAGTATAGCAAGGCTCACTGGGAGGTCAAACACCTCTTGAGAGCAGACAAACGGCATTATATTGATAATCGGGCAACACAAGCAGAGGATGCAGCTGCTCATGATCAAGGAACTGTCTACAAAATGATGCAGCTTATCAGTGGTAAACGGCAGACACCAACAAACACTCTCATCAGGAACAAACAAGGCCATCTACTAACAATCAAAAAAGAACAAGAAATGTGCTGGACAGAGCATTTCAAAGAATTGCTGAACAGGGAGCCACCTAAAGAGGAAGCAAACATCCAGGAGGCAGAAGAAGATCTTGATATCAACACAGACACCACAACTAAGGAAGAGATCATTCAAGCCATCAAATCCTTGAAAACTGGGAAAGCTCCCGGCAAGGATAACTTGAATGCAGAATTGTTCAAGGTAAATCCTAAATTAGTGGCATCTATCCTGGCCCCTCTAGTTACATCAGTCTGGGAAAGGGAAAAAGTGCCAGATGAGTGGACCAATGGGGTTATAGTGAAGATACCAAAGAAATAAACTCTCAGTGATTGTCATAACAGGCATCACACTTTTATCTGTGCCAAGCAAAGTATTGTGTAAAATCATAGTCCAGCATATATCAGAGGCAGTTGATAGCATTCTCAGAAAAGAGCAAGCTGGTTTTCGGAAAGGGCCTAGTTGCACAGACCAGATCTTCATTCTACGAAACATAATCGAACAGTGCTTAGAATGGCAATGGCAACTGTACATAAATTTCATAGACTTTGAGAAGGCTTTTGATAGCATTCACAGGACCAGCATATGGCGCATTCTGCGGGCATATGGAATTCCTTTCCGTATAATCAACTTCATCAAAAGCTTCTATTTCAACTTTACATGCAGTGTTGATCACAGTGAGCTCAGTTTTGAAGTCAAAACAGGAGTACACCAGGGGTGTGTCATGTCTGCAATCCTCTTCAACACTGCCGTTGACTGGGTAATGCGGCGTACAACAGAAGACATGCTAAGAGGCATTAAATGGACACTCTTCTCATCCCTTGAAGACCTGGACTTCGCAGATGATGTTGTTCTCCTATCACATACCCAACACCATATACAAGAAAAACAACTCGACTCAACACATTCAGCCAGCAAATTGGACTGAAAATCAACCACAATAAGACAGATATCATGACTGCTAATATTGCTTCACCATCACCAGTATGGATAAAGGATTATGTTTCACCAATGTAGAAACATTCGCATACTTGGGTAGCACCATCAGCCAGGATGGTGGAACAAGCCAGGACATCCAGAACAAAATCAATAAAGCCAGGAATACCTTCAGGAGCTTAAATACAGTCCGGAAATCATCAAAATACAACACCAAAACCAAACTTAAGATTTATCAGAGCTGCGTACTTTCTATACTACTTTATAGTGCAGAATGCTGGGGAATGGGAAAGTATGACATGTCCAAACTGTCTTCATTCCATACAACCTGCCTCAGAAAAATCCTCTGTATTTTTTGGCCCAGAACAATCTCAAACCAAGATCTATTGACACAGTGCAGCCAAGAGGATCTGAGCACCATCATTGCCAGGAGGCGTTGGAGATGGATCAGTCATGTGCTTCGGATGGAAAGTGATTCCATCACGAGAGTAGCAATAAGATGGACACCTGAAGGCAAGCGAAAATGAGGCCACCCGAAAACAACATGGCGAAGAGCTGTGGAAGCTGAGCTGAAAAACCTGGGGCACAGCTGGGAAACTATTGAAAGACTTGCCAGAAACAAACAGGAGTGGAGGAGCTTCGTCACTGCCCTAAACGCCAGAGGCGAAATAGGAACATGATGATGATGATAACCAGGACATTTCCATTTCCAATGTTTTCTCACTGTCAATCAGCATCCAAGTGCCTGGGCTGCTCTCAGAGTACCAGTGTGAGAAGCTGAGTTGTGTGCCTCCTGGTTGAACGATGCACCATACATTTTCACCAGGAGCTCTCTCTTTCAAAACACAAGATAACATGATTTACCTTCATTGCATGCACTCTGTACACAAGATGGGAATACTACACTATCTTACAGTATAGGAAGCCATTCCCTGTGCCATTCCGATGGAAGCATTTGGATTGGAACAAAGCTCTGGTGGGTATCAATACAGCCTGGAGTTTTCTAGATAAGCCACAGTAACTGTGTTCAGATAATCAAGAAGGCAGGAGCTGTTCAGCAATGGGCTCATCCTCCTGGGGTCTCTGCTCTATTAATCAGACCTCCTCATTATCCAAATCCCTTCCTTGTTGTCCAGCATGAGACATGCCCTGTGCATCGTGTAGCTCATGCTAGGGGACAAGGAAGGGATTTGGACAATGCGGAGGTTTGGGGAATAGGGTTTTGGATAAACAGGAGTATTCTGTATATTCATGAAAAATATTTACCCTAATGTAACGCAGTGTTTTCCATCGTTTTTATATTATAGTGAATATTAGATATTAGCATATAATATAATGCCCATATAAAGGTCTAATTCTTGCCCTTTAATTCCTATTAATAGGTGTCAGACGGTTATCCTTCTTCAATTCCTGTCCTACACTGTTGTACTGTAAAATGGTTAGTACCTTCTGCTCCAGGGGCAGCATTTCGGTAGTGAAAAGGGGATTCCAACTGAAGTTTGTAGAGCACTGTGGGATCTTTAACTGGAAGGCGTGGATAAATGTCAGCCATTAATAACATTTGCACAAGGGGACGCAGTCCAGGCTTATTAAGGGCAGACAGTTAAACCAGGGTCGGAACGTTGGAATTATATTCTTTGCTGTATCACGACATCAGATTCCCATGAGACATGCATAATGCTCCATGGCACAGTAGTTAGTCAAGATTTGACACTGTGCTCAAAACCTACTTCCTGTTTTACCAGTGATTTGGCATTGACTTAACTTGAAAAGGAGGATGGGAGGTGGTCCACAATTTTCCACTTAGCTCTTCTCAGCTGCATGGCCATTTTTATCCAGTGGATGTCAAAACCCAGTTCATCTCTGGCTATCCCATCTCTGATTTCTGTTGTAGGACCTTATCAAAGTGAGAGCTAACAGCTGGCATTCTAGCTCCTCTGAGCTCCAGCCTAGCAATCTGTTTTAGGGGACTCAGGGCCAGACTATGGCTGGACCCCTGGGGCTCTGCCAGGGTGCGTCAGGCAGATGGAAGAAGTCTACTTCGTTGGGGCCCACGCTGCAGGGACAATCACAATTGCAGCTCTGTGCTCTCTGGTCATAAAGGGACGCAGAGCAGAAAGGGTGTCCCAGAGCTCCAGGAGGCATTGTCTGTCTCCCACAACTGCCGCCTGGATGGTAGCATTTCACAAAGCCTTCAGCACAGAACCTTCATTTAATGCCACACTCTAGATTAAATGTGTACTTATACCCTGATTCTATAGACAGGACATCAAAGGGTTTCATAGTGATCATCTCTCAATGATTCCCCAGCACCATACCCAAGTGTCAGTCAGGACCCAGGAACAAATTCTCCTGTGTTTGTTGCTCTCCCCACTACAGTCTGAGCCAAATTCTCCACTCAGCTACACGCTTTCAACTCCACTCACTTCCCCCTGGGATCTGAAGCCAACCTGGGTTCTTTTGCCTCACAAATTAGTTAGCGATTTGATGTGTAAGCCAGGCTACAGTCCAGCTTCTTGTCCCAGAGCCACGTTGGCTCTCCAAAGCAAACTGGAGTGAAAGGATCTGTCTACACCACAAAAAAAATACATTCTTAACTCAGGTTAGCTAACTCGGGTTAAAACAGCAGTGAAGACACAGCAATTCAGCTTTTAACTTGGTTTGTAGTTCATTCAAGCCTATAGGGAAACCAAGTTGCTATGGCTTCACTGCTATTTTAATCTGTGTTCTTAACTTGGGTTAGTGAACACATCTTTTTTTGCAGTGTAGACATACCCCAAAGCAGTACACCCTTATTTTTGCCACTAAAGTCAGTAGATCTGACTCTGAATATACAGAGGGTCTGCTTCTGACCTCACATTGCTGTGAAGTGCTGCATGCTGGAGGAGAGAGGATTGAAATCTTCATTGTAGAAACATTATTGGGCAAAATTTGCCCTTTTTCCTGCTTACAAATCATTTGAGAATTAATAGTTGCTGAATTGCTTATGAAAACAAATTTCCTTCCCATTAGGTGTTCGCAGACTGGTTTCCTTAGACTGTCCTGAATTCACGGTTCAGACTGCCACCTTTTGGGAAAAAAATAGGGACACATTCACTGTAACATGAACATTTTATGCAAATTATTTAATGAGTCTACTTGTATATTTGCAAATAATCAGCATAGAACCCTAAACTTTAGCTTTAAAATTATTGTATGGGTTTAGTGCTGGTGAAAAGTATTGGGCTGGTGACTAAAGCCCTCTGTTTATCTACAAGTCAGCCACACGGCCAGCCAACACACATTGCCCTGCCAGCATGCCTTCGTCCTGACCGGGGCCGGGGCTTTCTCTAGGGGTGACAGAAGTAGTTCAGTCTCTATGGCCCATGCAGTAGTTGACCTCTGATGACTCTGCCAATTAGTCATGGGCGGTGCATGAACCCCCCCGTTCGGGGAGACTAGCCTCCTGCCCCGCCCCTTCTGCCTGAGGCCCTGCCCCCACTCCATGCCCCCACTCTCACCCACTGGGGCCAGAGGAGCCCTGAGCTCCCCATGGTGGGGAGCATTAGCGGAGGTTTGCAGAGGCTTAGCTCCTGCAGCCTCCTTCATGTGGCACCCAGGCAATTAGTACAAAGTCTCATAGCCAGATTGTAATGTGGGAGCTTGAATGGAGAGCCACGAAACCCATCTCAAATAGAGGACACCAAACATCCATCAGATGGGAACAACTCGCAATCCCGGCTAAACTGGATTAGAGTCCAATTGGTGGCCTACACATGAAAGGCTCTGCAGCCCATTAGCAATACTCCGGGACTGGATGTCTCAGGGTAAGTGCTAACTTACAGGGGGGTTCAACAACTATATATTACATATCAAACAATCTGCCTATGTTTACAAAAATAAAGTTGCAAAGTCAAGTACTAACAACATTTAGGCAATGGCAGAATTAAGTTTGCTCATGCAACCATAACTCTTCCCCCTTGTGTGTCAATGCATTAGGAAACAATCTTTCATTGCATGATCCATACTAGTTTTTTCCCCATTTTTTCAGCTGAGTTTGAACCCAAGACCTTGAGATTCATAGCACAGACCTCAACCACTTGAGCAAAAGGAGTAAACCCACAACGAAAGAAAGCCATTACCGTATACATGTCCCTAGAAAGAGCCACGGCACACAACGTGTCAGTGGGTCTCACGGCTATTTGTAAGAGAGCGGAAAAGTGCTGGGTATCAGGAGCCATAAGTGCTATTCTTGATTCTGGAAAGGGAGCGGATGCTAGTAATTAGAGCAATGGTTACAGATAGAAACCCCAGGCACATAGATCTGATACCTGAAAGGCTGTGTGTCTAGTTGGATGAGATTTAGGCCTGTCATAGCAAAGACCAGACTTCTAATCCCATCTCTGCTAGAAATGACCTTGTGCAACCTTGCAGTTGACTTATCTCTAAAACACAAGACTGTTTTTTGCCTGCCTCCTAAAGCAGCAGGGTTGTGGATTACATGAAAACCTGTCAGTAGAAGTGGTGAGACCGGGATCATTGGTGTCCTAGCTTCCAGCCCAAGGCACCTTCTCCTAGGACCTAGATCAAAGGAAGTGTGGGGCACATGCAGGCACGCATGAATTGTGACAGTCCCACTTTGCAGGTCTGAGGAACGTGAGACAGCCCTTTGAATGTAGGGACTGTCCTATGAAAACAGGGAAGAGTTGCAACCCTATTACAGGTGTATGATTGGTCACTTAAGTCATGTGGTATTGTTTCTGTGCCATAATTGGATGTTGAAAACTTTTTAAGCAGGAACATAATGAATGGCAATGAATGAACAGGTCAGGAATAGTCTTGTTCACATGAGGCTATGGCTGTTCACACAAAGAGCAGACAAACCCCAAACACTTCTGAAAACAAAAGACTATTTGCATGAATGTTCTTGAATACTCAATGGAATTGAGGGGCAGGAACATGTTTGCATCAAGCAACCATTCCAGACTTGGTGCTCCCAGACATTCATTTGTGCAGGGTTGGACAGCAATAATAATGAATCATTTCGTTCCTTGTGATTATGCCACAACTTTAAGGCACAAAGACATGGCATAATAATCCCCATGAAATGTATTCACTCACTTTACCAGCTTATTGCTACATTGCAACTACACAGTGGTGGAAACTACCCCCTCATGCTGTCAGAGGCATTGGGCCTGTAGCAGCACTGACAGCCTCGGAGAATGAGTGAAATCTCATTCCCAGTCCCACACATCTAGTGTCCTTTTCTAGCACTGTTAATGTTTTATACTGACCATGCACTTCAATGGCATCTTGCATCCAGAATTGTCAAATCACTGTACATACATTCGTTTATGACCCTGTGAGGTGGGCCAATGAGGAAACTGAGACCCAGAGACCTGATGTGACTTGTTCAATGTCAGACAGAGTGGCAGAGTCAGGAATTGAATGCAAGCATCTTGACTCCTAGTTCCCTTCTTCTCTAGCTATGAGACCACATTTAGCCTTCCTTCCTAAATCCAAATGGGAAAGCCAATCTAAGTTGCAGAAGCACATCACAGAATCCTAAATTATGTTAATATATTTAACTTTCATGTAAAATATAATCAAGAAAAATTGATCTTTCCAAATCTTTGCACACTTATTTATTCCTAGTTTAACAATTGTCAGGAATTCTCTTCCTTGACATTACTGTGGGAGTAAATGATGTCAGAAAAGCCCCATTGCTACCAGTGGATAGAAGAGATGCTTAGCCTGCATAGACCTGCTGGGTTTTCTGCGGTCAGATTTGTGCCAGGGATAGGTACTAATGATCCCACAGTAAAACCAGCTCGCTGTCAGCGACCAGAATCACTTGCAAAAGTCTATTCTAACAAGCCACCTGGGACTTTGGTTGTCACTATGCTACACCATGGTCCCTTGGGATTTCAAGGTAACAGCAGGGATACAACTCTGGTCCATTTGCTCCAAAATGCACAAGCTTCTACCACTGGTGATAAAGAAGAATCTCCTCCATGGGCAATCCAGAGCCTCACACACCCAGCTGAGCTGCTCTAAGTCCATTCAACAGAGCGAGGGAGTGGTACATATTGACAATAGCACTGTGTTACTACTGTGCTGCCAGCTACTGCCAGTCAGGCCCGCCAACAAGGGCAGGGCAAAGGGGGCAATTGCCCAGCAGGCCGGGCCACAGGAAAGATTCAAGTGCCGCTCAGCTGATTAGCAGAGCGCGCACAGCCGGCAGCATGTGGGGACCGACTGGCTAAGAAGCAGTTCTGCAGAAAAGGACCTGGGGATCACAGAGGATGAGAAGCTGGATATGAGTCAGCAGTGTGCCCTCGTTGCCAAGAAGGCCAACGGCATATTGGGCTGTATTAGTAGGAGCATTGCCAGCAGATCAAGGGAAGTGATTATTCCCCTCTATTCGGCACTGGTGAGGCCACATCTGGAGTATTGCGTCCCGTTTTGGTCCCCCCACTACAGAAGGGATGTGGACAAATTGGAGAGAGTCCAGAGGAAATGATTAGGGGGCTGGGGCACATGACTTACAAGGAGAGGCTGAGGGAACTGGGGTTATTTAGTCTGCAGAAGAGAAGAGTGAGGGGGCAGTTGATAACAGCCTTCAACTACCTGAAGGGGGGTTCCAAAGAGGATGGTGGCAGATGACAGAACAAGAAGCAATGGTCTCAAGTTGCAGTGGGGGAGCTCTAGGTTAGATATTAGGAAACACTATTTCACTAGGAAGGTGGTGAAGCACTGGAATGGGTTACCTAGGGAGGTGGTGGAATCTTCATCTTTAGAGGTTTTTAAGGCCCAGCTTGACAAAGCCCTGGCTGGGATGATTTAGTTGGTATTGGTCCTGCTTTGAGCAGGGGATTGGACTATATGACCTCCTGAGATCTCTTCCAACCCTAATATTCTATGATTCTGTGTGTTCAGGTGCCCCTCACACCACGTTGCTCTGTCCTGCTGCAGCTGCTCCCGGGACCCTCCTACTGTCTGTGCAGAGTGGGGGGAAAGGGGGTGCTGATGTCAGGGTGTCCCCTCCCCATACTCCATCTCTGCGGAGCAGGGAAGAGAGGATACAGCCTGGCTCAGGTGGACTCAGAGGTGCTGAGGTCTGAACCCTGAGTGTGTGACTGAGTGCCTTTCTTAAGGAGACAGTGCACTGTTTGTGAGATTTTCCCAGCAGCCAGCTCACACACACTGTCTGTCTCTGCCTCTCTCTCACACACACACTCTCTCTCTCTCTCTCCCTCCCCCCCCCCCACCCATGTACCCCATCTCTGCAGAGAGGTGGAGGGGAGACAACAGGACTCAGGAACAGAGCAGGAGAGCTTTCAGTGAGTGTCTTAAAGAGACAGCGCAGGCATCTCTCAGAAACTTCCCCAGCAGCCAGCACACACACTGTCTCTTTGTCACACACACACACACACACACACAGTCTCTTTCATACTCACCTCCCAACACATACTTGTATTATTATTGTTGTTACTTCTTGGTACTTCCTGCAATGCACATATATTCTCTGTAATTTTATTCTTTCAAAGTGTGTTATTTTAGTGTCTTGACTGCACTACGCATTTCAAAATTTTTATTTCTCTTACACTTAAATTTAATTCTTTGAGTAGTGAGTTCTAAAATGCCTAACCTGTCCTGGCTGGAGTAATTATCCCTATGGTAACTTTTTAAAAATATATATCATATCTAGGTTTTTTGTTTCTACTGGTGGTGCACATCCGCACATACCTCGGTTACATAACAAAATGTATTGCTCACATGGATGGAAAAAATTCGAGGGAAAATGCCAGCAGCGCAGCCGGCAGCATCGCCCAAATGTCAGGCAGACCGCATCGTATGGGGCCCATTGACTGATCTGCTCTGGGGCCCGGAATTGCTGTCGGCGGGCCTGGTGCCAGTGTGTCCCTTGGAGCCCTTACAAGGTTCCTCAGTTTCTGGGACAATCCACACTTAAGACATCCTGCCCTCCCACCGGGGAGCAAGGCCACACTGCAGTATGGGAGTGTCTCTGCCCCACACTGCAGGTCCAGTCCTGGATCAGCCCGAGTAACAGTTTCCCAGAAATCAGGGAGAGGAATGCTGATCATAGGCACTGAAACAGACCTGGTGGGAGCAGAATGGGCAACGTCCCCAAAGGGAAGGGATCCTGTGACAGGGTGCTGAGTGAGAAACACTTAATCAGCCCCTGCCACTCCAGCCCCAATCAAGGGAAATGGATTGGGGCTGGCTGGATAGACCTGTGTCTGCCTGGTAACGGGCAGCACCTGCCAGCCTCATTAGCCAGGGCTATAAAGGCTGGGAGAAAGGAGGAAGAGAAAGGCCAGGCAAGAGGGAGCCTTCTGGTCATCTGTTGCTGGCCAGGCCTGCACTTGGTAAAGTTGGCTGTGAAACCTGTACAAAGGTGGAAAGTGGCAGCAGGAAAACAACTGTAAATAAAGAACACTGGTGTTGCATGAAGCTGAGGCATTCCTGACTGATTGGAGAGGGCAACAGGGGCCAAAACCAGAGAGGCCCAGCTGTGCGCCTTGCTACAGACCCGATTCAGCAGGGAGAGAAACCAAACTTGAAAGGAGAAGTCTGTTGGGATGGGGAAGAAGAGAGAAGCGGGAGCAGGGAAGGACCTTAGTGTTGTGGGTGAATCTCAGAGGGGAAAGACACAGAACCACTCCCTATGGGGAGAAGCCAGCCCCTCAGAGGAGGAACAGTCCCCTTTCAGCAAACATTACCACACATTTGTTTCCATTAATCAACAGAGGAGCCTATTGTTTCCTATGGCCCTTTTCATACACCCTCCATCTCGGAACACTCTACAGAGCAGTGCGTAGAGCTGGCTGAACAATGGAAATACAGATATACACATGTATGGGATGAGCTCTGCTGCTATTTGTAGGTTCATATTATCCTCATTCATGAGGATTCAGACGCAAGCTGGGCACTGGGGAAAACGTTTGAGATTCCAAAAGTTTCACAAACTTTACAGGGATGAAAACAACAAGGAGTCTGGTGGCACCTTAAAGACTAACAGATTTATTTGGGCATAAGCTTTCGTGGGTAAAAACCTCACTTCTTCGGATGCATAGCAGGGATGATTATTCATCCAAAAACATGTGCTGCAAAGTGCATTGATTGCTACTCCCTGTTTCAGTCATCCAGTCAGTGAGCAGAAACCTCATCATCTGATTTAGGTGACTGGTCATGAATAACAAATAGCAAATACTGGAAGAGAACAGTTCACGAACAACCCGTAGCTGAAAATTGTTCATCCAAACAACAAATCTACTCAGCTAAATCAGGATCTAGTTTATGGATCATTCCAGACAGAAAAAAAAAAGGCTAACCTCACAGAGAAAGGTACCAGCTGCTGCATTTACAGCATAGGTAATCTTCAGAGTTATATATTTACTGAGTTAGCTGCTGCTGCCCCAAGGACAAAGCTCTGCAAAAAGCATTTAATTTAGTGGCAAATCTACTTTCCGTCTTGTGTGGTCTGCATTTCTCTCCAGTAGGTTAGTTGGAGGCAAACCCTGCTGAATGTTCTGCCTGCAACTAGAGTCATCATTGTCTGTTAGCCATATCACAGTTGTCTGCCAACCTGGAAATGATTTGAGGCTTATTAATACTGAACTGTCACAGCACCCAGCCAGGCTGCTCATGGTAATGGCCTGTCGGCAACTCCTTTCCAGGCATTTAAATTAGCAAGAACCTGTTTGAAGCCACAGCAGTTGAAGCTCAGCAGGCCAATTCAACTTCTCAAGAAGGAAACTTGTCAGGCAGCTTCTTAGGAGACATACACTTGTTCTTGTGCTGGGAGCTCAGTGGATTCCCACAAGGGAAGCAGATTTAGAACTGGTTAGTTCTTGCTCAGGACACTGGAATACCGAGGTGTTGCAACAAGTAGGGTTGGTGTTTCAGTAGGTGGCACTAACGAACCAATGTCCTCTCACCCCCATGGTACAAGGAAGTAGTGGTGCCTTGTGATCAATAAAGATCTTATGATGCTCTCAGTAAGAGTGGGATAGACCCTGATGTTCTAGATAAATTCCAGCACAAGTAACTTGATACCTCAATTCCCTGTGTAGTTTTAACTGCGTTCAGCATTGACTTCACACTCTCAACTGCTGTGCTGCATTGTTGGGACCTGTGAAATACTTGCCATGTTCCTCCCTAGTGTTCTCTGCATTTCTTGACATGAGTCCTATGGGTTGTATGTAAAGTGTTTTGGGATCCTTCAGGATGAAAGGCCCTATCAAAGCACATGACAGGATGATTTCTGCTTTAAAGATTTCATTATCTCTGGGGCTGCAGCACAGGAAAGAATTTTGGACTTTTTTTTCTAAAAGGAACTTCACCTGCAGCTTATAAGGTGTCAATACGTCAAACCACGGAAGGGTTCCAAACTCTGCTGCTCTCTTTTTGGTGGTGAGAACGCCTCATTCAGGGGCAGTCACCTTGTGACTTGGCTTGAGTTTTGTACCGGTGGTACACACTCTGCAGCACATACTGGTGTAGAGCTTCGTTTCATTCCTTTTTATTAGGGTTTCACCTTACTGGTAAGACGGACAGGATGAAATGTTTAAAAGGTCTTTACCATATGGGACCTGTATGGCAAAATCTTAGAAACTTAGTGGTGATTTTCAAAATGTAGGGGCAGGAAGCTCACATAAAGCCACGCAAGCAAAGACATTCAGACTTCAGGTTGCCTCTCCATCTTTAACTCACCCCTATGGTCTCTACGCAGACATGATGCAGCACGAGAAGGGCTGAGTGACACTTGGGGCTGTTCAGAGCCTGTCCAGGCCCATCAGTGCTCTCTCAGACCTTTCCCTCTCTGTTCTGTTACTGTCTGTATTACGAAAACTGAAATCTATGAAGTTAAACAAAATTCAAAGGTCAGTAGGACTGTAACGTTCTGAGGCAGCTCCATCAATTCCAGGCCAGCCAGAGCAACTCTTTCATGTCTGTACAGATCTCAGACCTGAGCCGTTCTTGCACACCAGATGGACTTCCTTATGCTATCTCATGTCAGCTTGTCTCTCCTCGACCGTTATGTTCATCCCATGCCCAGGCAGATTACCCCAGGGCAATATAGTTATCCCATGCCAGGTTTTCCATGACAGTCCATACTGACCACTGGGGTAACAACGCTTGCAGGCTGTGGCACTTCTCCTATCCCTAGCACAGTGCCAAAGCTTTCCCCTCTTTCTATTAGCCCCATCCACAAGAAGAAAAATGATCCAAGGGATCCCTCCAAAACTTACCTCAGTTTGCTGCAGCCTCCCTCAAGTCCAACAGCCACCTCAATACCCAAGCTTGTCCATCAGCTCTAGGGTTCTTTTTAAGCCAAGCCCAGGGATTTTGAGACCATTTGTTCTACGCAGCTGGAACTCCTTTGCCGAGACGTCCAAGTTCACAAAAGAAAATGCAAGAGGCGCTCTTCCATTTTTGAGGGAGCTTCCTCCCCACCTGAGGAGCCTCAAGAGAGCTTTCAGAGGACTCAGAAGACTGTACGGAAATCAGGAATCTTCTTAGACCAAAGTGATGCAGATGCAAAGTTCACCCGCCACCGTGCACTATTACGAGTCTCCCTGCCTCACCTCGCTCTTGCAGTTCCAGCTGAGTAGCTTTCTTTCAGTTTTGCTCCTCACCTCTTCCTGTGCTGTGGGTCTTACTTGATCTTCCTTCCTGTCAATTTCAAAAGCTGCCAGACTGCAGTATATGCAAATGCATGCCAGCGTCTACTGAGAAAACCTGTGGCCCAGAATCAGTTGATAGTCACGCGAGTCCTTTTCCAACTCAGAGACAGCCACCCCCTGGCTCCTTCTCATGAGCAAAGTGGTGGTGATGCTCTGCTGCATGTGATGCTCTGCTGCATGTCCTCTAATCACAGCATATTCTCCCTCAGAGATGTCCACATTCAATCTGAACAGTTTTCAAACCAGACCAAATGTTCCTTCTCTGAGGAGCAGCAGCACTTGTCAGCTCACGCTGGAATCTGAAAGTCAAGCTGTATTCTTTCTGCTGCATACGTCGTCACCAACAAGATCTCAGAACTTAGGTTAAAATGGAGTGGAAATCTCAGGAAATCAGCTGGAATCCAGTCCACTCTTCTGCGAGTATGTTGGCTCTGCTGTAGCTACAGAAGTAAACCCATATGGTATTTTTATCAGAAAATTAAACAATTATGTCTTGAAGACACAGAGACCAGAAAGAATCAGTAACAAAGTGTGATTTTCCCACAGTCACTTTCCTGGCTATGATGAGTGTTACTCCAGCATTATCCATTTGCCATTGAACCAGTTGCAGAGATGCTCATCAACAAATACTGTCCTCATAAATCTAGGATTCAGAGACCCTACCGTCAGTGGTTCTGATCTTCCTGGTCACAGCACCGTGGTGGTCGCTCGAAGTTGGCTGGAGGAGTAGGTTGTGTGAGCAAGCTTCAGTCTTTTTTCTCTGCTCTTTCAGATAAATAGTTTTGATAAGCCTCTTGTAGTCAGGTCCAGTTTCTTTTCTTTTCTTTAGAAAGAAGTTTAACTTGCAGATCTCAAGATAACTGTGCAGGGCTGGCACTTTGGAAAATCTTTTTACATGAAAATGGAGCAAATTTGATCAAGAGTTATGGAGAAATAATAACCAAGGAGTTCCACACCATTTTTTTTGAGCAACTTTAAACACTATCGTTTCACAAATGCTCCATTTGAATGAATTCAGATGCAGAGATGTGGCCATAATGTAAAATAGTGTTCATACATTTCATTTAAACAGTGCAATGTTCTGTGAGATGGTTACCTGCAGTGAAAGGATGCAGTTTGCTACTACATCAGTTTTCTTTCCAATTGCTCAGTCTCATTCCACTGTAACAAAATGAATGAAACAAACACACTGCAAGTTTCTCTAGCAGGAGGGGCTCAGAAGGAAGCAGTGTAAACAAGTGAAGGAGGTGAAAGCAAATGAAAATAGCACATCCTGTTCGACATCTGCTTCTTGGGATGAGTTTGAATCGAGCTGTTGCCGTAATGAAGCAGCCTCTACTATATAACTCTCTGTTTCTGTTACAAAACCTGACAATATTAGTAGAGCTGTAACCTTGCTAACCCAACAGGCCCTGTATTTTGGGGGGATAAAGTTAAACAAAGAACAAGTTTGTCATTCTTTTCTATTCAGTGTATGTGGTTTTGTTTTAGACTGGCATCAAGGATCTTGCACCATTTTGGGTATAAATAATCCTGGATTTTAAGGCCTTTGGAACTCTTACTTGTGCTCTGCAGATCCAAGCTCCCAGCTAATCAAAATTACCAGCATCTTGTCCTGTCCAGTCCACTGCAGACAGAGCCTTCATCATAAACAATGGGTGAATTTATTACCTTTCAGGAGACAGCCTTCAACAAAGCAACAGCCCCTGCAAAGGTTGCACTCGAGCCCCAGTCATGTCAGTTTGGTGTGGAGCAGAATCATGCAAAGGACAGGGGCTTTGGAACCCAGAGATTCCTTATTTTCAGTTCTGATTGAAACGTGGACCAAGTTCACTTCCAGATGTTGGATTTTGTTACACACATTTTTTGCCCACTTCTGTTGAAAAGATCTCACTTTATTTTAGGTAGCCACGCAGGAACCTCGGTAGGATCACAGTTTAGATTTAGAAGAGAACCCAAATGTTGAGAGGTTGATCTGGTGCTCACTCACATCTGAGCCTGAAAAGTGGCCTGGAAATCTCCTGAGAATAAGCTTAGCATCTGGTACTCTCTGCTTTCAAATGGGCTAGAAACACTGGGAGTACAGTTTGGACAGGTGCCACCCCAGAGCACTCCCTCATGGCCTGCGGTGCCCAGCAGGCACCCTGCCCTGCATTCCTTTTTAATTCTTTACAATTTACCCTCAAGTAAATACCTTGCAATGCCAGATACAAAAGTGCCATGCGAATGCCTGTTCTCACTTTCAGGTGACATTGTGAATAAGAAGCTGGTAGCAGTGTCTCCCGTAAATGTAAACAAACTTGTTTGTCTTAGCGATTGGCTGAACAAGAAGTAGGCCTGAGTGGACTTGTAGGCTCTAAAGTTTTACATTGGGTTTTTTTGAGTGCAGTTATGTAACAAAAAAAAAAAATCTACATTTGTAAATTGCACTTTTATGCTAAAGAGATTGCAGTATGGTACTTGTATGAGGTGAATTGAAAAATACTATTTCTTTTGTTTATTATTTTTATAGCACAAATATTTGTAATAAAAGATAATATAAAGTGAGCACTGTACACTTTTATTCTGTGATGTAATTTAGATCAATATATTTGAAAATGTATAAAAACATCCCAAAGTAGTTAATAAATTTCAATTGGTATTCTATTGTTTAACAGTGTGATTAAAACTGCGATTAATTGCAATTATGATAATTTTTCTGAGTCTATCATGTGAGTTAACTGCAATTAATTAACAGCCCTAATTTCTGCTAGACTTCTAAGATGTGTCCCATTCAGTAATATCCAGCAGCAGCAAGATTATGTTAAAGTAGATCCTACGCCAGCTAGTCAGCTGGGTTTCATTCTTTTAACCATGCCAGAAAACTCCTCATATTTCTTCCTGAGCTTCCTCCACTATATCAAATAAAGGAATGTAAAAATGCAGATTCCTTTCTCAAACTTTCCTCCTGAAACACGATCCTTTCCTTTCATGAAGGAACTGCTGCTACTGAGCAGTACAATTGATACCGATCAGTCCAAACACTTCTAAGCCCTTGACCTTCATCTCTACTTTAGCTCTTTGCTTTTCCAACTCTGTAAACCCGGCCCTGGACATAGGGTTTTCTTGCTCTCCAATAGCTCTGAAATTAGACAGTGCCTTAAAGACCTGGAGGGCTGGACAGAGTACGCTAGCCCCCATGGGAGCTCAGAGAGGAACTGAGCTCAGTCATTTTAGAAAGTGTTTAATTAACCTTTGTCTGAGTGTTACTATTACTTATTACTTGTAAAGTGCTAACAGCTAGATAGGTGTTTAATAGCTATGAAGACAAGGTCCCTACCCCAGAGTCCTTACAATCTAATCTGTCTGGTTTGAGGGATACAGCTCTTCAGCTGTATTGTAAAATGCTGTTAGAGCTGGATAATTGTTTAATATATATTATTTGTAATTCACATGCATGTGATCAGATGTATCACACACAGGGTCTATGTCTTTTCCCCTCTACATGGGCAGTAGATCAGTGCTTCTCAAAGTCGGGCCGCTGCTTGTTCAGGGAAAGCCCCCGGCAGTCCGGGCCGGTTTGTTTACCTTCCGCATCTGCAGGTTCAGCAGATCGCGACTCCCACTGGCTGCGGTTCACTGCTCCAGGCCAGTGGGGGCTGCGGGAAGCGGCGCAGGCTGAGGGATGTGCTGACCGCCCTTCCTGCAGCCCCCACTGGCCTGGAGCAGCGAACAGCGGCCAGTGGGAGCCGCGATCGGCCGAACCTGTGGACGCGGCAGGTAAACAAACCGGCCCGGCCCGCCAGGGGCTTTCCCTGAACAAGTGGCGGACCAGCTTTGAGAAGCATTGCAGTAGATGACTCCTGAAAAGGATGCAGAGTCAAAGGGCAAGTCTACACTACAAAATCAAGTCGACCTAAGTTACGTCAATGCACAGCCACTGCAGTCATTACATCGCTTTTGCATGTCCACACTGTGGTCAGCAGTGCGCGGCCTCACCAGAAGTGCTTGCACGGATTGAACTGTCAGTGTGGGGCACTGTGGGACGGTGTCTGAAAAGCAGCAACTGTCTATATAAGTGATGCAGCGTCTACACTGACAGTGTGTTGACCTAACTACATCAACCTCAGCGCTATGCCTCTAGCAGAGGTGGAGTTAAGTCAGTGTAGTGGGCGAGTTACATCAGTGGAAGATACATTTTAGCGTAGATGCTTACAGAGTTAGGTAGGTCGACGGAAGGCAGCCTATATCTAACTCTGTAGTGTAGACCAGGCCAAAGAGAGGCAACAATCATCTCCAAAAGGATGCACAGAAACGAAATGCAAAGTTATGCTGATGCTGTTCTCCATGCCAGCCCCTCCACTAGCACCACCTGGGTTTCCCTTCCCCTCGCTCTCCAGATCAGCTCAATTTAATTCTCAGAGGCTCACTGGGGTGAGCTGCATTGTTGCTGTTTGCTCAGAGCAGCTTGCACAGCCTGGCCAATCAGATATGGGGGCTCGTTACACACAATGCGTCCATCTGCAGGAGACGTTTATCAAAAACAAAAGCCGGTGTGGTTTGTGGGGTTTTTTTGAGCAGGTCCAAGGGACTCGGAAGGGACTTTTATCCCAAAACTAAAAGTATTTCTCCACTGGGCACTACCAAACCTGCTAATGATTTTTTGCCCTTTGCTGATGCCTTTCATCAGAGAATCTCAAAGAGCTTTGCAAACAAGACCTAAAGAAGCCTCACGCCACCCATGTGAAGTAAATAAGAATTATTGTGCCATTTTATTGATAATCAATGGAGGCACAGAGAGATTAAATGATTTGCCTAAGTTTACACATCAAACAAAGCAGTGGAGCTAAGAATAAAAAATTAGAGTTCTGACTATCAATCCCCTGCTCTAACCACTAAAGTGTGGTATATGCAATACACCTGACTAGGAGAATCTAGCTCTATGATGTTGCTACATATCTGATTTCTGAGGGGTTAATCTCTGCTCTCTCAGAGAGTCTCATGGCCCCTAAAAGTTTCTTACGCTGCCCTGTTTCTATAATGCGAAGAATCAAAGGAAATGGTGTTCGCATCATTCATCAATATCCTTTCTAAGCTGCAACTGACTATGTGACATGCAGAAAATAAACCCAGTTCTATAACACCATTCCTAACATATAGACCTAGTCTCCACTCCCACTGGTGTTTAATGGGCACTTCATCCACTGTGCCCCTCTCTCCTAGGTCCACCTTCACCTAGCTGCAGCAGGAAGCCAGAATAATTCATTTATCTTAGTTAATATATTTGAATTATTGATTTGTATGTGTATCCTGTGTGGCAAGGTGGGCTCACTTGAACAGCATGTTTTAACACAGCCAAATGCAAGGTCACAGCTAGGAACAAAGAATGCAGCTCGCACTTAAGTGTATCCTGGAAAGTAATTACTCGGAGAAGCACTTAGAGGTCATGGTAGATAATCAATTGAACATGAGCTCCCAGTGTGATGCTGTAGCTACAATGGCAGAAGAAAGCCTTGGATGTATAAGCAGGAGAATATGAAGTGGCAGTTGGGAAGTAGTATTACCTTTGTATCTAGAACCATAGGCTTAGAAGGGACCACAGGGGTCATCTAGATCTAGTCTAACCCCTTGCCAAGATGCAGGACTTGTGGCTCAAATATGGCCATCACTGGAATGCTGGGTCCAGTTTGGGTGCCCACCCATCAAAAAGAATGTTTAAAAATTTGAAAGGGTTCAGAAAAGAGCTACCAGAACGATTTGAGGTCTACCCAGCCCTCCAGTAAAGACTAAAGAAGCTCAATCCATGTAGTTCTCCCAAGAGAAGGTTCCGAGTTGATGTGATTACAGTGTACAGGTACCTCAGTGGGGAAGCAGTTTCTAGCAGACAGCTCGAAGGAACAGAACAAGATCCAGTAGCTGGACACTGAAACTAGACAAGCTAGAAATAAGGCTGTTTTGTTTAACAATGAGAGTAGTTAACCACTGGAGTGGCTTACCTAGGGATGGGGTTGGAGGCTGCTCTAGGCAGAAGCAAGCTACGTAGCTACCTAGGGCAGCAGATTTTGGGCCCTCCCTCAGTCTCTTCCGGGCAGTGGGGCATGATGATGGTAGGGCTGCCCAGGGAGGGGCAGGGAAGTGTTTCTGCCCTCTCCCCAGGGGCCCAAAAGAGCAGGAATCAGCCTCCAGCTAGCTGCCACTGACATGCTTCTGCCCCCTCCCCAGCTGCTTTCCCCCTCCCCAACCCCCCGGCATGGGTAAGATGGTGGCCGTGGGGCTCAGGACTGTTCCTGGCGATGCCACCAGCGCTGCCAGGCCTTTCACCACAAGCAGAGCGACCCATCCGACTCCATGTTGACACCCACCCCACAGCATCTGCTCCGTGCCCAGCTCCCGCAGGCCTTGCTGCCTGGGCAGCACCCCCGGACGGGGCCCAGCCACCACCCTTGCCTTGCAGCATGGCCACCCAGCACTATGAGCCCAACTGCAAGGAGCTCAGCTGGGAAGGGGTGGGGAGTGGATTGTGGGGGAGGTGGAGGTTGGCAGGGGCAGGCGGGAGTTGCGAGCCAGGGGTGCAGACATACACAGGTCCATTGTGGTAGAGCTGAGCACCTCCAGGGGAAAGCTTGTGGGGTACCCACCAGTCCTAGGGGGTGGATGGGGAGTGGGTCCTTGGCTACGGGAAGAGGCTGGGGAAGCGGGTCCCTGCTGCAATCTCTTTAAACTGAGGCTGGGTACTGTGTTAAAAGCTATAACATGGCTCAAAGAGAAGTGATGGGCTTTGTACAGAAATTACTTTGGCCTGCGCTATCAGGAGGTCAGACTTGATGATCAGAACGGCTCCTTGTGGGCTTAAAATCGATAAACTTCTGTGTGCTTCAGTTTCCTTATCCCTAGTTCCAAACTACCTCCCAGAAGGGTTGTGAGGCTGAACTCAGTGTTAATTGATTGGAGAGCCTTGGATGGAAAGTGCTAGCTGGGCATAAAGCATATTCATTATTATTATTTACCCCCGAAAATGGCTTCCTTGTCTTTTCTTTGTAGTGCCGATGACATACACAGACTGCCTCATGAGATCACAGGCCCCAAAACAGACTGCACACAGGATGCAGGAAACCACACGTCTCTGGAGCAGGAGTGCTCAGTGTGTCACTTACTATAAAAGGAGAGGCAGAAAGAGACTTACATCTGCCAGTGTAGGTTTTTCAAGTGGTTCAAATGCACCAGCCCTCCCCTGTCATGCTGAAAGAACACAAGAGAGTTTCTAAAGGAGGCGCCGGGGCCAGATTCACACGGGTCACTGCTCTGAGCAACCCGCAATATCTCCCGTGCGTAAGTAGGGGGAGCAATCTTTCACGTGCAATCAAGAGATGGCCAGAGATTGAATTCCTGGGGCAGTGGAGAACTCGGTCTGTGTTCTGCTTGTATCCTCGCTGTCGCCAGCACATTGCTTTTCAAAAGCTGGGGCACAGGTCCCTGGCTTCCGCAATACCACAATCACCACCATCTGCTGTGGTCATTAAATGCCATGGTCATACTTGTAGTCCCAATACACCCTATAGACTAGAACACGTGGACATAAGGATCTATGTCCATTATGCTGAACATACAAGAATAATAAGAGATGGTACAAGAGACCTTGAGCTCTAGAAAGGACAGTTTGCTCTGGGAGCTACAGAACTAACTTTGTTAGCTCCGTCAGCAAAGGGAACTGACACACACTTCATCAATCCAGAACCTGAAGGGTTAAGTGTCTCTGAGCCTATTGCATATGGCTTAGCTAGACTACCAAGAGGTGAAGAGGATAATTTTAGGGCATTCGAAAGACCACGCTTCCCCACCAGCTGGCTTGCTTTGCGCAGACTGCCTCTCTGGAGAGAGAGAGTTATGGGATACACAACAAAGGGGAGATCCATTGTTTCCATATGTTTTCCAATTAATGGACTTTAATGATGGCTCGGGGAAAAAGCATGTGACAACTCCAGTTCTTGGATAAATTGCTTGGGTAGCCAAGGCTTCAGTCCAAATTCTGTACTGCACCTCTCAAGAGAGGGTGCAGACAGCACAGCCTAGGAGATGGGAAACAGAGGGGGTGGCTTTCACACCAGGGGTGGCTCTATGTATTTTGCCGCCCCAAGCACGGCAGGCAGGCAGTTTTTGGCGGCACGCCTGCGGGAGGTCTGCCGGTCCCACGCCTTCGGCATACTCGCCGCTGAATTGCTGCTGAAGCAGCGGGCCCTCCCGCAGGCATACCGCCAAAGGCAGCCTGACTCCCGCCCTCACAGCGACTGGCAGGCCGCCCCCCGCGGCTTGCCGCCCCAGGCACGCGCTTGGTGCGCTGGTACCTGGAGCCGCCCCGGTTTCACACCAGCCTAATACTGGGCTGCTCAAAGGGGGGAGCAGCATAAATTGAAGCAATCTCAGGATCTGCTCAGATTTAGACCAGCCTCACATGGCTGCCTGTTGCCTGCTCTGCAACGCAGAATAAACAGAGACCTTTGTGTTCATCCCTCAACACATCCTCTCCTGCTTCTGGCCCACCCCAGCCCGTCCCATCCCACCCAAGTCGGCAGCACGCAGGGGGCCCCTAGGTGCTCCAGCAATAACACTCAATAAGTATTCCCCAGGGGGCTGCTTCAGCCTTTCCTACTGCTTCAGGGACAGAATGCACCCCATCATCTTGAAATAGGTTTCCCTCCTGCTGTGTGTTCTGGGCTGCTTTGGTTCAGTTTTGCATACGTTGCTAGTTAGGGCTAGTCAGGGCCCTGGTTAATCTCCATCACTCCTTGGAAACATTTTTTCCACCCATCAAATCACAGGTTTGTTAGGGAAATCTAAGGTGTTTAGTTGTGGAATTCTTTTAGATCCCCTAGGCCATGGCTGGCCTGGCTGATTCCATTGCAGTATGCCACCCTAGCTCTGCCTCGTGTGGTGACAGCCTGTGGGTGGAGAATGGCGTCTGCCCACAGCAGCAGAGGAAAGGGGAGGGATTGCAATGTGTTTGTTAATACTGGTATTTTATACCCTGAGATACACAGGTGTAGCCCCCGCCACCCCTTAGCACAGGGGCAGTGCCCCAAGGGGAGAGACACCCCTTCTGGGCCCCTTGGGCTCCATAGCAGAGCCCTGCACTGATGACTTCCCCAGCAGCAGGGGAGGGGATGCAACACCACAGTCACCTTGGTGACCCTTCTCCTTCAACCCATCAGAGGGCAGGGGACAGCCAGGCAGATGGAAGCAGTGTTTGATCAGTGCAGAGCCCAGGAAAGGAGAAGGGTGGCTGTAAATGGCCCAGCATTCCCTGGGCTCTCCCTGCAGCTGGCCAGCACTGCACTGGCCTGTCTGTAACCCAGCCTGCAGGAAAGCCTCAGCAGGGGACAACCCACTCTTCCTGCCACCAGCCTGCCGGCACCAGGAGAAAACAGCCCCCCCTCCCCGCCCCCATCACCTGCAGCAGCCCACCACCACAGATCCAGGGGTTTGGATCCGGAGACCAGGCCTCTTTGCAACTGTCAGCACTGTTCCAAAATGGGGCGGGTGGTTAGTCCCTTTCCCATGCTCCCCCAGGGAAGCTGCTGGCCTGCACCAGGCTCCTGACGGCTCAGCAAGAAACGGACTCTGCGTGGGGACCCTGTGTTATAGTTACACCAGTGGCTCGGGTTCGGTCGTGCACCATTAAGGGACCTTGCATCTCCGACAGGCCTTTCCTCTACCTGCATCATCAAACCCTGCCAATTCCCAGTACGATAACATGTGTTTCTAACAGTGTCTCCTCACCAGCTTGCAACACGTCCCTCCCCATGTACAGCAACCGGGTACCTGAGATGTTGGGGCCAGAGCACCAGAACCTTCATAGAAGTGTGGGGGGGCATTGGCACTGGAACCAGGGGGCCAGGAACTATGCCCCCCACTTTTTAACATGGGTAGAATTTGGGGGGCAGGGTGCAAGCCTCAAGCAGGCGCAGCTCACCTCCCCTGTTGCAAAGTGCAGCCCCTGCCTGTGCCTGCCAGAGGCTTGCTGTTTGGGATAGGAGGGCAACGCTGCCACCTGTCCCCAAACTACACCCATGTTAAAAAGTGGGGGCCCTGGCCTCCCAGCCCCATGACCACTGTTTGGGGGTAGAGGGGAAGATACACACTAGGTCAGGTGACTATACGCTCTCCCAGTGTTCCTGAACAAAAGTGTCTGCTGGCATAGCTTTTAGTCATTAGGACTTATTAATATCACTCATCCTTTTATTCATTTAGTATTTTTACTGCCTGTCTGTAACCACACCCTCACCTATAGTTATAGCCAGTGCCCCTTCCAGCCAGCACACTTCCCACTCTCCCTTCAGAAACTTCAGCATCCTCTCCATGACTCAGCCCTCCAGCCAGGTCACTGGCTGTTTTCCTCTTCCAGGGGGCATGTATCAAAGTCCCTGCTCACCCACAATCTCAACCAGTCCTCCCCTTCACCACCCCAGGCCATCCCCTCTGGGAACCCAGACCCACCTGCCCTCTACTCTGGGTTCCAGCTCAGGGACCCTCTAAACAGCAACCAAGCTGTGGTTCCCTCCTTCACCTTGCCATCTTTCCCTGAGCCTCTTCTTTAATGCTAGTGCTGGGCCTGGGCCTGGGCCTGGGCCTGGGCCTCCCCAGTCCCCTGCATCCACCAGCCTCTTAGCTCCCTCCTGCCAGGGACTTACTGCAGCCTACCTCCCTGCAGTCCCTCTGCTTCCAATTTCCTGCCTTTTCCACACAGTTGAGTTTCCTCTAATCAGGATTTTCCACTCAGGCTTAATCCTCCCAGATTACAGCCTAATTGGCTGATTGGGCCCACTTGGCCTAATTCAGGTCCTGCAGGGCCAGCGTGGGGAGCACACCCCATCACAGCATCATACAGGCACTAAGTCAGTGCCGAAAGGGGGGGTTACACAGCTCGGACACACTTGTGTCCTTCAGGCTTTAATGTGGTCCCTTCAACACTCCTGAAAAAACCCAGTGTTATCCCTCATTATTACAGTTTACAACAGCAAAGTGTCAGGCTAGGATACAAGTGCCATTACCGTTTTTCCCCCCCAGTATTAAAATCTTTGATGCTTGCAGTTTTCTGAATCTCTGGAGGGCCTTTCTTCATTTTCCTGAGCAGCATCATGCAGGCTCTTTAATCTTTTTTCTTCCACGCAGGTAAAAAAGCTTTGAGACAATTTCCAGACTTAAGGATGTAGGCTGAGATTAGGGCTGAGCAGAAGCAAAGGAACTTTCTACAGTCACATTAAAAATGGCTCAAAGGCAAATTAAGGCACTTGATATTTTAATATGGTTTTAGACTAATTGCTCATGAAGGTACCTTATTAATGCGGTGATGGCATAAGAGAAGAAGTCTGGCCACTTGAGCTTTACGTGAGCTCACAAGCTCATTAGGTTATAATGAGTTTGTCAGGTCTTAGGTGAGAGGTGTTTGTAGTGGACGGGGCCCTTTGCCAAGGGTCACAGCAGTGCCTGTGTTGGTGGGGAGCAGAATGGAGCCATGCCCGGGGAGTGGCAGATACGGCAGCGTTGGTGGAGCCCTGGTCCCACCGCTGCCCAGAAGCTGAGGAGGGGACAGGAGGAGTTGCAGGGGGGCCTGGACCTTCTCCCACTGGCCACCCACCACCTTTTCAGGACAGCTTTGTGAGTTGGGAGGGGGTGAAGTGGGGACAGGAGAGCACTGGCGATACCTCCGGCACTGGGCTTTGGCCCCAAGTACCTACTTATGCCCCAGAGACCCCCAAACTCCAGAGAAAACCCTCTGAAATTTGCTGCAGCCCCAGATCCCTGAGAAGTCCGCAGCCCCCTGTACTCTGAGACACCCTCCCCGACAGACCCCCAGCCCCATTGAATCTCACTGAACTTCAAACTCACCGGATATATTTTTATGTTCTTCATTTGGGTGAGCCCTTTTGCCTTATTTAAAAACAATAACAGCACATTGGTATAAATAGTTTCATGAGCTAAAATCTGAATGCCATGGTGATGCCATACACGTGTACAGAAGTGGCAAAGGGTCTGTACAGTGGATGACGATTTATTTCAGCTGGGTTTATAGGAGACCCCCCCCCAACTTTTTTCAGATACTTGAAGCCTTGCTAAGAGGCTCTCCTCTGATCTCTCGGGGATGGGGAAGGGAAGTGAGCCACTAGGCTGAGCTGGGCTTTGCTCATAGGGGAGTAATGGTCTCTCCCCTCCCCTTGGAAGGAAGGTGGGAAGCCCCCCTGCCAACTCTGTGGCAGACTGGAGCAGAGATGGGCATAGGGGGTTAATCTGGGGGATGCCAGGGGCATTGGTTCCCTTCCATCCCCTCAAGCTTTGTACACTAGTCAGACAAATCTCCTACAGCCTCTGCGGGGAACCATGCACATGCAAAGCAACCTGCTATTGTGTGCCAGGGTCTGAGCATTACGCACTACACCGGCTGACAACAGGGACACATTAACCTTTGCGGTAAATATGGCTCAAGTCAGTCCGTATGGGGCTCGCTGCCTTTCCTCTCATTCCCTTGGGTCTTTCTCTCCACTGGCCCTGTCTGTGTGTAAAGAGGCACACCCATTTCCAGGGCTCTCAGCGCTCCAGCGGTGGCCCTGCCAACCACTGGGGTAACGCAAACATGATGGTGCGGGCAGGAGTCTCTGAACAGATCCAGTTTGCTCCACAATCTCCATCCCATGCAGCTTTACCAACGGGAGAGGCTCCCCTGGACTGGATGGCTGCTGCTCACCTGGGGCCTGCAGTGGTTCACTGCAGAGGAATACACAGGCAAAGACATTGGGCTCAGCACCTGCAAGCTCACTGTAGGAGAGTATGCGGCCACATTGTCCAAGCACATCGGGAAGACCAGGAAAGCTGCCAAGGTGGGAAACTCCCTTCGTTACTTTGGTCTCCTTTCTGTGAAGGAAACTGAGGTTTGGGATGCTTGAGACCACTTTAAAGGGCCACGGGCTCAGGGCTTCCTGAGAATCTGGCTCCTCTAAGGGGTGTTGGTTTGGGCACCCAAAGTGACCAATCACTCTTGCAGATCTTGGCTCCCATGTTTCCTTGCTGTCAGGACTGCAGGAGAGTGTCTGTCTGTCCATCCGTCCGTCCATGTGTCATGTGGCCAGAGACAGCAGATCATGCCTCTCAAGTTTCTTGTCAGAAAGTGGTCTGAGCACCACAGTGAAGATGGCTTACCTGTCTTGCAGGGCTGTGAAGGGTTAATCGCTGAATGTCGGTGAAGTGGGAGGCACGTCTGGTGCAGTACAAAACATAGGTCTGCCACGGAGAGTTTGCAGCTTAGAGGTTAGCTGTCGAAAGAGCAAATGCCCCAAAAGAGCTGGGTGGGGGGTTATCTTAAACATTTCACATATAGATGGAGCAATTACTCAGTATACATGGTACAGGTACCCAACGCCCTACTTTACAGACAGGAGAAAGCGAGGCATGGAGTTATGGCTAACATTTTCAGACATGGCCTCTGATTTCGGATGCCTCAGGTGGTCAGAGGAGTGGGGCTGCTCATGTCTAAAGATCAGGCCCCAGGCATCTGAACCTGCCCCTCTTGGAACAACATCTGCATGTGACTTATGCAAGGTTGCACAGGCTATGGCATCTGTGCCTCCGAGCCCGGACTAGAATCCAGGAATCCTAACGCCCAGTTATGTGCCTCACCCACTGGAGGGAGCTCCCTCTCTCTTTCCAAGAGTACTGCATATATCATCACACTTGTATTTCACGCTGCCTGTCATCTTGTCTTGGGTACCTCTGCCTGACAAACTGTAACTAACACTTATTTGGCTGTGGTGCCACCTACTGGTGAATGGGCAAAAAGCAGTGTCCTGGTTAGGGATTTTTTCCCTTAGAATGGGTGTTACACATGACTCGAGGTATGCCTACACTACAAAGTTAGGTTGATTTTATGTAAGTCGACATGGAGCCTCCGATTTAAGCAAGTCGATCTTGCATGTCCCCACTATTGTGTCAGCAGAGCACATCTTCACTTGCAGGGCTTGCATCGACGCATGGAGTGCTGCACTGTGGGTAGCTATCCCACAGTGCATGGAGCCGAGTGGAATGTTGGGTTGGGTTTGCAATGCCTCATGGGACCAAAACATTTGCATGAGCGGTTATGGGAACATGGCGTTAGCCTCCCATGATGTAATTACCTCCCTTCCTTCCTCCCTCCCAGAAATCAATGCAAAGAAATCAAGTCTTTTTTGTGCTCTTTTTCCTAAACCTGGGTTACCCGCGCAGATGCCACAGCACCATAAGTATGGCTTCCGCCAGTATCCCACAATGCCTGCCATGATCGCTCTGCTCAGTGTTTTGATCTCTGCTGCCCTGCAGGCATGCACCCCCTCCCCTTTCAAAGCTGCAGGAAGTATCTGACAGCTGAGTGTGCTGCTCCATTTGAGGAACAAAGAGCAAATCATTGGAATGCTCCTGTTCTGCCCTGCACTAGGAACACAGCGGCAGTGTCGCGAGGAGGGGGAAGGAGGAGAGACTGGTGTGCTGCTTTGACATTCCTCAGCATGGAGAGCTCACAGAACTACTCATGATGCTGCTCCCAGCAGCTGAGGAGGCTATGGGAGAACTCGAAGGGAATCCTCCCAAGATGCACAGCGATCAGCTCTGCCTTCCCACAACACTGCACTATGGGATACATACCCACAGTGCATTGCTCACACTGTCGATAATCGTGCCCACAATGTGGACATGATCTGTCGACAGAGGGAGCAAGTGTGAACTCCCTTTGGCGATTTTTGTTTTGTCGACTTTTGGGTGTCGACATAAGTTTTGTTAACAAAACTTGGTAGTATAGACAAAGCCTTAGTCTGACTCAGGCGCCGCAAAGCTAAAAATGGGACTGCATGAGACACTAAGCTGAAGCGTCTCTCCGTTGAGCAGTAAATGAATGACCTGTAAAGCACTAGCACAGGCAGGATAGGGTGCTAAGAATTTTAGGCATTATTTCTACACCAGTTCGCAGTAAGACAGTAGGGACAGAGAGTGAAGAAAGAGGGCTGAGACTTCTTTCTGAAACACTTTTCCAACCCCCTTCTCTGAGCAACAAGTACCTTCCCCCCTCCCCCAGCATCTGGACTAAAAATTAAAAAAAACCTTCACAGCCTGCAGTTCAAAGTACTCTTCCAGGGGATTTGTAAGGAGGGGAAAGCAGCACAACACAACAGGTTTTAAATATCTTTATGATTAGATCATCTTATTTACATCAATACAGAATCACTTTACAGACAATATAATCAGGAGGCAACAGGTGCTTTATTTAGCAACTTAAGAAGGGATGTACTAAGACAACTCCTGTTTAACTGGTCAATTCCTAGCACATGGGCTTGTTGGTAGTTGTAAAGTATTCAACTAAAAGGCAGGCTGCAGTAACCATGAAAATACTCTTCACTAGTGCTTAATTCCAGCAGTAGAGTGTAAACTAATTCATTTGTATTTTTACACTTATATAAAATGAAACAATGATTCTTAGACGCTGATCATTTACAATTGCTTGTATCACCACCAACATAAGAAAGCCCTTTTCTCTGGAGACTAACAGGGCTCGGTTGTAATGTAACAATTGACAGCCCCAGAGCCTTTCATAAGAGCTGGTGAGAGATCTGTACTGGTTTAGAAACAGCAATGTTCTACCTTGTTTTGCTACTTGTAGTTAACCTCGGAGAGGAAGGGAACAGTTGATGCAAAATGCAGATTCTAATCAGTGTTGTCTGTAGGAGAGGCTAACGAGACAAGGAAAGCCATACTCATCCTCACAGCTTGTGGGGGACCACATGCAATTATGCTCCTTCACTGTTACTCAATCTCAGCAGAAGTGAGATATCCCTCTTTAAGAGAATGTATTACACAAGTCTAGAGCCAAGGCCTCTTCACATCAGATTTTACCGTCCAAGACAGGATTATGGCCTTTGACAAACCAAGCTTTCTAGGAAAGGATGCACCAAGCAGATCTAGCACTGAAGAAAGGTGACCAAGTGGATGGGCTTGTCAAGACATTTGCACGCTGAGTGGGAAGCCAGGTAGCTGAAAGCTCAGTATAGCAAACTGCTTCATTTTCCACTGGAAATAAAATTTTCATTTTACCATTAAAATTTCCACCACATTTGGCTCTAAATTATAATGCAAGTTTTGATTTTGTAAATAGGGCCAGAAGGATCCAAATGAGCTCCCAGCACTAGGAAACCTAGAACCTTTACAGATGCCTTTGTTACCATTTACTAAGGCAATTAATTCCTCCTGATCTGGTGATTGTTGGTGCCTCTGTGGTTCATGGCGTTGCTGGCTGGCAGTGAGTTTGCTGCTAAGTGACATCCTTTCATTTCCAAGGCCCACAGCCAGAAGACAGAATGGCTCCCCCCCGGATGGAGGAATGATCTACTGCTGCTTCCCACTGTCTAGTTTCCAGTAGAACGTTTCCCTGGAGTTAAAGATGGGGAGAATATTTAGCATTTCATGAACTACTCATGTCCAAGCCTAAGAATGTCACACAGCACTCAAAGGTTGTTGGCAAATGCCTCAGTAACAAGGAAAAGTTCCCCCTTTAGCTGAGAGCACACTTCATTAGTCCCTGGGAACTGACACGGAAGGAATCTTAACTCGGTAAGAAAAGGAAGACAAACTCTGGGCCTCAGAGGCTGGGAATCCTCAGCCTGCACTGCAGGGTATCTGGAGTCCAAGTATTCTTACCATGTGCACTGCTCTGTCACACTCACAAACAAGGTGTTTAAAGTGTGCTTTCTACTCAGAGTTGACTAAAAATGGCATTGGGTCTCGTGACTATTGCACATCATGGATTTCTAGATCTAATCTGCTCAGTTTATAAGTAAAGAAATTCCTCTCGCACCAACTGCCAGCCCTGCAAACTCAGCCTGGGACTGAGTCAAACTAGGTTCCATCCTAGCACTCCTCACCAGTATTAAAGGCTCGACAGGCCCAACTGTGCCCCCCCCCCCCCCGTGACATCTGTGCAATCCCCTTGCCTTCAACAGGCTTGCCAAGGTGTCACCAACAAACGTGGCAAGCTGCATTCTGTTCTTCCTTGTGCATCAGCAGCAGAATGGTTTGCATAGGGTGACCAGATATCCCAATTTTATAGGGACAGTCCTGATTTTTGGGTCTTTTTCTTATATAGGTTCCTATTACCCCCACCCCCGTCCCGATTTTTCACATTTGCTGTCTGGTCACCCTAGGTTTGCATCATCTAGCTGTGCTGACTAGCAGGATTTAAAGCACTAAGCTTGTTTCAGTTATAGTGAGCAGATCTTTCTCAGAATACACCCAGGGAGCAGATCTGGGGACTAAAGCGGGGCTATTTTCACTTTTCAGAGTAGATATGCTGCATATCTAGTTAGTTAGCAGCTACACTGCTGGGTTCTGCTATTGCTTAGGGATAAAATAAAATGACTAGGTTTTAATACTAATGGCTGGAAGGCCTGAGGCTAAGTAAAAAGCAATGCAATTTCTTTGCTTCCTCGCCAATCTACCTCCCAAGAAGAGATGCATGTTCTGCTTAATGTGAGGAAAGAACAATTAGTAAAGTACAAGAGGTTTCCTACCTCAGATGGGATATCAGGAGCTAAACATTTTCTTAAGTTTGGTAAGGAATCCCTCCTTGTTCTCCCCCGCCTCAGCCTCAGGCCTATCCTCGCCTGCTTCAGAGCTATCCGTGGCCCTGCCATCTAGACATAAACAGCAGAGCTGCTATCAGGGTACACTTCAATCTGTGCCAGTCACCACACATCTTGGAACAGCATTCAGAAGTCTAGATAAGGTTATGGAACTATTTTAGACAGTAAATTTGGGGCTTGTGAAGTGAAACACAATATGCCTGGCTTTCACCAGTGCTGATGTGTGCAGATGCTGAGTAAACATCCCTGCACTGATCTGCTACTGCACACAAGCCACCTGCTGTTCCTCCTTTGCATCACTTGGCAGTGGCTTGAGAGAATGCAATGAGACCAGGCACTATAATTTGCATTTGTGATCAAAGTGAAAAATCTGGGCCCCAGAGGTGAAAGATAAGTGCATTAACCTAGAGTACCACTCATTCCCCTCTGCCCCCACCCTTCCCAGCCCGCTGACATTCAAACACTCCAGATTTAAGAAGAGTTTTATTATATGCCAACCAAGTTTCAAATGTGAACAGATATTAGTAGATAAGAGGCACAAAATCATTAGCTAGTTCGACTTTTAGTAACAACAGGCAACATGCTGTGTGTGAGCATCAGGGCGTAGCGTGAACGATCCTCTCAGAGAGCAAGTAAGCCACATGCAACACAGACTATCAGAGCTCTGATCAACTCATGCTTAGCTTCTCCATGTCACTAGTACAGCCTCCTGGGTCCAGCAATCTAAGTACATATTCTCTTTACATTGCTCTTCCTAGACTTGTGCACGTCAACTCCCTGCATATAAGTTACAGATGGATGCAATTATTCTAGGATACGAAGTCTGTCATTGCATTTAAAACTGAACTGAAGACATGTATTTGCTGCAGCTTTCAGGTGTCCCTAATATTGATAATCTGAGTTGTTTCTGAAACACTTGTGAAGGATACTCTTTAAAAGCACCAGAGAGTGGTGTCTCCTCTAGCCACCTATCTAGTGCATCCTTCGCCTCTGTTGTGTACCCCTCTTTTTTCCAAACTTTTGATAGCTGGGCCCCCCTTCAGGAAAATGAGGCAAAAACCTATCAATTTTCATGCTTACATCTTCTGCACCCCTCATTTTGGTGTAGATCCTTGTAATAAGATCCTTCCTCTCCTTTCTCAAATGGTTCGATGAGCAGCAAAACAATTAGCAACGTTACATTTAAAGTATTGTCACTGGTATCTGAGCGAGCAGCCACTGAAATGAATGGGAGACTTCACCTCTCAGGGCTATCCTTTCAGGATCTCAGTAACTCAGGCAGATGTTGCTGCATTGGTGTCACTCATGTCACATTTCAAAGGTTTTCCCACAAAGAGAGCTAGAGACTTTTAAATGAAACCGAGGATGGAAAAGTATTTGTTTGTATTACCATAGCACCTTGGAGCCCTATCCAGGGACCTAAACCCCACTATGCTAGGTGCTGCACAAACAGAACAAAAGGACAGGCCCTGCCTGCCAACTGGTCCCACTTGGTGCCCTCCCAAGGAGTTACCTCACACTTGGGGAAATACTGGAGTACCCCATGCCATACCTATCGAATCACACTTCCCATTAGTAACTAATCCCATGCAGAATGCCATCACCGAACAGCCCAGGTGGAGAAGGACAAAACCATTACATGGCCTCCCTCGGCTGCACCCTCACTCAGCATAGGTGCTTTTTTCAGGGAGGCCATGCACTGTTTAGCCACTTGATTTGTTATTTATTATATGTATTGCAGTAGCATCTAGAGGGCAGGGCCCCTTTGTACTAGCTTTATACAGACACATTAGAGAGATGGTCCCTGCTCAAGAGAGCTGTTATGTCTCAATGTACCTGACTCGTGTGTACTAATGGACCAATAAAAACAGGCCCTGGAGTGTCTTCCTGCTCTAATGTCTCCTTCCTGTGTCTCCTACTCTTTGGTTGACATGCAAAAGGAGGTAATTTCAAGATCAAAGGCCTGGGCTGTAAAAAGGAAAAACTGAACTATTCCTGCGGGTGCTTGTTCTGAGCTGAGGCCTTACGAACGTGTAACCACACAAAAACCTGTGTGGGGTTTGATGGAGACTCCTACCTAAGCCCTAGGCTGGAGTTGGGGGTGGTCTCTGGTAAGCTTTTCCACATGTATGTAGGTTCTTTTATTGTTTTAATATGTTTTCAGCTTACTGTGCTTGCTTAGAAAGCGCTGTGTGGTAACGTGTGACTGGTGGCAATCACACTGTTCATAGCCTTTGGAGAGAAATCAAAGTGCAGACGCTGGCCTAGACAGGCAGTCTGCTTATTGGGAATACAGGTGTAGGCAGGGACCTGTGCAGCCTGGAAAAATCCGGTCAGGAGTGAGCGAGGGGTGTGATGGCTGGCGACCTTGCAGCCCGAGTGTGGGTGCCCTTGGTGGACCATACAGAGGGAATACAAGTACAGTTGCCCTGAAGCGTGACAGACGCTACCATAAATGAAGAATGATTACCCATGTATCAGAGATGAGGCTCATTTTTCTAATGGATTCCTGTACCGTACTGTAAATAAGGGGATGGAAAGTTCAGCTAGAGGAAGTGGAGGAAAAGTCAGCTGCTGGACCTATCCTTAGGAAAGTCACCACATGCATTTGGAGGGAACCAACTCACTAGACCTGCAATCTCTCCTCCATCAGTGTGCAGATCAAGAGGAGAGACATCAGTATCTTAGCCAGTGAGGATAAAAACCACACAGCGTAGGGAACTTACTGACTTGTCTACATGTGAAGTCACTGGGCCTGTCTTTATTTTAAGATATGTTTTGTTTGCTACATTTGGAGGCACCCAAAAGGGTTGTGAACATGAGGTGCCATATAAATGGAAGATTGCCACCAAAAGCCAACTCTCTGCAGTGCTGCTGACAAAAGAAAATGATCTATGGGAAGGAAACAGCTGTGTATTGGTGTTCTCTGTTGCAGTTGGAGTGATCCACCCTGCCATTTCATCAGAAGGTCTATAACAATGGAAAGCTGTATGAAATTTGGAACTTTCATTTGTCTGATGCAGAACCGCATCTGGAAAAAATAGGTTTGTGCCCTTTTTGATTCCTTACAAAGTATAAGGAAGACCTAAAAAGTGTTTTTTATGTTAGGAACTGAGATGTGGACACTCTTTTTATGGCAGACCATGAGAGCATTACATATACCAAGGGAGGGAAACCTGATTAATGGAGGTTGGAAGGAATTTTTTGTGAGACTGGTTAAAAATGGAGGGTTTCATTTGTTAATATCCATTAACTCAAATGTCTGCCTAACAGCTAGGAAAAATGTCTTGGTAAAAGATTTTCCACCACCACCCTTACAACTGATGACTAAAGGCTTCTCTGCATGGAAAAGTTTTATCGGTATAAGCCAGTGGTTCCCAAACTGGGGTTCGCAGAACGTTACAGGGGGTTCGCCAGAAAAAAAATCACTAATGGCGGACAGAGGACCCCGGGTATTGGAGACAGCAGGTGGGACCCGGTTGCAGGGCAGACACCCCAAGTCCCAGGGAGAGCGGGGCCGGGTAGTTGGGGCTGGCAGCCCGAGTCCCGGCGGTCAGTGGGGGAGCCGGCAGCCCAAACCCCAGTGCTCCGTGCGGGGCTGGCAGCCCGAGCCCCAGGGAGAGCGGGGCCGGGCAGTTGGGGCCGGCAGCCTGAGCCCTGCCCCGTCAGCCCGAACCCCAGCACTCCGCGGGGGGCTGGCAGCCTGAGCCCCAGGGAGAGCGGGGCCGGGCAGTTGGGGCTGGCAGCCCGAGTCCCAGCGGCCAGCGGGGGAGCTGGCAGCCCGAACCCCAGCGCTCCGCGCAGGGCTGGCAGCCCAAGCCCCAGGGAGAGCGGGGCTGGGCAGTTGGGGCCGGCAGCCTGAGCCCTGCCCCCGTCAGCGGGGGAGCCGGCAGCCCGGACCCCAGCCCGAGCCCCAGGAAGAGCGGGGCCGGCATTTGGGGCATCCATCACACTGAGGAAATTTAATCTTAAATCCCTGAAAATATTCATTTTTAGGAGGGGGTTCACGAGATTTCACAATTTAGTGAAAGGGGTTCGCGGGCTGTTAAAGTTTGGGAACCACTGGTTTAAGCTAAAGTGTGAATTTAAACAGATAGTTATATAACTTTGTGTGGACGTGGCTTTTTTTACAGTTTATCTTAAACCCCTCCAAAGCAATGCAAGACCACCAAAAAAGGCACTCTCATACTTGAATAAATGTCCACACCAGGAGTTACACCAATATAACTGGTTTAATTATACTGCTAGAATTATATCAGTGTAACTGGTAAAACTTTCCCCACGTAGACAAGCCTGATAAAGTTTCCACCCCAGTTCTCTGGCCCTTTGAGAACAGCCTCCAGCAAAAACAAAGGAGGCCAGTCTGGCTATTTCTGCTATTTCTATAATAAAAAATGAGTAGAAAAAAACTCATGAAATCCTTTTCAGGCCTTCTTTACACAGGATAAATTGGCCAACAAAGGAAGAGCACCTTTCTTCGCAGTCCACCTTTGGCGTCTACTCCAGAAGTCAGAGTCAGACTGATGCAATGGTAGTGAAACATGACCCTGCGGTGGAATTCCCCGCAGACGTACTGTACTCCACAGGATCCACTTCCTGCGAGGGAGAACACCCTTTTGGGGGTAGTGTGTTTATAAACACTTCTAGGAAGGCTAGACCACAGGGTGGATAAAAATCATGATTTAAAAAAATCATAGTAGATTTTCTGATTTCAATTCAGATTTATATTGCTAGTTCTTTACTTCCATGCCATTTTTACTCTTAAATTGCTAAAGTGGGTGTTTTGTACTTGTTTCCTTAGTTTCTTAATTGTAACATTTCAGGTTTTACAGATTTTTTTCCTCCTAAGAAGTCTCACTTCAAATGCTCATTCATGCTGGAAAAGGCAAGCCAAGGGCCTCATTTAACATGCTTATTGTGAGAACACCACAAACAAAATGGATAAACCAGTAACCCATGCCCTCTTCCAATATACAGAACTTCCTCAAGTCAAGCTGAAATGCTTCACCAGCCTATCCTCTATCTGGGTTTGCTGTGAGAAATCATAGGACTGTACTCCTACATCACTTAGGAGCTTTTGAAAATCTCACCCTTAAATGCCTAACTTTAGGCTCCTATTTTTGAAAAATGTGGCCGGTGGGAATAAAAAATTGTGAACTTTTTTAATGTACTGAAAGTCTGAACAACTTTTAGTTTGCTGTTAAGACTTGAAGCAATTTTGATTTGAAGTGAGATTTTATGCCACTAAAAAAGTTTTAAATAAAAATAAAACTTTAGCTGCTGATACAGCAAACAGTTAAGTACGGATTTACTTTCAGCACACGGGGAGTCCCAGTGAAGTAGGTATGACTATCCATGTGAGTAAAGTTATCTAGCTGCTTAAGTGTTTGCAGGATCAGGCCTTAATTTTCAATGTTTTGCACCTATTGCAGTTTTGTAAAATTCAAATAAGATACCCTACCCACAGTGGCATTTTTAAAAAGCCTTTATAATTTAGTTCCTTATACATTTTAATCTAAAACTGAAATAACACAAATTTACAGGTTAGTTTAACAAATGTTCAATCTGATTTAAATCAATGTACTTTTTTTTTTTTTTTTTAAGTGATACAATTAGGATTAATATCAATTATTTAAATTGCTCTACCCTGCTAGACAGGGCAGATTGGCAGCTTCCGCATACACCAAACAGTCTCCTTTTGAGAATCTCCTATATCTACTAAATGCAAATTAAAAGGTTGAGCTTTACAAAGAAAAGTTTCCACTCATTTAGAGTTTTAAAAAGTGACTCAAATCAGAACTACTGGGGTAATGCAAAGTAACCAAAGCACCAAGAACATATGGGAGGCACTTATCCTACATAGACAGTCTAGGCCCAATCCTGCACCCCTTAAAGGCACTGACAAAATTCCCTTTTGGTTCAATGGAAACAGGACTGGCCCCTCTATCACCACTCAAAAAGGAATTAAAAGGAATTTCAGATCCACCATAGGTGTGGTGGAGTTAAATCTTACAATGGAAATGAAGGCTCACTGCAAAATTCAGTTGTATTATAGGAGCATCTGAAGATAATGGTGCTCTCCACTCATGCCACCAGTGCATATCTATATGCACAGTAAATACTAGGGAGAGAGGGGAAGACTGATGATTTCTGGCAGGAGGCTACTGCTTCCTACTTACTGTATTAAACTCTATTAACATCACACTAACAACAGTTATTTTTAAAACAGAAAAAATACTTAGCCTCAGACAAGATGAAAAAAGGCTTCTGCATACACAACCTGCTCCAAAAGCCACCTTAGGCCTGGTCCCTCCCCTGTAACCTACAGGAAGCATTCCCTGCAGCCTGTCACCAAAGTAGCAGTAATGTACATCACACACAGCTTACCAGCAGATGTATTTGTGACTCCATTCACTGTCCCTTCCACATCCGTCTCATCCTCAGCATAGCTCATCATTAAGGCTCGCTGGCGATCTGTCAGCCTCCTGCAGGTCAGAGTATAGTGTTGCTATCTCAGTCAGTATTCACTTTAGGGATAGATACCTTTGCAGCCCAAAGCAGCTTTCCACCAAGCAGCACATAGAAGGGGTGCTACTGATAATGCAAAGCTAATATAACTGAGATGCCTTCAAAATCCCGATGACCCTTTTAAAATAAGCACCTGAGAAAGGAATACGCCTTGCTAATGGAAACCTCTAGGGGAACAGGGAAGATTCTAGTCACTGCATTTCATCTGATTGCAGAAGAGTAAGTCAAACATTTTAAAGGGTTGAAACTACAAAGACTCAAACTGGAAGCTACATCTGAATGTCAAGTTGGCAGAAGAGCACTCAAGAAATGGAGTTCCCACTTGAGTGCATGACACAAACACAGGAGACTTTTCAAGCTTTAAAGTTTACCTTGCAACAAGGTTATGAGGATGGCTTAGAGGTCTAGACAGCCAGTCCTAAGGCTCCTTAGAACAGGTTTAAAAGCTCAGGAGGGTAAACTCATCCTTCTGAAGCAGTGATACTCAGACTCAGTGGTTCAGGAGCCAAATTAGCAATCAACATTACCCCAAAGAGCCACAGTACTATGAATTCATTGTTTCATTTACTCTAGTACTCTATACTCATATTTAAACAGTAGGACAGGGAAATATTTAGTTTTTAATATATATAGTATATATTATTTTCACAGCAAATAAGTAATAACTTAGTGCAAGTTGATAACTTAATTGGTTTATAACATAGTAAAAGCATCCTGACTGGTTAATAACTTTGATTGGTTAGTAATTAAATCTCACAGTGTTTTAATATCATGTGCTGCAAAGAGCCACAGGAGATACATTAAAGAGTCACTTCGGTTCCTGAGCCTCAGTCTAAGTATCACTGTTCTAAAGTATACGTACTCTGGGTTCCATAGAGTTGCTCTCAGTAAACACGGGACCTATGCAGCCTCAAGAATAGTTACATAATTGCAGATTTATTTTTAATTGCCACAATTACCTTTCAGGGGGTTGTTTTTGTTTTTAAATTAGGTCTCTAATCCTTCTGGCTACAATAACCTTCAAAACTTGATGGGAGTGTAAACCAATGCATTGGTGTATGAATTTGCAGGAAGCCTGAAACAACTCCAAGAGTTGTCAACTGTGCAATTCATATAAATGGGAGTGTTAATACACATTTGATAAGTCTAATGATAGTTTACATTACAAATATTAACTTTTGCTGATGATCATTCTAGCAGAATCAAGCAAGAGCAGCCACCCTTCATTATTGGAAGTACAGCAATGACAGATATTAGGGAGGGGTAGAATGGTGTGGAGAGCTAGTTGCTAACAAAGGCTACTGGGAATAAGAAAATCCAACTTCCTTCTCCTCTAATGTAAAGTCATCTCAAATCCTGTCCCAAATGGTGAAAAACAGGAGATGCATCCCCTGCTCAGCATCAAAAACCTCAATTGCCATGTGGGCATCAAAACCTAAAGCCACATATGCCGCAGATCCCTAACTACCAAAAGCCCTCCATATAAGTCATCCTTAACTGGCTGTGAAAAACCTCCAGCTTCGCAGAGCACCGGCCACTACAAAAATCAGTGGCACACTGAGAATCTGGGGGCAACAAAAACAAACAAAACAAAGGATTCTGTACTAAGATTAGGGTCTATGCCACATAAATCCAGGGATCCTGCTGCACTGTTCAGATCTAAGGCTGTGTCGATGTTAGGAGTGCTGTTTGTGTGTAGGAATAGAGGTATACTACATTGACAAAGCACTCCTTGCGTGGACACAAGTAAAATGGTAAAGCTGCGCCTTGTACCGATACAGTAAAACCACCCCCATGAGTGAAATCAGCTACACTTGTGAAAGTGCAGTTTGGCTGGCACAGCTGTATCCACAGTGGCATAGATATGTCAGCCCAGGATCACACCTCTTCACACCCGTGATGGACACAGCTATGTTGGCAGAAGTCTGCAGTGTGGATGTAGACTACTATGCCACACAGGACAGTGCCTTGCATACTGATCAATATATTTGGAGTGGCAACATTTTTTTGGTTGAGACATTTATATCTGCTCAGAGCAACCAGGATGTTAGAGTCAAGATATCATAGCATGGTAATTTAAGCTATAAACTAATCAGTGCAGTTTTTTGGTTAAAAGGAAAAACGTACAGTTCAACAAAAGATACAGTAAAACAGAAGTTGGTTTGTTCACTAAATTATCTAGGGCTCAAATCATACATCAATAAAGCAGTGAAGATCTTTCACTCCCGAGAACACATTCTGCACAGCAGATTTGCAGATTTCTACAAGACATCTCCAAATCTTAGTAGACTTTCCACTTACTTAGGAACCCTGATCTTTATATGAATGTAGTGGTCTCCATAACCATAACTGTTAACCCTGGAAATGCCTTTCCCACTCATTCGAATCCTCTGCTCTGCTTGAATACCAGGCGGTATCTGTGAATAAAAAGACCCATATTTTATTATTGCTCTGCAGTACCAAGGTGCCAGCAAAGAAACCTATAAGGCCTACTTAAATCACAGAGACATCACACCTTTTTCACATGTTGGTCATGGCATAAATAGCAAATTTCACAGATGTGTTCATACCATACCACCCCTAGTTCTGTGCTGCTGCTGGCAGCGGTGCTGCCTTCAGAGCCGGCCAGCAGCCGCCACTCCCCTGACGCCCAGCTCCGAAGGCAGCATTGGCACCAGCAGCAGCATAGAAATAAGGGTGGCATGGTATGGTATTGCCACCCTTACTTCTGCAGTACTGTTGGCGGTGGTATTGCCTTCAAAGCTGGGCATGCAACCAGCAGCTGTTGCTCTTTAGCCGCCCAGCTCTGAAGGCAGAGCAGAAGTAAGGGTGGCAATACTGCAACCCCCCTACAATCGGCCTGAGAACCACTTTTGGGTTGGGACTCCCAGTTTGAGAAACGCTGTATACTTTTGTATATTTTATCCTATGGTATAGGGTAAAAATACACAAAAGACCAGATTTCATGGTCCATGATGAGTTTTTCACGGTCATGAATTTGGTAGGGCCCTACCTATACATTAATCAAGCTATTCCTCCTGCAGACTGTGAAGTAAGGGAGGAGGGATTTATTTCTATATTTAGATAACTAGGTAGTGCTCAGATATTACTCAATAGTAATGAAAAAGCATTCAACACTGGGAATTAAAGTGAACTACCTACTAAGGACACGTGTAATTAAGGACAGATCTACACTAGAAGTGCTTTGCTGGTACAGCTATATCACTATACTATACAGCAAGGGTAGTCAATGAGTGGACCGCAGGCCAAATCCGGACCACTAGATGCTTTTGAACAGGCCACAAAATCTTTGTATTTACTTATCATCATCATCATTTTATTTTTACCCTCTCATTCCCTCACAATGCAATCTCCAATACATTGTACTGTGAATTAATGATTGACTGGTTCTCCTGCATATTTATACCTGCCTCTGGAAATTTCCACTACATGCATCTGACGAAGTGGGTATTCACCCACGAAAGCTTATGCTCCAATATGTTTGTTAGTCTATAAGGTGCCACAGGACTCTTTGTTGCTTTTTACAGATCCAGACTAACACGGCTACCTCTCTGATACTTGGTTCTCCTTAATTCCTTACTTGCTTAATCTGAGCTATCATCTTTCTTGGAGCTTATTTTCAGGTTATACGGTGGTTCAATTTTATTTTTCATTTAATACTTATATTTTTAGTGCAATCGGGCACATTACTAATGCACAGCACTGTATCTGTTTATCGAACAGGGAACCTGCGGTGCGAAAAGTGTTTCTTTAGAGTCTGGACCTTGACTATACCCTAACCAAGAAATTTGGACCTTGACTTATATAGGCATTGCACTCCTAGATGCGGCTTACACTGGAAAAAGCTCAATTTTGCCAGTGTAAGTGGGTTACACTAGGGGCTTTTACTGGCACAGCTATGTCTAGACATCACACACCCCTCACTGACACAGCTTTGCCAGCAAAAGCTTAAAGTGTACACCCTGCCTAAACCTAATATATTACTTATCACTGAGCCCTGCCACAGCGTGGTCTAGTCCTTATAACAGAGGACAGTCAAGACTCTTAGGCTTGGTCTACTCTTACCCCCCAATTCGAACTAAGGTACGCAACTTCAGCTACGTGAATAACGTAGCTGAAGTTGACGTACCTTAGTTCGAACTTACCTCGGTCCACACGCGGCAGGCAGGCTCCCCCGTCGACGCCGCGGTACTCCTCTCGTCTAGCTGGAGTACCGCAGTCGACAGCGATCACTTCCTGGTTCGACTTATCGCGTCCAGACAAGACACGATAAGTCGAACCCAGAACTTCGATTCCCAGCCACCGAACTAGCGGCTGGGTGTAGACATACCCTTAGGTTTTATTCCCAGCCCAGCTATTGATTCATTGTGACATCATGGGGTAATCAACCTCTGGACCTCGCTTCTCCAATGCATAGAACAGTTAATACTTAATTAGCATAGCCCCAGTGTGAAGAACATCACCTCCTTGAATAAAGAGCTATGTAAATACAAAATCTAACAAGCTGGTAGGCTAACTGAGCAGAAACAAGACACAGAAACAGGCAGGAGAGAATCATATATACACAAAACCTGGTTAGCAACATTAGTCCAAAGGAGTGTCAAGGACTTTCCCAGCTTGGGGACCATGCCAGCATTCAGCTAGCCCGACCTTCCCAATGATCTGTGTCTCTTCAACAGCTCTCATAGCCCTTTGAGCGCTTATGCAGAGGCAGAAGAAAGGGAAGTGGGAGTTATCCCTTGCATACATGGGGCGAAGCAGAATACCAGCAACATGGCAGTCAGTACTCAAGAGGCCTAAGACTAGGACAGCAAGGTCTTGGTACTTTTAACCTTTCACTCTTCTTGAAAACAAAGAATGCATGCTTATTGTTCAAGCTAAGGTATCTCCTAGCTCCTCCACCCACTGTTACCACATACCGTGATATTGATGGTCTCATATAGACCCTGAGCTCTGGCTGTACCTCCAAGAACTGCCTGTGCTATCGAGATAAAGAGGTCTGAGTGTACATCTGCTCCATCTCTTCTGAACACGGGGCTTTTCTGAACCTAAAACCAAATAGTTCAAGAGTAATGAGCACAGGTCATGTCAGTACAGTATATGCATCATTCCATGATAAATAACAGGTTAAGTTATTTTAAGCTGATATTGATAATTTTAGGAAAAGTCTTACCCTCATCCCCTAAAAATTACATAGCAGGAAATCCGAAATTAAAGTTATTCTTAGAAACTAACCACAAATACCTCAGGCACTAAATATTAATACATCTCTACCCCGTTATAACGCAACCCGAAATAACACGAATTCGGATATAATACAGTAAAGCAGCGCTCCGGGTGGGGGGGGCGCTGCGCACTCCGGTGGATCAAAGCAAGTTCGATATAACACGGTTTCACCTATAACGTGGTAAGATTTTTTGGCTCCCGCGGACAGCGTTATATCGAGGTAGAAATGTAGCTAGAGCAGGCCTCTCCTCTGAAGAAGGATACTAAAAATGGCATTAAGAGATATCACGTTTCCTGTTTCAATGAATTCCCCCCAATTTTTCAGTTTACAAGAAAAAAATTAACTGCTAGGGCTGCATACTCAGCCTGAGATCTGAGAATCACACTGTGCTCTTCACTGCTTGTCAATCACCACCAGTAAAGATTCTTTGGAGAGTAGAAAAGAGATTGTACTATCCAGTTCATAGGACAATGGAATGGCAGAGGGGAAGGAAGCACGCTCAGTATTTCATAGTACCTCTCTGGCAGTTTTGATGACTGCATTTCACAGGCTCTGGAGAGCTTATTAAATCCTTCTTGAGGGGAATATAAGCAAAAACGGAGGAAGAGATCAGTGTTAATGAACAGGCCCTCAATTAAATGATCAGAAGAGAATGAAATCCTTTCAAACACTAGGGTCTTTAATTTTACTCTTGACAGAGACACGATACAGATGATACACATGGGTACAGGACTGTATCTGCAAAGAGCATTAAAAATGTGAGTTCACTGCCGATTTACAAGAGAGAACATTTTAACTTCTAAATTCAGCACCTCATAAATGCATTCCTGCAGTCTCTTTAGGGATTCAGAACATCGGTGTCAGTGACAGCTGATACTATACTAGTACATCACTTCCAGGAATTCCAATTAGGAGAGAGTTCGTAAGTTTCCCTGACAGCCTGTATGCTACAGACTGTATCCTAGAGCCAACCTCCCTATATGCAGCAGTGCATTTTCGTTCTATGAATAGGCTAAATAATATTTTACCACTTGCTATGAGGCAGGTGTTTCGCAATCTCAGAAAACTGGAAGGGCTAACATCACTTCAGCTAGGCGAGATGACCCTCCTGCCCAATTTCCACCTTTACACTGAAAGGAGATAGGCTACCGGCACACTACCCCTTCTTCACAGAAGACGATCCAATGTAAGCAGCGTACAGTCAGGTGTCACACATACCCTGAATGTAATGAAAATTTCTCTCTTTCCTACGGGCATCCGAACAGTCTGTCCATCCTCCACACCTGCAATCAGAACAAGGACATGAATATTATACTGTTTGTCTGATATTATGCTCTACACCTTATGTACCAAAGCACCTACAGCCTTCCTAGTCTAACCCAATGCCTGAACACCTACAACTACCTCAACTGGATGTCATCACAGCAGTATTTTCTGCATCCAGGAAGAAACACCCATGGATTTACTGGCAGAAACTATAGCAGCAGCAGCGTAACTCATGTTCTCCAGAGGCATCTCAGATGACCACAGCACCCAGCATTTGAAGAGCGGGGTGTCACCAGGTGTTTTTATCCTAGGATGCACTCATTCTAGTGCCAAGCACAACTGCAGCACTGGGCAGCTCATTAATTCAATTCAAGCTGAATTCAATTGTATTATTCTCTTCAAGTGAATTCAGTGCTGGTGAAAGGTAAACGATTGAGAGGCACTGGAGACTGACATACTATGTTTATCTGCAAAGATAGAGACAATGCAAGCTGCTACCCAGACAATCGGACCATTTCTAGGAGGGTGGGGAGTTCTTTCAACACTCATTCAATATTCTTTATTGAGCTGACAATTGGGATGGTGCATTTGTGATCTAAGGTAAAATTTCCAAAAGCACCTACATGTATGTCAGTGAAATTCAGAGACACAAGGAGGGTGAGGTAGTATCTTTTATTGGACTAATTTCTGTAGTCTCTCTTACCAAGCTTTTGAGCTTACAGAGAGCTCTTCTTCAGCTCTGTGTAAGCTCGAAAGTTTGTCTCTCACCAACAGAAGTTGGTCCAATAAATACTATCTCACCCTTCTTGTCTCTCTAATATCCTGGGACCAACATGGCTACAACAACACTTCATGTGGTGAAACTTATGGCAATTAAGTGTTTTTGAAAATTTTACCCTTAGACATCTTTCTACTGGGAAATAGAGTTAAGACCCAGAAATTCATTGCACAAAAGCCAAACAGCCATGAGATGGTAATTGTTTTCAGCTACCACCATCCTGAAGCCATCACCCAGAGATGAAAAGGTCTGTATCTTATAACTAATCCTTTGAGCCATCTAGCCATCAGTGCTCTTTATTCTTAAGACAGATTTGATACAGACAAGTTTCTCCATACTGCTGTGTCTGAGCTTTGACTCCATAGAGCCAGCCATTCTCTAGAGACAAGATACACGCTCAGCTGAGTTTCACATGGGAAGAGATATACAGCTGGCATGTAAATACAGAAATTGACCTGCTGGTACAGGGACCATCACATTCTTCTTCTGTTTGGTTTGCCCTGAGCCGCGACACAACACACACGGTGTTGTCATAACGGAACCACGGCCTCCACATCGCCGGCATGTAGAACGCATCACAAAAGGGCCTGTGTTTATTGTCTCCTAGCAAAAGAAGAAAGAGGGGGGATTAGAGGAATCCTTTGATAGTGTACAAGTATTACTAATTTCTGTAAAACATCCCCAATGACAAATCCAATCCCTGTTAAGTCAATGGTCCAACACATGCACAGCATGACCTGCTCCAAGGAAATGTATTCTACCTTATTGTGGGATATGGGTAACAGTGGTGGGTCAAAATATGGCCTGAGGAGCTAGTTTAGGTGCCTCAACCAGGTCTAACCCACCAAGAAATGTCAGTCTCCTTTTATTTCCAGATTGCCAGTTGAAGGAGCTCATGCTGTCAGTATCAGCATCCGGGTGTCAGAGAAAGTGGGTGAACAAAGGAAGTCTTGAGAAAAGATTGGGGAAGAGAAGCCCTTCCTATCTGAAGGCCTGATTCTCCACTGCTTTGCACCTTCTGGAGTAATGTACACCTGTGAAGAGTGGGTGCAAAACTCTCCATTCTTTAACTGGTACCCTTTCAGGCGCTCAATACACAGGCATAAAATCACTACCCAAGATGCAAGGCAATGGAGAAGCATACCCAAAATCTCTTATTCAGTGAAAGAAACCACTACTCTTAACAGCTTAAAGTGGATAGAGATCTCTGGTCAATCAGAAGTTTTGTGATAACAGAAGTCCTAACTTAACTGTGACCTCTTTCCAATATCATTCCTGCACAACCTCAATAACCTATTAAAAGGTGCAGTTTAGGATACAAAGCAGAGTTATGTGGAAAGGTTGCATTTTATTTCACTAGTACACTCTGACTGCAAGAGCCTGGAGAGTTTTCACTTCAAGAATTCAGCTGCAATTCAGTAACAGGAGCTAGGAAGACCATATGCATCTCAACCACCTAATTCCAATCCAAGACACACAATGTGTATCTCCACACAGCCTTAAAAATCTGTTTCACAAATAAGCCCAAATCTCTGTAATTCTCCTACCAAACCTCACCCTTGTAATGAGAAGGCAGAGGATGCCAATCTGCAATAAAGCCCTAAATATGATTTCATCATGGAGAGACTAACACTGAATACATAAATGTGGCAGACTATACAGATGAACAGTGCCTTAAAATGTAAAGGAAACGTTTGAATCCAGCTTGTTGTAAACTACAGAAATGATTCAGCATAAAAAAACTAGAGTCAACAAGGTCTCTCAAAAGACCAGGTTTATAACAACACAAGATAACATTCAAAAACCAAGAACAAAAAACTGCCCCCAGGTTGGGGATCAATTCAGTTTTATGACCCCTCGGTGTGAAACTCAGCCTTTCCAAATGGATGGTTCCCCCACCTCCCCTCTCCTCCCAGTTTCCCAAGCAGTCAATTAATAATATTCCTTCCCCTGACCATTTTGCAAGAAGAGGGGGAAAAACTGAGCTGGACTTAACACCTTGTTTACTAGTGATTAGATAGCATCCAGCACCGTCACATGGCTATTTTAAGTTTCGGAGAAAAAAGCACGAATTGGTTAGGAATAAAATTCAATTGACTGAGTATATTTAATCCTCATCACAATTTCTCCAGTTTTTCTTTGGAGGTCACCATTAATAAATAAAGCAATGAATGAGTTTCTTAGAGTACCTGCAGAACACAGGCTGGCTTCTGCGCAGAGAGACCAAAAGTTGTTCACATTTGTTACTGGTCTCTGTGGAAAAGTAGTACTTAGGTCTCAGTCATAAGGACAAATATCTACATCAGACTTTCTACTTGGTCCAGTTGTTTCAAATCTTAGAAAAAGTCCTGGAGACTGAACTACCCTATCAACCCTATAGGTGATCCCTCAAGGATTGAAGCACACAGAGAAACAGCATGGGCAGTGTCAATGCAAGCCTTTCCCTAGTGGCCTCTGTTCTGTGGATCTGTTTCTGGCTCTCCAAGGCTGGTGAGCTGGCCCTTTCTAGCAGCACATGTTTAAATACACAGAAATTGAAATCAAAGCCTACATTTAATCACCTCCTTATTTACTGATGACTTAAGGCATTTTTGAGTAAGGAAAAAACTAACCTGTCCTGAAACAAGAATGTCAAAGAACATTAGAAAACCGGGGTTACACTCTAAAACAGCACTTACCATGCCAGTGCCATTGCAGTAGTGACAGTGCTGCACTTTAGTACCAGGCTCATGCCCCTTGCCATCACACCGCTGACAAGAGTCATTGATATTCACAACAATCTCCTTGTTAACACCTTTTGCAGCTTGATTGAATGTCAGCTCCATGATGTACTAGATAAGAGAAAGAAATGGAATCCCAGCTGTAATCTATATGCTGATAGGCTGACACTAAACTGAAATAGCTGTAATTAAGAGCCCCAGTGGTCTCCACTCAGACTGTGATTGGAACATCATTTAAAATGCTAACAGACACAGTACTGGAGAAGGAGGGGGCCCACCTGACTCATTAACCATCTATATTAACCAGTTTGCCTCATTAACTCAATTAACTCATTAACCAGACATTAGCAGATTTCAGTTTACGAAGCACTAACATCTTCATTATATACACCCAGAGGTCTTTGCAACACAATGTATACATGTATTATCCTTACCTCCTGTGGCTGGTCAAAGACACCCTGAAAATCTCCAAAAGGGGATCCTGAAAACTCCCCAAAGATTTTCCTGAAAAGTTCCTCTGGGTCAATGGTGGGACCACCACCCCAATACTGACGTCCCGCACCCGCTGATCCGGTGTCAAAGCCAGCTGTACCATAAGTATCATATTGTTTTCTCTTCACTTCATCACTTAACACCTATGGGGGAGGAAAGCACAGTACCATCAGGACTCTCACAGTACAGAACTGGAGCAGCCTGGCTGCCACTAGATCAGGGGTAGGCAACCTGCGGCACACGAGCTGATTTGCAGTGGCACTCACACTGCCCAGGTCCTGGCCACCGGTCCAGGGGGGGGCTCTGCATTTTAATTTAATTTTAAATGAAGCTTCTTAAACATTTTTAAAACCTTATTTACTTTACATACAACAATAGTTTAGTTATATATTATAGACTTATAGAAAGAGACCTTCTAAAAACGTTAAAATGTATGACTGGCACACGAAACCTTAAATCAGCGTGAATAAATGAAGACTCGGCACAGCACTTCTGAAAGGTTGCTGACCCCTGCACTAGATCAAAGTATTCAGACATCTGCTCATTCCAAAGTGAATCAGAGTTTACATCCATCACCAGCAAAATACTAGAAACTACTACAGAATCCCAACTTCAATTCCTTTGTATTAGGACAGCTAGATACCTTCAATAATGCCAAAAGGTGAAATGAACACCATGGAAGAAAAGCATTCTGTTTCTCTAATGCATATTGGATGGCACAGTTAAGCTCATAAGCTTGTGATGCTTCCAAATAAGTACATTAGTTACAGGCAAAGAGATCAGGAGCTCTGGGTTTCTATACTATTTGAAGGTAAGCAAAAGTGACTTTCAATTATCTCTTACCTTGTAGTGTGAAAGACTAGTGGGATGGGAGCTAGCAAATTAAATAAGCCTGACAGTCAAGATGAGTAAAATTGGGGGAAGGGAGCAGGATTCTACTAATCCCCTGTCCTCAAAAGGCCAATTATTGATGCCACTTATGATGTCCTTCTATTAACTAACAAGTCCACTCCAGTACCCAGCTTTTCAACCAGTCCATTTTGTATTGAGGAACAGCACAATGGCCCATGAGTGGCCCAAAAAAAATGCCTAGAATAAATCAGTCAGGTATTCTGACTAGTTCATTTACTGAAGAATATCCAAATCATTTTTGGCACATACATACACAGGTCTAGAAAACAATACTTTGTTACCAATGAAGTAATAGCAGCTCTTTTACAGAAATGCTGAGATGAGGGGAGGTATAATTTTTCTAGGCTGTAGTTCTGTTGTTCCCTTCCTACCACAGTGGGTAACTGAGTACACATCAGTCACATTACCTCATAGGCTTCTGCCAGCTGAGAGAACTTCTCCTTAGCTTTAGGGTCATCCTTATTTGTGTCGGGATGGTATTTCTTGGCAAGCTAAGCAAAAGAATGATTAGAAACAGGAGGGAAATAAGTCCACTGTTAGCACTGCTACTTAGTATACCTTCCATGTCAGGGGAAAAAAATGTAGCCAGACCCTAGCATTCAACATTTACATTCAGAGGAGACCAAAAGTATTTCCTAAGTAATTCTCTCTCCATATCATTCCCATATAAGGGACATAAAAAAGCAGTTTCCTGTTATATTGGTATTAAAGCCTCTCACAAATGGTACTGCAAAGCTTTTCCACATAAGCATCGATGTGGACTGATCAGCTATCTCGTACATACAGGTGAGAACACCCTTTTTCTCCAAGAAGGTCCTGGACATATGCGATAATGTCAGATCAATGACAGTTATGATCTTACTCCGCTAACACTGAAAATTTGCTTCCAGAAGCTTTCTAATAGGTGGGGGGAAGCCATGTTTATTTATTTTAACAGTCCAAGAAAGGACTCTTCCCTCCTGCCAATCAGCCAAAAAAATTCATACAGTATTTCACAAATGTCTAAGAGTTTTACAGCTTTTTGCCCTCCTCTGAAAGAGTTGGCATTGGCCACTGCCCAAGACAGCACAGGACTAGACAGACCAGGGGTCTCAAACACGCAGCCCGCCAAGCTCCCCACACCCCGCCCCAGTTACTTGCTGTCGCTGCCAAACTCCCTTCACCCCTGCCCCCCCCCCGAGTTATTTTATGTGGCAGCTAAGCTCCCTGCTCCCCAATGTTTGGGGCCAGGTCTCTCCCCTGGCCCCGTCTGCCGTCCCCACGCACCTCCCCCGAGTGTCCCCCGAGCTCAGTTGCTGCCCCCTCACCGCCCCCCAGAGCCTGCAGCTCAGGCTGGCTCCGCTCTGCTAGCTTCCGGCATCACCTGCTGCCGCAGGGTCCTAGTGCCCCCCTTCACTAGGGCCAGGGCAGGCTGCCCTTCCGCCCTAGTCCTGAGCCTCTCCAATGCCCCAACCCCCTCACCCCCAGCCCCACAGCCCTCACCCCATCCTATCCCTAAACTCCATCCCAGAGCCTGCACCCCCCACCCCCTGCCCCAGCCCGGAGTCTGCACCCAGCACCCAAATTCCATCCCAGACCTCCTCTCCCATCCAAACTCCCTCCCAGAGCCTTATGCAGGTGGGGGCGGAGTTTTGGGGGGGGCAGGTTCTGGGCACCACCAAAATTTCTACAAACCTGCCACCCCTGGAAGAGGCAGAGCAGGGGTGGAGTGGTGGTGCAGCCCAGTGCAGTGGGGGGGCTTTACTGAGTGTATATATTTTATTAAAACCGCTTGGAGGAGGAGGAGGTGGAGAAGAGATGGGACAGGGGCGGGGCCTCATGGAAGGGGTGGAGTGGGGGCGGGGCCAAGGGCAGCAAGGGGGAGGGTGTCAGTGATGCGGCCCTCGGGCCAATGCACTAGTCCTCATGTGGCCCTCGTGGTCATTTGAGTTTGAGACCCCTGAGATAGACCATTCTTCTGAATCTGCTCCGCCACATTTATGTTCCTTTGACAACCCTCTGCCCCCACCCTGCCATGTTGTCTTTAGCATAAGAGTTCCTTTTGGAATTTTGATTCACGTGCATTACAGATCAGAATAAGATAAATGGGTCATAATTCCGTCTCCCCAACACCACCATCATCACAATGGTGAGTTTGAATTCCAAGAGACACCATTTGTTTGTTTTTCTTAGGTATACATGCCTGGTAGTAGGCTTTCTTGATCTCCTTCTGGGTGGCATTTCGAGGCACTCCCAAAATCTGGTAGTAATCTTCTTTGGCGTAGAAAGCAGAACTGGTATGAAATGAGGCAGCACATATTAAAGGAGAGCATTTAGTTCCTAAGAAAAATCAGAAAAAAAGGAGTCAGGAAGAATTGTAAAGGAACACATAACTCCCCCTGATGTTCCCAAGACCGTTTCCCATTGATCACAGCCTACTATTCTGTATGAAGGATCAAGCCAGCTGTGTCATGGAATTGCACAGGCCACGTATGGCCACCTTAGCTGTAAGAGGTAAATAAGGTGCAGATTTATTAAAAACCATTTCATTACTTTGATTTTGACCTTCAATGTTACTAAACTGCATTAACGAATGCGCTGTAAAAGATGTTACTGAACCGATGACGATCCCAAGACATACTGAAATTTAGACTAAGGGCTTGTCTTCTTGTACAGCAGTTGCACTGCTGTAGCGCTTTAGTGAAGACACTACTACACTGACAGGAAAGCTTGTCTCATCAGCGTAGTTAATCCACCTTTGCGAGAGGTGGGAGCTATGTCAACGGAAGAAGCTCTCCTGTCAACATAGAGCTGACTACACAGAGGGGTAGGTCAGTATAACTATGTCACTTAGGAGTATGGATTTTTCAAACCTCTGAGTAACAGCAGTTATACTGCTATAGGTATGTAGTATAGACCTGGCCTAAGTCTTTAGAATAATAATGGGTGGTAGCAACAGCTAGTCAGCCAATAGCAACAGCTTTAATTGTCACATGGATGTTTCTGCAATTCCAAACAGGAGGAAAGTTGTGTGTGACTGTAAATGGGAGGGGTAGCCCAAGAGATACGTAACACATGGTGCACCCTAGAAAAAAATTGAGAACCTACATAATTCTACTAAGCCTAACAGCAGGGTATCTAGACACGAACTATGAAAAGTGCCTTAGTGTTGCCCAAGTAACCATCAACTTCTCTGCTGCTCCTTCCTTGAAGGAGTCTTAATTCCATTAATCTTCATAAAAACAACAAGGAGTCCAGTGGCACCTTAAAGTCTACCAGATTTATTTGGGCATAAGCTTTCAGATGCATCTGAAGAAGTGAGGGTTTTACCCACGAAAGCTTATGCCCAAATAAATCTGTTAGTCTTTAAGGTGCCACCAGACTCCTTGTTGTTTTTGTGGATGTAGACTAACACGGCTACCCCCTGATACTATAAATCTTCATAGGAGATCTAGGGGAAGGAAGTAAATTCCCTGGACATTTGTGTCTGCTTCTATTGAGAGGAAAACCTCTGCAAAGAGACATGCCGTGCACTGTGTTTTAAAATAAGCAAGATATAAACTCAACCCGCTCTCCTGTGAAAGAATTCCACTGGCAGGATTCCTTTACTTGACTCCTGAGAACGCTAAACTGGACTATGCCAATTGCATCATCTGCATTGTATACTTCATAGGCTGCTGAGAAAGGTGCTCCCCAAAACATACTGAAGGTCACAGAGGGATTTGAGGACAACCAAGGCCTTAAAAATGATCTGGGACTGCATGGGAGCTGGTGCAGAGCATGAGTGCAAATGGTTCTCATGTATCTATTCCACTCAGGATATGGGCAACTGCACTGCAACTTTCTGAGGTCCCACATGAGTCTCACAGTAGAACAGGTTACAGTAGTGCACCCCAGAGGCATGTATCACCACTAGAAGATTGTCTGAATGGGACAAGCACAATCTTCTTGCCAGTTGGAAACAGAGAAACATTTCTGGTCACTGTTGCAATTTGGTTATTTAAACCCATCATGCAGAGTATGACAGATTGGGCACCCCTTCAACAGGCTATGGGCCTGCAGTGAGATACTACTCTCCTTTGAGAATTATTTTATCCTCAAGCTAAAACAGTTTCCTTCCAAATGCTTAGAGGAGTGTTGTTAGACAAGCTGGAAGCAGAGTTCTCCCTTGCTGTGGCTAGACCAGGCCTATGGAATTTATGCCATTGGAAGATACAGCGAATTGCCAGACTTGGGATGAAGGTGAAAGCTGAGTGCTCAGTACAATGGCCAGCTTTCCCCTCACTAGAGAGGGAACCAAATCTGCTTCCCTTGTTGGAAAGCTAATAACTCTACCTTTAGACCCAGTGTTTTTGCCGCCCCAAGCGAGGGACCAAGGGACCCACCGCCGAATTGCTGCCGAAGAGCTGGATGTGCCGCCCCTTCCCCTTGGCCACCCCAAGCACCTGCTTGCTGCACTGGGGCCTGGAGCCAGCCCTGCACCTCACAGAACACAGCCCAAGGGCCAGGGTGATGGGCACCCCAGAACCCGTATGTAAGGAATAGAAGTGTCACAGCTCTTTCAAGGAAAGCAGCATGACAGGGTCCGGTCGCAGGGCTGGCAACCCGAGCACGCCTCCAGGGCCATGGCCATCAAGTACCCCCACCCCATCCCGGCACACAGACAAGGGAATCCCCTTTCCTCCAACACCTCCCACCTGTCCCCAGCATCGCTGGGTCACAAAAACCCCGCTCTGTGAGACACGCCCCAGGGCCGGGACCTTTCACTCCTCTCCCCCAGCCCCCAGGCACAGCCCCCCCCACCGCGGGTTCCCTGACCCCTCACCCTCGCCCCTCTCATCGCCCGGGCCTCGCCGCCCAGGCACGGGGTTCCCAACTCCCCGCCCCCCACTCATAGCCGCTCACCCGCGGGGCTCAGCGCGCCGTTCAATGTCAGGAAGCGGCTCCCTGACCCGGCGCGGGGCGGGAAGGCGGCGGGGGCCGCGCTTAGCCGCCGGCCCAGCCACACCACCAGCAACCGCGTGTCCCCGCCGAGGCCCCGGCTCCTCCCGGCCGCCGCGCTCAGCCAGCGTGAGGAGCACCTGGCCGCCATCTTGGGATGCCGAGGCACAGAGCGGCTGCGCAACCCGGCCGGCCAAAGGACGCCCAGTGCGCAGGCGTATGCCCGAGCCGAGCAGGAGCATTGCGCATGCGCAGTAGCTCCATGCCCCCGAGACAGAGATTTTAGTGCGCATGCCTTAGCCCTCCCTCGGGGTGCCCTGTCGAGTCAGCTGGCAAAGCTCAGCTGGGCTCCCTAGGGGCGTGGTCGGGGCAGTCTGCAGCCAGCAGGGTCCGTCCCCACTGCAGTGGGGGGCCAGCTGCGCAGCCAGGACACGTGGCTGGGGAGCCCTGCCTTGCGTCTAAGATACCAGCTGGCTGTAGATTCCTTAACTTCCATGTGGGGCTACCCTGGCGCCAGGGGGCTGGCACATCAAATGGGTCCTCACCTGCTGGATATCCCTGGTTATTCTCCCCTATGCAGCGCTGTGTAACCCTCACTGAAGGTGTTTCCTAATTAACCAGATTGTAGCCTGCTGATCAGCACTCAAATGTCCTAGGCGGTCGCCTAGGGCGCTACAATTTGGGGGGCGGCAACCGCGGCGGTATTTCAGCGGCGGGACCTTCCGCTGCCTCTGTGGGGGGCGGCATTTCGGGGCGGGACCTTCCGCCGCCTAGGGCGGCAGAAAAGCTGGCAGCGCTCCTGCAAATGTCACTTGGACAAGACTGAGATCTTGTCTACACTACCACTTACTTCAGTATAGCTTGCGTCACGCAGAGGTGTGAATAATCCACACCCCTGAGCGACGTAAATTACACTAATTTAAGTGCCTGTGTGGACAGCACTATGGCGGTGGGAGAGTTTCTCTCACTAACATGGCTACTACCACCGCTCATGGAGGTGGAGTTACTATACTGAGACAGTCAATGGCAATATACAAAAACCGGTAGGAGAACACTTTAACCTCCCTGGCCACACAATAGCAGATGTTAAGGTAGCCATCTTACAGCAAAAAAACTTCAGGACCAGACTCCAAAGAGAAACTGCTGAGCTCCAGTTCATTTGCAAATTTGACACCATCAGATCAGGATTAAACAAAGACTGTGAATGGCTATCCAACTACAGAAGCAGTTTCTTCTCCCTTGGTGTTCACACCTCTACTGCTAGCAGAGCACCTCTTCCTCCCTGATTGAACTAACCTCGTTATCTCCACACTGATTTATACCTGCCTCTGGAGATTTCCATTACTTGCATCTGAAGAAGTGAGGTTCTTACCCACGAAAGCTTATGCTCCCTATACTTCTGTTAGTCTTAAAGGTGCCACAGGACCCTCTGTTGCTTTTTACAGACTCAGACTAACACGGCTACCCCTCTGATACTATGCTGAGACAGAGCTCTCTCCCATGAGCATAGAGCATCTTTATCAGACATGCTACAACAGTGCAGCTGTGCCACTGTAGCAGTTCTGGTGTAGACTAGCTCTGAGTATTCTCATTACTGAGATGTAAAACTTAGTAAAAATAAAGATTAGATCAGTGGTTTCCAATCTTTTTTCATTTGGGGACCCCTAAAAAATTTCAGATTGAGGTGCAGACCCGTTTGGAAATCGTAGACATAGTCTGCAGCCCTCCAGTAGTCTGTAGTGCAAACCATAGGTTGAAAACCACCAGATTAGACATTTATATTAATTGAAAACAACATGTGCATTTAAGTGCCTGGGGAAGGAATTTCTGGGGTTATGAAGATGTTTCCCCACAGATGGTTTCATGAGAAGCAGCATATTTTGTCCTTTTTCAGTTATGGTAAATATGGTTCTTAAAACAGGACTCTTTTCCTCACCTGCTTATATATAACAAATTGTAATTTGCAATTAAACCATTTCAATTTTATGTGTGAGCCATAAAGTGTCTATTAACCTGCTATGTAATTTGTTCAGATAAATGGTTTACAGGCATACCAACTGGAGGAAATATTTCCAGTGAAACCAAAAATGTACATATATTATTGCAGAGTTCATCTGATGTTTTGGATGCATGTCAAACCACGGATATAGGCCAATTAAAAACTGGATTTATGACCCAGAGTTCTTTACTAATGGACAACAGCATGGCCTAGAGTTTATAGCAAGGTATTGGGAGTTGGCTCATGATTCATAGATTCTGTTCCTAGCTTTGCTACTGGCTCAGTATGTGGCTTTCAGCAAGTTAATCATAGCCAGGTTTTCAAAAGTGGCCCCTAATTTTCATTTCTCCAATTTTTGGGTGCCTTTTTGGTGCAATCTCATGGGCGGCCCCGGAGTGGGGGCAGCAGGCCCCAGCCCCCCCATCCTGCTCCGGTCCTGCAGGGGAACGGGATTGCATCAGCTGGGCAGCCAGCCCAGATGCGACTGGCCAGGGGCTGGGCACGCGCAGCGTGCGCGCTGGGTCCCCGCAGCAGGCCCGAGCTCGGGGGGTTCGGGCCCGGGCGCCAGAGCCGCAGCCACCGAGCATCACGTGCTTGGCCGCTTCCTCCCGCAGCCGCAGTGGGAGCTGCAGCAGCGGCTGCTCCCGACTCCTGCTGCCCAGGTGAGGAGAACAGCCGCCGCCTGGCACCACGGGCTGCCCCCCTACTCTCCCTCCAGGTAGCGCCCGAGTCCTGCCTGCGCTTGGGGCCAGGCCGGACTCACTCACCCCGGCCCCGCGCTCCCCCTGCGTCTCCCGGGCCTCCCTCCAGTGCTTGCGGAGGGAGGAGGAATGGCGTGCTTTGGGAAGAGGCAGGGATTTGGGGAGGGAGCCCATGGGGGAAGGGGGGGCGGAGTCGGGGGGCGCGAGCCCTTCCGGGCTCCGGAGCCTTTGCTTGTTTGTCCAGTGTCCCGACCTAACATTGGTCGGGACGCGGGACAAACAAGCAAATATCGGGACAGTCCCAATAAAATCGGGACGTCTGGTCACCCTACTACAAGTCCACTCAGTCCTACTTCTTGTTCAGCCAATTTCTAAGACAAACAAGTTTGTTTACATTTACAGGAGATAATGCTGCCCTCTTCTTATTTACAGTGTCACCAGAAAGTGAGAACAGGCATTTGCATGGCACTTTTGTAGCCGGCATTGCAAGGTATTTACGTGCCAGATATGCTAAACATTCGTATGCCCCTTCGTGCTTCGGCCACAATTCCAGAGGACATGCAGTTTCGGATGATGACCCAGCACATATTGTTCATTTTAAGAACACTTTCACAGCAGATTTGACAAAACGCAAAAAAAGATACCAATTTGAGATTTCTAAAGATAGCTATAGCACTCGACCCAACGTTTAAAGAATCTGAAGTGCCTTCTAAAATCTGAGAGGAGCGAGGTGTGGAGCATGCGTACAGAAGTCTTAAAAGAGCAACACTCAGATGCAGAAACTACAGAACCTGAACCACCAGAAAAGATAATCAACTTTCTGCTGGTGGGATCTGATTCAAATGATGAAAATGAACATGTGTCGGTCCGCACTGCTTTGGATTGTTATCGAGCAGAACCGGTCATCAGCATGGATGTGTAATGCTGACAGACCCCAGTTGTTGGCGGGCAGGATAGAACTGGGGAACTCTGGAGCTTAGTGCATGAGCCTCTACAGCAGGGGTTCTCAAACTGGGGATCGTGCCCCTCGGGGGGGGTCACAAGGCTGTTATATGGGGGGTGGCAAGCTGTCAGCCTCCTCCCCAAACCTTGCTTTGCATCCAGCATTTATAATGGTGTTAAATATATAAAAAAGTGTTTTTAATTCATAAGGGGGGTCACACTCAGAGGCTTGCTATGTGAAAGGGGTCACCAGTACAAAAGTTTGAGAACCACTGCTCTACAGCATGACCTAAAAGCCAACTGGTTGTTAGCTAAGGCTGTAGAGCAGACTCATTCTCTCTCTCTCTCTCTCTCTCAAGTGGTCTTGGTGCCACTAGATGGGACAGAACACCACACCCAAGAGGTGTGTGGGTTATAGACAGTACTTTCCCTAGTTGAGGAAGGGCGTCCCAAGCTTCAGAGATTTCCCAGTTGAAATCGCAGATGAGCTCCCACTTGTAACTCCAACAGACCCCCGTCGTTGTTGGGTGGGATCAAACCGGGGATCTCTGGAGCTTAGTGCATGAGCCTCTACAGCATGAGCTAAAAGCCAACTGGCAGTTAGCTAAGGCTGTAGAGCAGAGTCATTTTATTGCTCTCTCTCTCTCTCTCTCTCTCTCTCTCTCTCTCTCTCTCTCTCTCTCAAGTGGTCTCAGTGCCATTAGATGGGACAGAACACCACACCCAGGAGGTGTGTGGGTTACAGATGCATGTCCCCTGGAATGGTGGTTCAAGCATGAAGGGACATATGAATCTTTAGCACATCTGGCACGTAAATATCTTGTGACACCGGCTACAACAGTGCCACAAGAATGCCTGTTCTCACTTTCAGGTGACATTGTAAACAAGAAGCGGGCAGCATTATCTCCTGCAAATGTAAACTAACTTGTTTGTCTGAGCGATTGGCTGAACAAGAAGTAGGACTGAGTGGACTTGCAGGCTCTAAAATTTTACATTATTTTATTTTTGAATGCAGTTATTTTTTTGTACAAAATTCTACATTTGTAAATTCAACTTTCATGATAAAGAGATTGCATTACAGTTCTTGTGTTAGGTGAATTGAAAATACTATTTCTTTTGTTTTTTTACATTGCTAATACTTGTAATCAAAACTAAATATAAAGTGAGCACTGTACACTTTGTATTCTGTGTTGTAATTGAAATCAATATATTTGAAAATGTAGAAAACATCCAAAAATATTTAAATAAATGGTATTCTATTATTGTTTAACAGTCCGATTAATTGCACAATTAATCACGGTTAATATTTTTAATCACTTGACAGCCCTAATTACAAGTATTCATTTGCACTGTAATCAACTCTTCCCTGTCCCTCTCAGCACCTCCTGCCAGCTGCAGATCAGCTGTTCTATGGAGTGCTGGAGGTGCTGGGAGGGAGAGAGGGGGAGGAGCAGGGCAGGAAGAGGCGGGACAGGGGTGGGGCCTTGGCGGAAGGAGTGGAGTGGCGGAAGGAGTGGAGTGGGGGCAGGCCTGGAGCAGAGAAGGGTCAAGCATCCCCCGGGTAGAGAGGAAGTCGGCACCTATGGGACATTACCCTTGTGGGGGGAGCCCACCCCCATGGCAGCAGCGTGAAGGATCAGTGCAAGCCACCCCATGGCCCATGCAGGGATGGCCGCACAGCCCCTCCATCATGATGGGAGGGAACGGTGGGGCCAAAATTGAGTGAGTGGTGTTGCAACATGGTGCACAGGGGTCGTGGTTTGGACAGTGTATGGGGATCAAAAGGAGCCAAAAGTGACAGCACAGGGCTACCAAGTAGCCCTAAGGTCTCACACATACAGCACCCATTATAGGGAGTGGTTATTTTGAGGGACCAGTAGCACTGAGTGCCATAAGGGCTTCCAGGCAGTTAATCCTCCTTTGATGCCTTTTCCCTCTAGGGGTGCTCAACTTAAGTCAAATTTAAGATCTATTTTGGCGGTGTACTGGCCATCTGGGCAGGGGTGAATTTGCTGTTGGCAAATGAGATGCATGATGTGTCTAGTGGACACAGCATTTTCCCATCCTTAATCTAGGGTTGTTAGCTTCCAAAGACCCTTGTTAGTATGGTGAAAAAGCTCTTGCTGTCTGTCAATTTCCTTTTTAAAACACTGAATACACACTGCACTAGTATGTCTGATGAAACGCCTTTATTTTACATTCCTTAATACAGGCCCTACGTTTACAATCTGTTGTGCGAGCGAGTATATTGTATACAGACAAAAAGCACATGAAATAGGAGCCTGAAAAAGGTAGAAGGAAAGAACTTGTAGCCATAAGCCTCTGTATCTTACAACTAAGGAGGAGTCATTTATTACAGAATCTATCTGTAAGTGTATGTACAACAGGGGACACATGGGTGATTCTTTTTTCTCCCTTGCTATTCAAACGGTGCGCAGATGGGTTTTGGGTGATGATCCCTTACCAAGAGAAAAGATGGTATATTGGAACTCCAACTGTCTATGAGTGGGGTGACAGCTGGCCCTGGGGGGTTCCTGACCTGGTTGGGTGGTTTTCAGTAGAGTTGGAAGTCAGAGTGGGGGAGTTGGGAGTGGCAGGTGAAATTGAACACTTGGAACTAGGAAGTTGTGAGTGACAGCTGGGTTTAGGTGTCTGACAGCTGGGGCTGGGCAATTGAAACTGGGCACTTGGGAATAACAGTTGCCACTGGGAAGTTTTTAGTGATGGCTGGTAGTGAGTGTTGGGAAGTGACAGTTGGCAGTGCCCGGGGGAACAGGCATTACAATTCATATATAGAGAGAGAAGTTTTAATGCCAAACTGCTGGAGTGATGGAAGCAGGGACGGGGCTGAAGAACGCATGGCGGCAGCAGAAAAGGAGAGAGAGCATGTAGCAAGGAAAGGGACCACAGTAAAGGGTGTCAGAAGGACTGTGTCAGGGAGGTGAAGGCGAGTTGAAGAATGGAAGAGAAAGAAACTTAAAAGAAGGAGCCAATGGGAAGAAATGAGAGCCAGATAGGAACTCACCTGCTAGCATCCTTAAGTCTAGCATTTCCTGACTTTGGAGTGCTCAACTTTGCAACCTTCTTTTAATGCCATTTTTGAGTGGATGATTTTCTACATGTTAGGAAAAAAAGCAAACTGATAAAAGAGAAATTCCATCATGTAACATCGTATTGACACCCACCTGGGCCATCAGGAGGATTAGAACCTTTAGAGCCAGGCACAGACCTCTGCCACTTGAGCCAGAAGGAGTAGCTGATAGCAGTAGTAGGTTGTCTTCCTCTATATGGACCAGCCCTAGAGGGACTTTGCCGGTGGGTTTCACAGATACTTGCCGACAGCAAAAGAATGCTGAGATTCAGGGATCTTGGGCTCCAGTCCAGCCTCTGGAGGGAGTGTGCTCTCGTGGGCACAGACTCTTCTGCCCATTCCCCTCCCTGCATGGTTGACCCCTTCTGTCCTGTCCCCTCCAACCTTCCCTTGCCCACCACCAACTCCTTGTCCTAGTCCCAGTCTCCTTGCCCACTTGGTCCCAGTCTCCTTGCCCAGCCAGTTGCTGTTCCACCCTGTCTCCTGGTCCAATCTCTCTCTTCCCCACCCACTAGCTTCCAATCCCCCTCCCCAGGACCCTCATCCAATCTAGGTCTCACCCCAACCTGCTCTCAAGCTCCTTGCCCCAGTCTCTTTGTCCAGTCAGTCACAGTTCTCCCCTACACCCAAGCTCCTTGTCAGATTGGTCTCTCTCTGCCCCCAGATATGTCCCCCCCCCCCCCCCCCGCACTGGCTCCTAGTCCCAATCTCCTTATCCAGTCAGTCCCAGTCTCCCTCCAGCTCTTTATCTAATTTCAGTGTTTTCCCTCACCACCAACTGGTTCCTAGCACACACATTTCCCTCACAAGTTCCTAGAACCAGTCTCCCAGTCCCCCATTCTAGTCCCAGTCTCTGTGCCCAATCAGTTCCAGCCTCCCTACTCCCTGGCTCCAGTCGCAAAGTCCTTGCCAGCCAGTCACAGTTTCTCTGTTAAAACATATTTTTCCTTTGCATTGTTCTCAGAAATGGCTGAACCATTTTGGCTAAAAGTTTCCAGAAATACCCAGCCTGCGGCAGACACCCAGCATGTAAAATTTCAGCAGAGACAGCTAACGATTGACAAAGTTATAAGCAACTGAAAACAGGGTCTTATAATGGGAAGTATCCATTCCCACCTATAATTAAATGGTTTGCCACGAGACTGCATTGCTGGTCCTTGGAGTCCAGGGAAGTAGAAGCCCAGTTTAGAAGAGTTTATCACAAGGTTCAGGATCAATCCTTGTTGTATAGGGCAGGGACGGTCATTATGTTCTAGGTTTTCACAGCACTTAGCACAGCAGGGTCACAATACAAATAATAATAACGTACCCTAAACAGATCCTGCTCCGCAGGCACCCACACAAATGTGACAGGCTCTTCCTTGGAGAAGTGCCCAGACTAATTTTTCCCTTCTGAAGCAGCTGCCCCTTCAGGGGAAGGGCGAGGTCACTGCCAGGCACTTGTAGGAACTTGCAATGCAGCTGTTTGTTCCGACCAGTTCCAGACTCCAGGCTAAATGAGAGGTTCCCAGGATAAAGGCCTATTCTTTAGCCTCCGTTAGTGAAATGTTGCCAAACACAGGCCACAATTTAGGATCTTCTGAAAGCAAAATGGATTTATTAAGAACTCAGAATGAAACTATTACTAGTTGGGAGAGCAGAGAACATACATTTAGCAATGAACATCATCCATGGAAAGCGTACTGCAGAGAAGAGCTGGCAGATGGTGGAGGGAGCATGAGTGAGATCCTGTCACCTATTGTATGTGGGTTGTGCCAAAGAGCTGACTTTGGAACTCATGACAGGCACAGCTGAATGGTTCAATGCTTCATGGGGATAAGTGGGGTAGGACTCCTGAGTCAAATATAAGAATACTTTGCATTCCAATAGCACCTTCCCCCTGCAAGGATCTCAAAGCACTGTACATGTATCCTAGCATCCCCATGCAGTAGGCTGATCCCCACTTTACAGATAGGGAAATTGAGGCACAAAGCGACTTAGGGCCTAATTTTATTAAAACAGCCTCCAATTTTTTAACTGCAACTTTTTGCCTGCAATGTAGATGCAAAAGATAGCTGGCTTCTAATTATCCAATAGACTCCACAAAGCAGGTATTTAGATGTTTAAATATTAATCCTGTGTTCACTTCAATGGAGGCTGGGTTGAGGTCCCTTTAATAGTTTAACCCTAAGTAGTTTATCCAGTCAGAGGCAGAGCTGGGACTAGAATTCAGGTACCCATAGGCCATGTCTACACTATACACACTACAGCGCTGCAGTTACGCTTCCATAGTGCTGTAGTGTAGGTATTTCCTACAATGACCGAAGGGGTTTTTCCATTAATGTAGTTAATTCACTCTCCATGCAATAGTAGCTAAGTCAAATGAAAGAATTTTCCGGTTGATCCAGCTGAGTCTATGGTGGGAGTTAGGTCGACAAAGCTACAGCATCAGGGGAGTGGATATTTTCACACCCAGCTATGTTCATTTCAAAGTTAAGTGTGGAGCAGGCCTCAGTCTTCAGCACTTTAGATACCAGCCTGCACTGCCTCTCTCATAGCATTGTGGGACCTGCCACTGGATGAATGCATTGATGGATGCTGCACTAGTACTGTCAAGTGGGAGGCCTGGTCTATGCTTAAAAGTTAGGTCGACATAGCAACATCCTCCGAGCGCCATAGCTATGCCGACCTAAGCCCGGGTGTAGACACAGCTAGGTTGACGCTTCCGTTGAACCAGCTACCATTGTTCAAGTAGGGGATGTTCCTACACCAGTGAAAAACCCCTTCCGTCACTGTGGGTTGCATCTATGCTACAGGATTATGCTGGCAAAAGTATAGTGCGTAGCTGTGCTGGTATTGCCCCTGTAGTGTAGACACATTGTTAGACCCAGCAATCAAAGGAAAACCAGTGTGCTTTTGCTGTCTTATTCTGAGGAAAAATCTGGCTTGCAGGCCTCCTCTTTTGCCCTACCCATCATTTGGGGGTTGTGAGGGCTAAGAGCAGCCTTCATTCCCATCATCCTGACTAGGAAGGGAGTGAGTATGGGGGCTAGGGACTGGGACAAGGAGGTAGTTAAGGGATTTGGGGCAGCAGGAGAGATGACAGAACTGGGGTCCCCAAGAGGACCCCAAGATCCCAAACGTCAGCCTATGAGGGATACATGAACCACACTTCCTTTTCGTGATGTGAAGAGCCAATTGCCCATCAGTGTGGCTGGCTGTTTGTCACAGCCAAAAATTAGATTTTTTTTTTTAAATGCAAAAAGCCCCAGAACACCTCAGCCCGTTTCAGGGAGGAGCCACTTGATGTCAGGGCTACAGCGTAACTCTGGTCAGTGGGGGATCTCCATTCTTGCTCTCTGACCATCCCAGGGCCGGCTCCAGGCACCAGGCACCCAAGCTGGTGCTTGGGGCGGCACCTGGAGGGGGGCGGCGCGGCGTTCCGGCCGCCGGGGAGAGCGGGGCCACAGCCGGGCTCGCCACCCTCCCCCCCCGCGCCTTCCCCCCGGCCGCCGGGGGGAGAGTGGCGAGCCCCTGCCGGGGCTTGCCGCCCTGCGCTCTGGCCGCCGGGGGGAGAGCCGAGCCCCAGCCAGGGCTCGCCACCCTCTCGCCGCCCTGCCCCCGGCGCTCTGGCCGCCGGGGGGGGGAGAGCCGAGCCCCCGCCAGGGCTCGCCGCACTCGTCCCGGGGCTCCGGCCCTCCCCCCCGGCGCCCTCCCCCCGGCCCCCGCGGCCGGAGGCTGGGGCGGCAAAAAAGCCAGAGCTGGCCCTGGACCATCCCTGAGGCTGCCCTCTTTAGTGGAGCTCAGAATCTCTACAGGATGCGCTCTCCTGTGGCTTGGGCACTGGCAGAGATATGGATGGCAGGAAGAAAGAGCCGAAGGCCCCATATGGAACAGTTACTCTCACGGAAATGGAGACACCCCAGGAGAGAACAAGATGGGAGGGTACCTGCCCATTCCTCAGTCTCCTTCCACCTCTGCCCATTGCTGCACAGGTGCCCTTTAAAGACCACTCTTCAGTCTCAAATTCACCTGGACCCAGCTCTGCACACTGCGTGTACACGTTTCATACTCAGAACCAGCTGAGCCCTGTGGAGGCACATTAAGCATCTATGGGTCTGTCTACACTACGGCAGTACTGCGCCGTAGTGTAGGCGCTTCATAGAGTGACAGAAAGGGGTATGTCCATTGATGTCATTAATCCACCTCTCCATGAGATGGAGACTAGGTCAAAGGAAGAATTCATAGAATCATAGAATCATAGAATATCAGGGTTGGAAGGGACCTCAGGAGGTCATCTAGTCCAACCCCCTGCTCAAAGCAGGACCAATTCCCAACTAAATCATCCCAGCCAGGGCTTTGTCAAGCCGGGCCTTAAAAACCTCCAAGGAAGGAGACTCCACCACCTCCCTAGGTAACGCATTCCAGTGCTTCACCACCCTCCTAGTGAAATAGTGTTTCCTAATATCCAACCTAGACCACCCCCACTGCAACTTGAGACCATTGCTCCTTGTTCTGTCATCTGCCACCACTGAGAACAGCTGAGTTCCATCCTCTTTGGAACCCCCCCTCAGGTAGTTGAAAGCAGCTATCAAATCCCCCCTCATTCTTCTCTTCTGGAGACTAAACAATCCCAGTTCCCTCAGCCTCTCCTCATAAGTCATGTGCTCCAGACCCCTAATCATTTTTGTTGCCCTCTGCTGGACTCTTTCCAATTTTTCCACATCCTTCTTGTAGTGTGGGGCCCAAAACTGGACACAGTATTCCAGATGAGGCCTCACCAATGTCGAATAAAGGGGAACGATCACGTTCCTCGATCTGCTGGCAATGCCCCTACTTATACAGCCCAAAATGCCGTTAGCCTTCTTGGCAACAAGAGCACACTGTTGACTCATATCCAGCTTCTCGTCCACTGTGACCCCTAGGTCCTTTTCTGCAGAACTGCTACCTAGCCATTCGGTCCCTAGTCTGTAGCAGTGCATGGGATTCTTCCGTCCTAAGTGCAGGACTCTGCACTTGTCCTTGTTGAACCTCATCAGGTTTTTTTTGGCCCAATCCTCTAATTTGTCTAGGTCGCTCTGTATCCGATCCTTACCCTCTAGTGTATCTACCACGCCTCCCAGTTTAGTGTCATCTGCAAACTTGCTGAGAGTGCAGTCCACACCATCCTCCGGATCATTAATAAAGATATTAAACAAAACCGGCCCCAGGACCGACCCTTGGGGCACTCCGCTTGAAACCGGCTGCCAACTAGACATGGAGCCATTGATCACTACCCGTTGAGCCCGACTATCTAGCCAGCTTTCTATCCACTTTACAGTCCATTCATCCAGCCCATACTTCTTTAACTTGGCGGCAAGAATACTATGGGAGACCATATCAAAAGCTTTGCTAAAGTCAAGAAATAACACATCCACTGCTTTCCCCTCATCCACAGAGCCAGTTATCTCATCATAGAAGGCAATTAGGTTAGTCAGGCAGGACTTTCCCTTGGTGAATCCATGCTGACTGTTCCTGATCGCTTTCCTCTCCTCTAAGTGTTTCATAATTGATTCCTTGAGGACCTGCTCCATGATTTTTCCAGGGACTGAGGTGAGGCTGACTGGCCTGTAGTTCCCCGGATCCTCCTTCTTCCCTTTTTTAAAGATGGGCACTACATTAGCCTTTTTCCAGTCATCCGGGACCTCCCCCGATCGCCATGAGTTTTCAAAAATAATGGCTAATGGCTCTGCAATCTCATCCGCCAACTCCTTTAGCACCCTCGGATGCAGTGCATCCGGCCCCATGGACTTGTGCACGTCCAGTTTTTCTAAATAGTCCCGAACCACTTCTTTCTCCACAGAGGGCTGGTCACCTTCTCCCCATACTGTGCTGCCCAGTGCAGCAGTCTGGGAGCTGACCTTGTTCATGAAGACAGAGGCAAAAAAATCATTGAGCACATTAGCTTTTTCCACATCCTCGGTCACTAGGTTGCCTCCCTCATTCAGTAAGGGGCCCACACTTTCCTTGACTTTCTTCTTGTTGCTAACATACCTGAAGAAACCCTTCTTGTTACTCTTAACATCTCTTGCTAGCTGCAACTCCAAGTGTGATTTGGCCTTCCTGATTTCACTCCTGCATGCCTGAGCAATATTTTTATACTCCTCCCTGGTCATTTGTCCAATCTTCCACTTCTTGTAAGCTTCTTTTTTGCGTTTAAGATCAGCAAGGATTTCACTGTTTAGCCAAGCTGGTCGCCTGCCATATTTACTATTCTTTCTACACATCGGGATGGTTTGTTCCTGCAACCGCAATAAGGATTCTTTAAAATACAGCCAGCTCTCCTGGACCCCTTTGCCCTTCACGTTATTCTCCCAGGGGATCCTGCCCATCTGTTCCCTGAGGGAGTCAAAGTCTGCTTTTCTGAAGTCCAGGGTCCGTATTCTGCTGCTCTCCTTTCTTCCTTGTGTCAGGATCCTGAACTCGACCATCTCATGGTCACTGCCTCCCAGGTTCTCATCCACTTTTGCTTCCCCTACTAATTCTTCCCTGTTTGTGAGCAGCAGGTCAAGAAAAGCTCTGCCCCTAGTTGGTTCCTCCAGCACTTGCACCAGGAAATTGTCCCCTACACTTTCCAAAAACTTCCTGGATTGTCTGTGCAC
>NW_020665046.1:1181725-1191898 GCF_002925995.2 Terrapene triunguis | reverse complement strand
CCGCCCCCATTGGCCCGGGACGGCGAACCGCGGCCAGTGGGGGCCGCGATCAGCCGAACCTGCTGCGTCAGCAGGTAAATAAAACTGGCCCGGCCCGCCAGGGTGCTTACCCTGGCGAGCCGCGTGCCGAACGTTGCCGACCCCTGACCTAGACAAATATCGACCCAGTGAAAAGGAGATAGGGAACAGAATAGTATTAATGTACTGAAGACATTGGAGCCTTGAGACCCTCCTAATCTCTCGGTGGCTTCATGGACAAATTGAACAAGAGGGGAGCCGAGACTGGACCCTGTCAAGAGAATGCCACACCTGAGCACTGTTGGGAGGAGCAGCAGGTAGCTACCACCACCCTTTGGAATGTCTCCATTAAGCATTTAATCTGATTCTGCCCAGCCCTATCATGCCCCAGCACTCTGGAATCAATGGGATCGAAGACCTTGAATAGACAGAAGTATCAGCAAGCATGTCTGGCCTCATCCATTCCCTCATGCAGGGCTGGCGTTAGACACCCTGCCGCCTGGGGCTGAGGCCTGAGCCCAAACAACTTAGCTTTGCGGGGCTGCCTGTGTTGTGGGGCCCTGGGCAAGTGCTCTGCTTGCCACCCCCTAACTGCCGCCCTGCTCTCATGAGACAATCAACCACCGAGACTAACAGCATTTCCTTGTCATACCGAGGTCTGAAGCCTGAATGATTAGTATTCAAAAACTGGAGGATATTAGATGTAGTTTGAGATATCCCAGCACCACCTTTTCAGTGACCTCTCCTAGAAAGGGAAGATTAGAGAGTGGCAAGCAAGAACTAGGGTCAAGAAATGGCTGCAGGTTATTGGTAAGCCGCCCATGGTGACCAGTGAGGATGATGCAGGGGGAGGATGCAGAACACATATGGGTTATGGATAATAGATTGTTATACTGCCTCCCGCTTCCCCCAGGCAGTCCACATTTCTGTCCCCAGGCAGATCCCTTTCAGTCCATCAGTCTCTAGGTGAGATCATCCCTGCAGGTCCTCTGCCCGATCAGGAGTGTGGGTGGGCCCTGATTTCAGAATGGAGTAGCTTGTGATCAGAACATGATTGAAGCATCTCCCATCATGCCAAAAATCCAGAATGAGTCCTCTTGCATGGGTATAGCCTGTTGTAAGCCACTGGTCTCCCTCAATGAAACAAAGTTATCATTTATGTGCATATGGAAGACATTTCAGAGTGGCAACTCCAGGATCAGTCACACTATTGGAGGTCTGTGATGTTGTGGGGTGGTCCGTATATACCACAAGAATTCCTACACCCTCTCTATTTGCTGTATATCACACCCTATTCACCGTATCTCAAGACTCATATCAAGACCTTGTCCATGAAGGAGTAGATCTCTAGTGCATACCTTACCTCTGACATGCAGAAAGCTTGGTCATTCCCCTTCCTGCCCATCCCTAGGTTCTCACGTCACTGAGACACCAAATGGCTACGGCTGTACTGTATCAGAGGGGTAGCCGTGTTAGTCTGGATCTGTAAAAGGCAACAAAGAGTCCTTTGGCACCTTATAGACTAACAGATGTATTGGAGCATAAGCTTTCAGGGGTGAATACATGCGTCTGACGAAGTGGGTATTCACCCACGAAAGCTTATGCTCCAATACATCTGTTAGTCTATAAGGTGCCACGGGACTCTTTGTTGCTTCTTAAGGCTGTACTAATTCACAACCAAGGGAACTATCCAGCCATGGGTCAGTAAAAGTACAACAGGAGGCCTGTAGCAGGGTGGCCATTTGCCTGGCACCCCCTCGTGGCCAAAGACATTTCCACGGGGCCCTTGCTCTGTTCCCTCTCTTCAGGAGCAGCATACAGCCTCCCAAGGTTATCACCAGCCCTCACCTGAAATGGGGTTCGTACCATAAAGTAATTCAAAGTAGACCTTAAAGTCACAAACACAATGTCCATCGTACTAGCCCCATAGTTCATACCCACCTCCAATGCAACTGCCGTGCACAAAGCCCATATTCCACTCAGCAGACACCTCGCCTACCTCCATCTGCGCACACAGCCCTGGTGCTTCCTGCTGCCTTTTACATTGGCAACAGCTGACTCCTCTCAGGTGAGTCTCCTCTTGCAATAGCGCTGGCTTTCCCTCCCTCCCCCGATACAAGGCCTCATCCACAATCAGAGCATGGCGAGAACTGGTTTTATTAACGAGCAGTCTGGTGTTGGTCGGCTGAAGTCTGGAGTCCTTGTCTGCTGTTGTCTGGTCATATAGGGAGTGGAACTCAGGAGTGACCTGAGGGGCAAACAATGAACCCCTGCTGACCAGGCCATGCCTAGGCTGGTGGCACCCTACCCTATTGCCCCTTGCCGGCTGGGACAGGGAAGGGAAACCATGGAACCTCGACACTGCAGTGACCAGCACTTGCAGCCTCCCAGTGCTCGGGTCTTGCTCCCATGGGTCACCGCCCCATTGCAGTCATGGGCCCAAGACCCCATGCAGGGCACATCCCCCTGCCCCTCAACCACCTGTGCCACAGCCAGGGGCGGGGCCTAAGGTAAATAGGGGCGGGGTCAGGCTGGGAAGAAGGGGTGTGGCCACGTGCAGGGGCGGGGTCTGTTGGAAGAAGGGGCGTGGCCTGGCACAGGGGCGTGGCCTATGCGGAGTAGGGGTGGGGACTGGTGCGGGGGCGGGACTGCCGGCTAGGGGAGAGCGCGGCGGTGGCAGCGGGAGGGAGAGGCGCTGAGAGCCCCGAGCCGGCACCATGAACCGCTTCAAGGCGTCTCGGTTCCGGCACGCGGTGACCAAGCCGGCCCGCAAGGAGGTGAGTCCGGCCGGGGCAGGGCCGCCCCCGCAGCCGCGCACTGTGCGCTCCGCCCCGCCTGCCGCGGGCAGCCCGCCCCGCCTCGGGGGGCCCCTGAGGACCCGCGCTTTCCCAGCCTCGTCCCTGGGGACCCCCCCCGGGGACCCCGAACCCCCGTCCCTGCTCTCCCAGCCCCGCCCTCGGGAACCCACGAAGCCCCCGCCTCTGTGGATCCCCGAGCCTTTTTCCCCTGTTTCCCCCACCCCTGAGGATCACCCTTGCTTCCCCTGCCTTGCTCTGGGGGGGCCCTGCCCCTGAGGCTCCCTGATCCTCCACTTTTCCCACCCTGCCCTGGCCGTCAGTTTCCATCCCCTCCCCCACAGGCTGTATGGGGCAGAGGGCACATGGCTCTCCCCTTGGAGCCCCTTTCCTGGAGCTCCCAGGTGCCAGGCAGAGCTGGGTGGTGCAGTTTGAGGGGCTCTGACATTCCATGATGCTGGGCAGGGTTGGCTGGGTGGCCCACCAAGGGCCTTGTCCCCTCCCCTCTAACTCCCTCCCTGCCCATGCAGCCTGGGGTGATGGGAAGGGGACAACGTCTCTTCCTGAGGTTCCCCAGTCACAGCTGGTCCTAGGCAGCCTGTGGTTGGGATGGGCTCTGGGGTCCGAGTCTGTCTGCTCTATCGCTCCCAGTTACTGCACTGGGGTCCAGTAGAAGTAGAACCCTCCGCCCCCAGCTTGCTCTGGCATGAATGGCCATGTGTGGTGCAGGATGGTGGAGGTCTGGTCCCTAGGTCCTGGAGTGGGGGGCTCTTCCCTGACGGACAGTGATCTCCAGGTGCCTGTCCTGGCTGCGAGTAGACGTGAGCCCTCTAGTTTGGACTTATCAGTGCTTCTGCTGCCCACATCCAGACTTCTGAACGGCATCACGTTTCCTGGGCTTTATTTGATTTCAGGCCATCTCCAGGCTGCTTTGTTCTGCATTATTTTTTAACTGTCAGAAATCAGAGAACAACTCTCATCCCAACAACCAGTCCCTGAACACACATGCTGGTTTTAGATTTTTTTCATACCAACAATCACTGGAAAACAAGATCCAGCTGACTCAAAATGAGTTTTCAGTGACTTTGTTGCTATCTAGGCTGTGTGGTTGGCACCCTGTCTGTAAAACACAAATACTGTTGTGTTCCTGTGTTGGATCTTAGCATTATGCACCTGGGGTTATCTGCCTTATTGTAAGTGTTCTCCCTAGAAACTTTTTTCCTCATGACACTGCTCTGCTAGATATTATGGTGCCATGTGGCTTTGAAATGCTAAGTTTACCACAGTGTGCCGTTTCAATGGACTTCTCAAAGTGTTGTTTGCAACTGTTTTCAGTTTAGGTTTTTGTATCACAAGATGTTCTCAGCATTTCCGCCCTCTCTTCCTCTCAGGGGTTGAGTAACCTCTTCCCTGTGCTGTAGAGCTTTTGTCTACAGAGCAAATTGTAGCTTAACATGCGAGGAAAGGAAAATGTTTCAACATGCCCTTTATGCTAATGTGGCAGAGACTGGCTGTGTGCATGTATGCTACCAGTGAATTAGAGCAGGAGGTGAGGACACTGCATGACAGCGATCCACAAATGCAACACTATGGGGAACTTCTCTCAGTGCAAACTGGGAATCTTGGGTGTCAAACACTCTGAATGCAATAGGCTGCAAACTTAAGCCTTAGGAAGCAGAAGAGTGAAGGTGCTCCAGCAAGGGCCTCATCCTGCAGCCTGTTTACATGTGGTGAGTGGCCTCATTGGCTTCTGTTAGCCATCTCATGCAGACTAAGGCTAGAGGATCAGCCCCTTAATTTGGAGGGACACTGCATAAGCCTAACTAGTAATTGCACTATGCAGGAACTCCATTGGGAGTTAAGGATGTTCAGCGTATCTTTCACATTTCCTCACTCTTGAAAGTGTAAATTTGCGGCCGTTAAAGGCAAAAGAAATATATTAATACCCAACTACTTCCTTTACATAAACAGAAGATTGAACCTGCTCCTGTGATACCAAGGGACTGCCCAAGTCAATTCTGTGCCCCTGAGTGGTGCAGAGTGGAACTGTGCAGTCCCATGATTCTGTAGATAAGGAAGTGAGGGTGCAGACTTGTGGATAGCTCGCTGCAGTGCCGTATAGTGCACAGTGCATGCAAGTGTGAGAAGCTCTGAATGACTACATTCAAAATGATGAAAATGTTTTGTGCTTGTGTAGTAACGATCTCCCTAAAGAGTCTAAAGTTCGGTGACTCTCTGCCACGCTATACACAGCCCTGCACTTCTATAGCAGCTGGCTGGTGGGGATCTCGGAGTGCTGCACTGGCCATTTGCCCCAGCTCCCCTGGGGGACAGGTGAATCCCTGGCTAAGATTTTCATAATGAGTGTGTGCCTAAAGTTAGGTTCTAGTGTCCATATGGAGGCATCTAAATAATCTCTCAATGCTGAGTACAGTGGCTCCCACTGTCTCATTTCCAGTCTGAGGCTACGTCTACACTACGGGGGGGGGATCGATTTCAGATATGCAAATTCAGCTACGGGAATAGCGTAGCTGAATTCGATGTATCTGATCCGACTTACCCCGCTGTGAGGAGGGCGGCAAATCAACCGCCGCGGCTCCCCCGTCGACGGCGCTTACTCCTACCTGGGCTGGTGGAGTACGCACGTCGATCTGGGGATCAGTTATCTCGTCCCGACGAGACGCGATAAATCGATCCTCGAGAGATCGATTTCTACCCACCAATCCGGGCGGGTAGTGAAGACAAGCCCTGAGTATCTCCCAGGTTGGTGTCCAAGATGTGCAGCCCTCCTTGACAGTACAGTTTTCTGTTTCCTTTGATTTCCTCTCACACACACCGTTTCCCCAACTTGCTGTGAAAACAGCAACACAATTTTTGTTCTGGTTTCTCCTCAAGGATAACTGAAGGTCTTCAGTTCAGTTTTGAATTGTTGTATAGAGCCGTTGTGTGCTTCAGGTCAGTTCACTCCCCCCAGAGGTGGCTGCCTTTTTGTGGGTTGGTAAGAGAAGGGAAGTGATACTTCTGAGTGCTCAGAAATGAGAGGTGCTATATAGCTTGTCAGGCTTGTTTTTGTATAGAGCAGTATAATTGCACATGGCACTTTACAGTCACATTGGACAATGTGTCTGCTTCCAGGTGCTCACAGTTCAGTAGAGAGAGATCACTGAGCACACTGGCAAACTGTTAGAGTATCCGACTCACTAAACAGAAGCGCAGTTGGTTTTTGTTTATTGGGCAGCAAAGTTTAGCTTTAAACATTTAATTATCCCCCTCTCAAACAGTTGATTTAATGACCATTAGAACTGCTTGAGCCAGTCATCTTGTGGGCAAGTGTTGTGCAAACTTCACCCACCTAAAGCTGCTGTTCCGCTCCTGGACACCACTTGGCCCTGCTGATGCACCTCCGTCCTGGCCTGTAGTCCCTCTGCTATTCCGGTCTAGGCTCAGGGCACAGCTCCTTGTCTTGCTGCCTGTCTCCGGCACACAGTGCTTCCCAGTGGCAGCGTAAAACTGACCAAGATCACATCTCTTCTGCAAACTCTGTTCAGGTGCACAGGGCCGATCCTGGGGGAAGGGAGGGAACTGGAACAGGAGGGAGCCTGAAAAGAAAAGGAACAGCTAGAGAAGAAATTGGGAAAGGAACAGGAGTAGGAAATGCCCTGGAGTGCCCTCTGTTGGGTCATCCACTGGGAGACCAAATTTTGTCTGTCTGTATTCAGACCAGCAGATGGCTAGGACTAGGGGACAGGGCCAAGGGAGGAAGTATTCCCTCATGCTACTCTAGTGACCCCATCCTGACCTGCTGTTTCAGGGCTTGGGAGGTTTTTTGACACCCTGTTATGAGCGCCATAAGGACTCTAGATTAGCCCTTCTGGGTTCGATGGCCTTTATGGGTCAGGGATGAATAAATGAAGGGCAGGGGACTAGGGGCTTGTTGCAGAGCCCCCCTTGAGTAAAGGGAAGCTAGCAAAGTGAGGGAGGAGAAACTAGGGGTGGTATGGGAGGAGGATGGCAGAACTAACTGGGATCGGGGAGTTTGTCTGTGAGAAAAGAGGCATGCGCAATATCTAGGCAGGAAAGAGGTGGGTGAGTTGGGTAACTGCAGGTGGAGAGGATATTGAGTTTTTTGGCTACCAGTCTGAGGCGACGTCTACACTACGGGGGGGAATCGATTTCAGATATGCAAATTCAGCTACGGGAATAGTGTAGCTGAATTTGATGTATCTGATCCGACTTACCCCGCTGTGAGGACGGCGGCAAATCGACCGCCGCGGCTCCCCTGTCGACGGCGCTTACTCCTACCTGGGCTGGTGTAGTACGCGCATCAATTCGGGGATCGATTATCGCGTCCCGACGAGACGCGATAAATCGATCCCCGAGAGATCAATTTCTACCTGCCGATCCGGGCGGGTAGTGAAGACAAGCCCTAATTCCAGGGGGTGTAGTTGTTTTGGTACCCCTGACTGGCTGGGTAACTGTGCATTCTGCCCTTTCCTGCGGTAAATACATTGCCTTGAATTATGGCCCCTCTTCTTCCCTGGGTGCAGGAGCACTGTGCTCAAGTAGTACTGAAGTGCAGACCTCAAATCTGTTGCCAGTGTGAAACCTGAATCTCTTCCTAGATCAGACAGAGCAGGTCTGAAGGCAAGGCAGCTCAGGCCCTGCTGATAAAAGCCAATGAGGAATTCCACAAATACCTTTCAAGAACACCCAGAAAAGAAAGGGAAGGCAAGTGTTAGGGGGTTAGGCTGGTGCCATGGTGGGTGGCCAGGCTGCAGGGTGATGGCGCTCGGCTCTCTGAGGGAGACTACAGGGCTGCCTGGCACTGGAGATTCAAGTCTAAGCAATTCAGGAGGAAAAGTCAGTGGGAGGCAGGGGAGGTGAGGCTGCAGCAGTGCAGCGATAATGAGCCTTGAGTATTGTGCCTGCAGCTCCCCTCTTTTAGCAGGCACAGGTGAGTGACCTCTTCCCTGAGGCCATGTGGCAAGGTGCGGCCAGACCAGGGTTAGGGTTTGTTACTGGCTTGCAGCTGTGAGTGAGACCACTCAACCTTGCTGTCCCTCTACAGAGCACTGTCTGGACAGCGCTTGGTGCTGGCTGCTGTCCATGAGATCTGATGTGTATGACCCAAATTCTGATTCCTTAACATGGACACTTTTTTCTCCTTCCATATTTTTAACTGCAAACCGTAAAAGTTCTCATAACTCAGGCCCTGTGCAATGAGCGGCTGTCTGCCAACAGTTCTTGTGTGCAGGTCAAATTAATTCTGCAGGTAAAACCAGAAGCAATGCCCTAGTTATAGCAGCTCCCTGCACCTCCCAATAGGTTCTTGGCTTTGTGCTTCAGACCCCAGTCAGGTGTGCAGAGCCAAGAACCCACCTGGCCCATTGATGCTTCCGGAATCTTGACTGGCTGTGGCTTAAGCTTTCTTCAAAGGGTTGATTCTCCATATTCAGATTAACAAACTGCTAAATTTCAAAGGCCTAACAGGAGCTGAGCTGCCTGCTAACAGCAGTGAGTATAAAAATACACTCTGACTGGCAGGTGTTATGGATGTCCCTGCTCACGCTGAAGGCTGTGGGAGCCGCGCTGGCAGCAGGCCCATGTTTCAGCTGGGCTAGTTATGGATATTGGTAGCCAGCAAGGTCCAGCTTCTCACAGGATGCTCATGGCTCGGTTTAGAATAGAATGAGATGCTTTGTGGAAGTGTTGGGCTGACAGCTGTGGAGAACGAACTCCTCTGCCTGCAGAGCAGGGCGGCAGTGTTTGCTCCCCTCGCTCCCACCCAGAGGAGCCACATCCAGGAGTCGGGGCAGGTGGGTCTCCATAGGCCACTTGTCGGCTTCTCCACTGAACCTGCCCATGAAGGAACAAGGGCTGCCAGTCAAGAGGGCTTGCTGGGAATGTTGTCCAAGCCCCAGGGCTCCTGGGCAGCAGCTTGGCAACACCCATGGGGGTGTCAGGGAGACTCAAGCCTGCAGCACCAGCTGTGCTCTGTGTCTCTGGCTCCCAGCATGTCTTGTTGCTTTCCTTGACATCACCCAGAGGGCAGGTGGAGCTGCTGGTTAAACCAGCATCCCCCTCTAGCCTGAGAGGCGCCCCGGAGCAGGCTCCTGCTCCAGCACTTCCCCTGCCACTCCTGTGAGGTGAGACCGGGTTTGACTGGGGTGCCAAGAGAGATGGAGGCAGAGCCTAACATCTTGTCCTGGGCTCTATAATGCCTGAATGGGAGGGGCCAGTTTCTGGTGAGTGTTTGAGGCTGCTCATCCCCTGGGACCTGGAGGGAGATCAGCAACATGCATCGCCTCTGCCTTCAGGGAGTAATGGCGGCATCACCACTGTCCTGGCCTCGGCTTTGAACGGGTGACCGAGACGCAAAGGCACTGCAGTGATCCCTGGTTTCCAGCCCTGCACCATTCAGCCTCTGGCCTGTCCATGTCCTGGGGGACAAAAGTTGCTCCCCCTCGGTGTCTGCCTCGCTGTTTGGAAGGCACCTGAGAGCGAGGCTTGCATTCTGTCTCATGAATGAGAGCTTGAGGTCTGGGAACCAGGCAGCTACTGTAGCTAATTGTCCTCGGAGAAATGGGGAGAGATGAGTGTCTGTGTCAGCCTGGCCAGGCTGTGGTAGCTCCTTCGAGGTGCCTCAGGCGTTGGGGGAATGCATCCATGTTTGGCGGAGCTGTTGTCTGCTGCAAGGAAGTCTTCCCTTTGGCATGAACGAGGTGCAGGGCCGGATTAACATTTTGTGGGCCCAGCGCCAAACATATTTGTGGGCCCCGATTGGGGAAATAGGGCATGTGATGGGGGGGTGGTCCGCAGAGTGAGGGGCCGGTTGGGGACAATGAGGTGCAGTGCAGCAGGAGTGGCCCCACTCAGCCCAGCACAAGGGCACTCTTTACAAACCCACAACTGCTAGGCGCACACTGGCCCGCCCAGCTCTGCACTGCCAGTGTGTCCCTTCCACCCTGCCCAGTGTCCTGCCTTTATGCCCAGCACCCCCTCACCCAGAGACTTCCCCCACAGATCCCTATGCCCAGTGCCCCCTTACCCAGAGACCTCCAGCACAGATCCCTATGCCCAATGCCTCCAGACCCGCTATGCCCAGCACCCCCTGCCCAGAGACCCCTCCCACTGACCTCCCACCACAACTGCACGGCACCCTGCATACCATACCCCCTGCCCAACTCCCTGACTCACAGATCCCCTACTGTCCTGCACCCCCTTCACAGTCCCACCATCACAGCTGTACAGCGCCCCATATTCCTGAGGGAATTCTGCATCAAATTCTGTGCATAATATTTTAAAATTCTGCAATTTTTTTTTTTTTTTTTTTTTTTTTTTTTTTTTTTTTTTTTTTTTT
>NW_020665046.1:1172715-1181625 GCF_002925995.2 Terrapene triunguis | reverse complement strand
TTTTTTTTTTTTTTTTTTTTTTTACAATAAATAAATGTGGCAACTCCATCATGGCAGTGGGGAGCACAGGCCACTGAGGTGGGAGAATGTCCTGCAGCCTCCCCCACCCCTTGGGACAGGGACTTGGCAGATAGGCTGAATCTGACCCTGACACAGCACAAGGGCCATGCCTGCCACAGAAACACCCTGGGGCCCTGCCCCTTTTGTGCCAAGCACACCAGGTGTGGGCAAGGAGGCTCAGCCTGGCAGCAGGAGGGACTTAGTGTGGAGGGATCCAGATGGGGACAAGAGGGTTATGTGTGGGGCAGTCTGGATGCAGGCAGCTCAGTGGGGGATCTGGATTTACAGGGAGGTTCCAGGTGCAGGGGCAATGGGAGTCTGCAGGGGGCACCACGTGAAAGTGGTTGGAGTTCAGCGGGGTGGGGGGTTCATTTGGGTGGGGTTCCAGGTGTAGGTGGTTGGGGCTCAGTGGGGAGGATGTCTGGGGTGGCTCATCTGGGTGGTACAGACGCAGGGGAAGGGGGGCTTGTCAGGGTGAGGGTTTGATGGGCCTGCTTAATAGGCTGCTGTCAAGGGGATCCGCATGCTGGGCCCCTGCTTCCCCTATCCCCTTCTCTTCCCCATCCCACCCACTTCCTTCCCCACTGCCTCTTTCCCTTAGCCCCCCCGCTTCCCTCATCCCCTTCTCTTCCCCATCCCATGCCCCTTCTCCACTGCTCCATCTCCTCTCCAGGCTTGGAGGGCAGGGGGGAAACCGCCCCCCAGCACGAGCCGGCGGAGCGGGCTGGGAATGGGTTGCTCCACTTTCTGCTGCCCGGGGATTGCTGGGTGGGCCCGACCCCACACTCACGGGGTGGCAAGAAGTGGAGTGACCGGCTCCAGCCCACTCCGCACTACTCCCCTGGCTCCCAGCCCTGGGACTGGGGGGCAGGGGGGAATCACCCCCCAGCACTCACCGGCAGCGTGGAGTGGGCTGGGTCTGGGTCGCTCCGCTTCCTGCCGCTGGTGAGTGCAGGCCTGACCCTGCTGCAGTCCTCAGGGGAAGGGCTGGAGTGGGGGCGGGGCGGAGCAGGGGCGTGAAGAGTCAGGGCTGGGGCGGAGCAGGGGTGGGAAGGGGGAAGTGGGGTGGAGCAGGGGCGAGGGCTTTGGGGAAGAGACGGGGCGGGGCAGGGGCAGCTTTCCTGACCAGGTGAGTCTGCCAGGGGATCGGGCTGGCCAGGGCCCCTTCTGATTGTGGGCCTGGCGCCATGGCACCACTGGCGCCGCCATGGTACACCCTGTACTGACAAGGTGCAGATGTCTGCCAGCATGCAGCAGTGAGACATTGTCTGGGGAAATGATACTCAGGCTGCACAGTAAAATAGGTCCTACTGGAAATGCCACCCACTGCTAGTTAAGCCTTCCTGACCAAAAGGCCAGAGCCCTAGGATGGGCAGTAGGGGGACAGATAGACACGTCTAATCTCCTCGACCCATGTGCTCTTTAATTGGTCACAGTATCTCTCAGAAAACGGTTTCAGATCCTTTAGTTCTGCCATCTGAGCTATTGAGTGCCTTTACCTTTGTATGCCACTCAGGATCTACAGATGAGCAAGTGCTAGGTACATGCAGAGGACGGGGAAGGGGTGGGAAGAGGCGGGGAAGGGGCGGGGCCTCATGGACTAGACGAGCAGTCTGAAGTCTGAAGTTCAGCATGTATGATTCTTTGCTGTGAGTAGTTGGGAAGAATGTTGGTTAAAAATGGCAACCTATTTTGTATGAATAGTTACTTTAAAAAGTTCCTGCCATTACAGCCGTGTTGATAGACTGTTAGTGTAGATCATCCTCAGTGTTACTGACCACATAAGGAATAGTTACAGGTTTTTATATTTTATTAAAACCCCTCTTTGCATTATAGTTTTAAAAAAGTTAGTACATTGACTTTTAATAGCATACTATAGGGGTCGGCAACCTTTCAGAAGTGGTGTGCCGAGTCTTCATTTATTCACTCTGATTTAAGGTTTCGTGTGCCAGTAATGCATTTTAATGGTTTTAGAAGGTCTCTTTCTATAAGTCTATAATATATAACTAAACTATTGTTGTATTTAAAGTAAATAAGGTTTTTAAATTGTTTAAGAAGCTTCATTTAAAATTTAATTAAAATGCAGAGCCCCCCATGCAATGTGAGTGCCACTGAAAATCAGCTCGCGTGTCGCAGGTTGCCTACCCCTGACATACTATATTACCTTCATTTTTTTCATTTTTGACTATACTTTTGTATCGTTGTATGAAAAGGTTTCAGTTATGCGGCCCTCGGGCCAATGTACTAGTCCTCATGTGGCCCTCGTGGTGATTTGAGTTTGAGATCCCTGCTCTAAGAGAAGTGACATGGACTAGCCTGGCCTAGGATTCCACAACCGCCGCGTGAAGGCCTTCTGGGGTAGCCTCAGTGACTCCCTGCTATTGAATAGTGTCTGCTTAAACCTCCTGTGAGATGTTACACTACACAGGTTTGGGAAGCACCTCACTACCATGGGTGTGAGGAAGTCTTGTCTATGCCTGCCAGGGTCAGCTTCCCAACGCTATCCGGCTCTGGCAACACAAGCACTGCCATCCCCCACGCCCTCCAAATGTCTCCCTGGAGTTCTCCCGCCCTGGTTCACTGTACGCTGAGGGCACGTCTTCACTACCCGCCGATCCGGCGGGTAGCAATCGGTCTATCGGGGATCGACTTACCGCGTCTAGTGAAGACGCGATAAAATCGATCCCTGATGGCTCTACCGTCGACTCCGGAAATCCACCGCAGCAAGAGGCGGTAGCGGAGTCGACGGCGGCGCGGCAGCGGTCGACTTGCCGCCGTCCTCACAGCCAGGTAAGTCGACCTAAAATACGCCACTTCAGCTACGCTATTCACGTAGCTGAAGTTGCGTATCTTAGGTCGACCCCCCACTGTAGTGTAGACCTAGCCTGAGTTCTCAGGTGCTCTGTTCTCAAAGGAGCGGTACAGCCCAGCTTTGAGCGATACCATCAAACACCGCTCCTCTTACCACACGGCACTTAGGGAGCAGGTATAAGTTTACTTAACAAAGACAGAGATTCAAGTAACAGCAAGCAGAAAGATTGGTAACCAAGGGTTTACATATAAAATAAAATCGTAACTCGCATACTAGAGCCTAAACTTAACTCCCAAGGCATTGTTGTGTTAGAGAGAGCAAAATCCTTCCAGCGTTTTACAGCCAGGCGTGGCTGGGATCTTCTGTTTGTGGGACAAGTCATGGTGTCTTCTCGCCTCCACAGTGGAAAGATGCAGGATTACTGTACAGTTATAGTCCAAAAATCCATTGGCTTCATTTGCCAATTGGATAGCCGCAGCTGCTTGTGTTTTCCTGTCTAGGATCTCCCCTGGAGACTTTGCGGTCACTTGGTTAGCATTTGGCCCAGACTGTACATGTATACTGCACAATGGGCACCTAATATTCAAAGACCTCACATGACAGCCTTTGGCAAACTATTACAGAGAGACCAGACTCCCTGCAACCTTTATGCACCCTGTGCCCTGGGCCAGTTGGTCCCAAGAGCTCCCTGAGTCACAGTATGAGCTGTGCTGATTTAATTCCCCATCAGTAGAGTTTGTGCTACTAGAGCTTCCTATCCAAGGTCAGAATGGGAGGCTGCACCTCAGCAAACTACTCATCAGAGAAAACAATGAGCCAGGTTCATCTCTGTCCTAGTGCTGGCTGGGGCAGAGAGGAGGGTGTATACACCCCCTATCTGGTAGCTGCAGGGGTCAGGGCAGCCCTCAGTGCAGGCTGTGTGGATGGGGGGTTATGCCTCTGCTATGGTCTGCTTTGTGCCGGGCAAGCTGGAGCTAAGCATCCCAGGGCAACACTGAATAGGGCCCACTTGCTTCACCTTCCATCCCCCCAAATTTAGCGAACTCTGTGCCACATTACTGAAATGCAGACACCTCTGGGGTAAAGGTCAGTGGTGAACTTGCAGGCAGCAAGCTGAATACCAGTTAGGAGGCTAGAAAGTTTGGACAAGGAGGCCAGGGTGAACCACTACTCATAGGAGAAATGCTGAGAAATAAATATATTTTTCAAGACACTGTCAATGTAATCTGTTTTAGTCCTTTTCCAAAATGAGCTAAAAGTCGTTCCAGGGCCTTCACCGGCCTGAATCCTCATGGCAGTTTTTGTGGCTTTGCAAATGCTTTCCTATTTGTTATGATTTTGCTGTGTGACATGCCCTCAGGAGGTGAAACTGGCTGTAGAGGGGAAATAAGGAAACTGACTAGACACAGAAAAAATAGAGGAGGTGGGAACCTCTTCTCTAAACTGCTACAGTAACTTCATGTGTTCCTTTTAACAGTAGCAGGCTAAATACACTGTAGGCCCAAGTGACTTTTTTAAGTGAGGGATCCCTTTCGTGTAAGGTGGGGCAGTTATTTATGGTCTCATTCACAAGACACAACAGATGGCTGTGCTGGATTCCACGCAATTTGTGCAGGCCTCTGCAGGATTTGAACATGCTTCTGGGAAATCTAGATCTGATGCTTACTCCACTCCGCTATCTCCTCTGCCTAAACAAACCTCAAAGCCACCTCTTGTTTTCCTGCTGAAAGGTGCCAGCTTAACCCAGGAGGCCAAGGCTTTTTCTCCACCAAATAGGTAGAGCCAGGGCAGCTTCTTGCACTGCCTTTTATAGAGACCATCTAGAGGGCAGGGAGGGTGTCGATTGGTCTCCATGGCCCATTTAGACCTTGACATCTCTGCTGAGACTGCCGGTAAGAAGGCAATTGGTTCCATCTGGGGAGGTGGCTAGGAGACATGCCACCTGTCTATAGGGAATTGGACTCATCGCAAACTGTAAGGGCTTCCTTTGATTTCCAACATAAATCCAACTTTTCCCTTGACATTAAGAGGGATGGGCACTTTTGTCTGTCTATATTTATCTATGATGTCTCTATCAAAGTGTCAGGTACAGACTGCGGGGTGGTTACAATTAGTTTAGAATGCAGTGAAGCATGTTAACAATGGGTTTCTTCTGCTATTGTAAAAAGAACAGGAGTACTTGTGGCACCTTAGAGACTAACAAATCTATTTGAGCATAAGCTTTCGTGGGCTAAAACCCACTGCATCGGATGCATACAGTGGAAAATACAGTAGGTAGATAGATAGATAGATACACAGAGAGAACATGCAACAATGAGTGTTACCATACACACTATAACGAGAGTGATCAGTTAAGGTGAGCTATTACCAGCAGGAGAGGAAAAAAAAACTTTTTCTAGTGGTAATCAAAATGGCCCATTTCCAGCAGTTGACAAGAAGGTGTGAGGACCCGTAGGGGGGAAAAATAAACATGGGGAAATAGTTTTACTTTGTGTAATGACCCATCCACTCCCAGTCTTTATTCAAGCCTAATTTAATGGTGTCCAATTTGCAAATTAATTCAAATTCAGCAGTCTCTCGTTGGAGTCTGTTTTTGAAGTTTTTGTTGTTGTAATATTGCGACTTTTAGGTCTGTAATCGAGTGACCAGGGAGATTGAAGTGTTCTCCAACTGGTTTTTGAATGTTATAACTATTGTGTACTTATTCACTTCGGTGTCTCTGAAATTCTTCACAATCTCCTCTAGTCCTGGCTAATCTAAATCATTGTCATCCTGCAAATATTGCTACCTCACTGTTCACTCCCTTTTCCAGCTCCAACAATATTTTTCATGTTGAGAATAATATTCCCAAGTCATAACCTTTGTCCCTCTTAGCCAAAACGGGATCAGATCCCAGGTAGGAGCATTTCTTCATCTTGTCACTCAAAGGTGAGGATTAGCATTTAAATGTAGCTAGCCTTTTAAGTGCAGATGACTAAAATGGCCAGCCTGTCCCTAGGACAGCATGATGCAGATCTGGCAAGTGCCTTTATGTGTTAAATTCCTTCCTTCCCTCAGTATCTGTTCCCCTTCCCCTGCTAGCCAGCAGCCTCCTAATCTAGTGCTCCGCTGACAGCGCTAGCTCTAACTGCAGTAATGTAACTAGGGCCCAAACCAAAACCTCTCGGTTTGAATGAAAAGGGATTGATAAAATCTAATATGACTAGAAATATTTTAAGATGGCTTTTGACTGTGACCCTTCTCCAGATCCTAGTGTCGCATGAGCACCAGGCCTTTTAGTGGTCAGTGGCAGTTACCATCTTTGCCACTCAAGTTTAGGGATTTGCAAAGTAAAAAGTTGACATTGATTTCTGTGCATTGTTCTCTTGTTTCCCTAGTAGCTCCAGCAACTGTAGGAACAGTCATTAGCGCGGGTGACTGGGAGTCAGAATTCTGGGCTCTGTTCCAAGTTCTGCCACATATATTTGCTGCTTATATTTTGTCGAACTCATAGATTGCAGGGCTGTGTTAACAAATTGTCTGTAAAATGGGCGGGGGCTGCAGAGGTCTAAAGTGATGGCAATTGTGGATCAATCAGAGAGAAAAACAAACCTTGTAGCATGCCAAGGATATTGTCTCAGTAACTCTGGGCATGCACAAGCCAAGTTATGAAGCTGCCAGTAGCCGCTGAGTGGGTAGAAATCCTTTGCATAGGCAGTCATAAACTGTTAGTAACCTCTACTCTAGAGTTGGACTTAACCCTTAGAATATTGGTAGTTTTCAGCTTCTCATCCTGATGGCTACTTAAAAGCATGTGTGTTTGCCTCATCCGGAGCATTAATTTCCAGCTGAAACAGGACGTGGAAGTGTTCTACCAAGTTAAAGTGTCCAGCAACAAAAATAACTAAGTGTTTTAGGATGATCTCAATTAAGTCCCTTTCCTCCGACCTGTCTCAGACAGGAAGTGTGCTGAACAGAAGCAATCTACCGACATCAGTGCAAAATCAACACAACAATATTTTGTTGCTGAGCACAAAGCTCCAAAGGGTTTTAAACCAATACCTTAGTCTGAATTGATCGAGCTGCCTTGAACTGTTAAGAGTTTGGGAGTTCAAGGACTAGAAATTACATTTAGCCATAGTTCCAGACTGGCTATATTAGGTCTTGGACCAGTGCCACGAAAGCACTGCTAGTCCAAGGGTCCAGTGAAAGTTGACCTGCCAGGGCTACAAATCAAGGCTGCATGCCATTCGAGATCACATCTTTTCAATGGTGTTCGACAGGTGATTCGTAGCCCTGGTAGTTCATGAGAACAGACTTACAGCAGGGCTTTCCGGTTCCCATTGTCCCTCTCTGTCCCTGTTCGGTTCTGCCCGGGGTTAGTGGGTGGCAGCTGTCTCCAATGGCTAGTGCTCGAAAACAAAGTGGTGCTACGCATGGAGCTACTCTAGGCCCCGTTTCTTGCACAGTATTAGCTGTTAATCTGCAGCTCTCGGAAAGGGGCTACGTCCTGGTGTTGACCTGGGGATTAAAGAGGAATATGGTCAGAATGGTGCTGCCCACTTCTCACCCGTCGGTGTCCCTGCTAAATGCTCACTGTGTAACTTCTTGCTGGTCGCACTAAACGTCTCCATGCTTGTCTCTGCATAGGCCTCCTGCCCCAGAGAAAGCTGAGTCTTTCATGGTGCTGTTGTAGATGGTGAAAACTCTTCACAATTTCTGCTAAAATTTTCTCGGGCATGTGCTTGAAAATCAGGGCAAGGACCAAAAGAGTCTGGGCCCTGAAGCTGGCCTTTGAGGAGGCTGGGTGTGGACTGAGGTGCTTCTTGGGGTTGCTACGCACAGGGGTGTGTGAAGGCTGTGGGGCGAAGGGGATTGTTCGGAGCGTGGGTGCAGATGCTGCCCTGTGCTGCAGTGATTCAGCCGGGCTTGGGGCTCAGAGGCGAGTGCTCAGTCCCAAGAAGACTGAGTCTTTCTAGACTAGAGGAAGCAATGGAGAGAGCATGACTCTCTTGTTTGCGGGACTTTGCCCATTGCCTGGTAATGAGGGTCAGCACCAGGGAAGCTGCTTTGGCTCCCAGCTTCTTCAGACTGTTCCAGCTAGGAGCGATGATTGAGCACGGACACGCACGTCAAAAAGACCTTGTCCCAGTGACCCAGTCCTGGGCCGTACTGAAGTTAGATTCCTGCTGTGGGCCGTGCTTTCAGGCCAGCCAGGAAGTGCAGCTAGTGCAGAGCGTGTTTCATAGGGTATGTCCGTGCTGCAAATAAAAGGTGTGTTCTTAATGCTTGAATTCCACCTCAGGCTCCCTTACAGGTTTTAACTCCAGCTCCTAACCCAGTTAAAAGCCACGGGACTGTGTCCTTGCTGCTGTTGTAAGCCAGGTAAGCTAACCTGAGCTAAGGTCACACCTCTTGTTTGCAGTGTAGGCAGAGCCCTTGGCAGTGCAGATCCCAGAGCCCAGGTGCAGTCACTTACCAGGTGACACATCAGGTTTTAGATTTGCCCATACAAAGCTGCAAGTCTTCAGCGGGCCCTGACTGCTGGGGAGCAACTCTTGTGATGCCAGGACTGGTGTGGTCAGCTGAAGTTTGCTGTCCCCTGGCCGGTAGCAGGGAGTTCTCAGTGAGGCATCCTTGGCTGTGAACTCAGACATGTCTATGCACCCCCTTGTCAGATAGCGCCTGGGCTGGGGCCCATCAGGGTGCGCTGGTAGACTCCTCTACCATGGGGGTGTGGAGGGAGGAGGAGATGCTCATTCCTGGCCGGATGATGTGATTGTGTTTCTGCTCCTAGAGCCCTGGATAGGGGCTGTTCTGCATGAGCCATCAGGGCAGGATTCGAGGACTGACAGCCTCTGGGGTAACTTAGTGCAGGCAGGCCCAGAGCAGGGCTGGATTGCCAGGCGGGCGCTCCCCGATCTGAGCAAGAGGGGAAGGGTCTGGGAGTGGCAAATAACCACTGGACAGGATTCCTTGGGAGCCAGCCCTGGAATGACTTGTCTGTAACTCTGGGCTTGTGGGGGCAGGGGTGGAGGGGAGATAGGGAGTGAGCTGTG
>NW_020665046.1:1043167-1172705 GCF_002925995.2 Terrapene triunguis | reverse complement strand
GGGGAACCCCACCGATCTCTCCTCGCCCTGATGGGGGAAGCCTTGTTTGGGGGGGCTGTTTGCCATCTGCACCCCCAGTGACAGTCTGAGAATCCACATGCTCTGCACTGCCTGCCTTGCCTGTGCCCCAGGGTGTGCCCGGGCAAGCCTGCTGGCCGGGGAGGCTGGGCAGGGCGAGTAGCTGCTCCACAGAACTAACCTGCAGTCCCAGAGGGAGCCCAGCACTGCTAGAAATGGAGCAAGGGAGAGGGATGCTGCGAGTAACCCCCTGGGGCAAGCAATGGCTTGGGGAGACGGGCCACAGCTGTGTGGTAGTGGGCGGATGAAGTACTGCGTTTCTCCCTTGGATGCATGGGAGATCTGGCTCCATGGCTGCTTCTCTCCTCTTCCTTCTCCTCAGCCCACTCAGGGCAGGCCTCTCCTAATACAGATTTCTCCTCTGGATTCCAGGCCTGGATCAGGGATGTCCGAGCCGGCTCCACCATCTCCTGTGGGAACCACATCAAGTCCAGCTGCCACTTGATAGCGTTTAATGCTGACTCGGCAGGTAAGGAGCTGGGCGGGCTGGAGTGGAGCCTTCGCGGAGAAGGGTGACTCGGATCGGTGTGGAACACGGATAATGTGCCCATTAACCCTATAGTCATTGGGGCCCCATTGTGCTAGGTGCTGTGCAAACACACAGCCAGGCCCTTCCCCGAAGAGTTTACTTTCTATTTAGACAAGACGGAGAAAGGAAACATTCCCACCATTGGATAGGTGGGGAAACTGAGGCACAGAGGGGCAGTGACATGCAGGGACTAGAACCTGAGTCTCTTAACACTAGAGGCTCCAGACTAATAACAGGGTGTAGTGAGTTAGAACAACCAACAGTAGGGGGCACAATAGGTGAAAGCAGAGGCAGGGAGGCTGGATTACAACAAGACCATGTGATTACTTATCTTCCTTAAAGACAAGAATATAACGAACCTCAGTGTTCAGGGCCCCTGCCTTGTGGGGAAGATGGCTTTAGCAGCACAGCGCCCCGTATGCGCTGCGGGGCATTGGTTTGGAAGAATGTCTCCGGGAAGCATGGTGGTACCATGTCCCCCAGCTGGTACCATGGTACACGCATGGTGGTACCACGTCCCCCACGTCTGTGGTTGGCGGCTGCCCCATTCGGGTACTGGCCTGGCTTTGCTTGGTTCCTGGGATCCACTGAGGTGTCGAAGTGAACAGGGGGTGACTGTCATCTCAGTCATTACTCGCCAATAACGGACCGTAACTCGAGTGTGCTATGTGAACCCTGGTGACCGTTATCTCCCCCAATAGTGCTCTGTGCTTCAGACCAGGCCGATACGAAGCTGGCAAACTCCCTTGGTGGTGCGCTCTGCTAATGATTGGTCCAGGCACTCCCCAGCAATGGCTGGGGGAGCTCTCGCGTGCTTGCCCTCAGCCCTTGTGGTGTCATCTGTGACTATGTGATACATCGTTTGTTTCACAACCCGAGTCTCCCTGTGAACATGCTGTGGGGATGGAACCCAACACCTGCAGGAGGTGGGAGCTCCCAGCTGAGCTGGCATCAGAAGCATGTCCACTCTCCACCCCTGGCTTGCTTTTGGATGCTAGGCGTGTGTGGTATGTGGCACTCCTGGCTAGCAGGATGGTGTTCAGCAAGGGGTGGCCATGATGGACTGGTGGGCAGCTCGTGACCTATGTTGTCTTTCAGGCGTGTTGGGCATCGTGCCGCTGGAGAGCCGGGATGGAGGGAAGAGGGCTGTGTCCCAGCTGTGCTGCCATTCAGGTGAGCTCGCCAGATCAAAACATACCGAATAAGGGACCAGCGCTAGTGGGTGGGAGCCAAGCAGTCTCAAAGGCCTCTCTGACACTACCAGGAAGGGACAGGTTTGTGAGGCACTTTCCTATATGCTGAGAACAGGACCGAGAGCCACCAGATGCGTTTCACGGGTCAGCCACTGGAAGGCAAGGAGTTTCTGTGATTAATGACCCGGTGCGGATTTGAACTGGTGACCTAGCGGTGAGAGTCTCCCTTGCCTACTGCTAATCCGTTAGCCATGGGCCACCTCCCATGTCCTGCACGAGGTTCTTACAGCCAAGCAATGGCTGGATCTCTCTGTCAGTGGCCCTTTGGAAAGGAGCTGGCACTTGTCGCCCACTATCCCAATAACTGACGTGCTAGGACAGAGCGCGTGAGAGTACTTGACCGCTTAGTGGGATTGCAGGGCAGCGCCTGGGCAGCCTGCTGGCCTGTCTCAACACAGGCTGCCTGCTCCAACCAGAGGATTTTTCAGGGCATATGCAGCAGATATCAGAGGCGGAGGAGTTGTGTGTTTTTTTTTTTTTTTTTAATGCTTTATGGGCCTGTATCTCATCGTTTTGTACAAATGGAAAAGTACGCAATGACCTACTTTCTTGAGCGTGCCAGATGCAGCAGAGGGGCTGTTAATTACTGTGCCAGCCTCCCTCCCCCAGGTCCCTGCAGATGGAGTTACAAGGAGTGCCTTTCAGTGGCCTGCATGCCGAACCAGGGAATCACAAAGGGGTATTTTGTTACCAGCGGCGTCGCTTGCTGAAGCAGGGCCTCGCGCCGCAGTAGTGCATCCTGACAGAGCTGTGCATCTGCGTGCTGGCCTTGGCGCTGTCTGGGCTGGACGCTGTCTGGCTGACGTCGTGAGGCTCCTGCAGCTGTTCACACCAACTGTACCCCTTAGTTAGCAAGGCATTCCACTGCCTCTCTTGTAGGGGGCCAGCAATGGAAAATCCACTTGGGCCCGAGCCCTTTGATAGGTACAGAAGGCCTGAGTGCGGGTGTTAAAGGAGCAGGTTTGCTCCCATTACAGGGTGTACAAATCAAACCCAGAAAGCTGAGTCCCTGCTCTCCTGGGGTATGATGGGAGCTCTTCTGGCCTTCAGATGGGATGGCTGGATCTTTCACACAAAGTGCTTTCCTCCCAGCTGCTCCAGACATTTGAGTTGAGTAGCTGTCTCCCCTCCTCCTTCAGGGTTTTCAACAGTCTTCAGAGAAAACTGGAATTTCTTATATGGAACCAGTCGCCACAACCTCCCTTGTCAGGCCTTTTCAATCCGTCCCTAACAAAGCAGAAAGGGTACCGAGCCAGTTCTCCCCATCCCTTGGCAGGACACCTGGGACAGGCTTGTTAGCTCGTGGCAGCAGAAGGGAAAGGAAGGTGTCCCACAAAGGGTTAGCAAGGGCTGAAATAGAGCCACTCTGCTCTCCTGAGATGCCTAGCTCAGCAGTGGGGCTCCAATGAGCATCTGATCTTCCGGCTGCTTGTGGAAATGGAGCTGCTAAGCCAGCGGAGGTTTGTCCATTGCTGCCTGCCAGGAGCAGTGGGCTCTGGGAGAAGCATGTAGCAAGGCTGTTGTAGGGCAGAGAGCGAGTGGGCCGTGGCCGCAGCAGACATGCTGCGGCCTAGGGGCTGAGAGCCGACATGCTGTTGGAGTGAACCTCTGCTCTCCTCTCTCCCCATCAGACGTGGTGACGGACTTTGACTTTTCTCCGTTCGACGCGCTCCTGCTGGCGACAGGCTCCGCTGATGAAACCGTGAGTGTAAATCGAAACGGGGGCCAAGGGGGGTGCGTGCGGCAAACCCCCTGAGCAGGGGAGCAGGGTGGCCCCCTGGCTCTGGGGTCATCTCTGGGCTCTCCCATACAGAGAGCTGGCCCTGGTTTGTATGGCACCTTTCCTGCAGAGCTAAGGAGTGGGGCTGAGGGGCACACAGGGCCGTGAGATGGGGATGTAAAACAGAGCTGTTCAGAGGAGGGTGCTCGGCCTTCGGGCTGCAAGAAGGATGAAGACACCTTCTCAGTTGTGTGGGAAGAGGCAGCTGCCGAAAGCCCAAGGAGATCAGTCAGATGCAGGCTCAGTGCCCCCCTCAGGGTCTGGGGCAGTGACAGGCTATGGGAACTGTGCTCTGCGACAAGCCAAGGTGTTCATAGCTGCCACCTCTGGCAGGGAGGGTGGGCTCGAGGGGCAGCCGCACTTGTGAGGCAGGCGGGCTGTGTGTCTGCTCTGTCCGTGCTGGGGAAGGAAGGGGAAAGGGCTGTGATTGCCTTGGATCTATAACCCCACACGGCACCCAGGCTGCATACCCAGTTGGGTAGGATTGGGGACCCCACAGAGGCTCCAGTCACCCTGCCTGGCAGGGACAAAGCCCAGGAGATGAAAGGCCAAGCAGTTGTCGCCAGCTTTCTAGGGTAGGGGAGCCCAGTTCAAACCCCACCTCTGCACATGGGTGCTGTGACAAATGGAGCCTTCTGAGTGTGTGGCATCTTCCTGGGGGATTTGGGCATGGGGGAAGGGTCTTGCCGGGGTTCACCCTACTGTTTCGGGCTGTAGGTGAAGGTGTGGCGCCTGTCTGAGAGCGGCCAGGACCTGCCCTCCTGCCCTGGAGTGACCCTGGGGCCGGCAGGGTGCCAGGTGGAGACACTCCAGTTCCACCCGACAGCAGATGGCGTACTGGTGAGCGGAGCTGGGAGAACGGCAAAGGTCTGGGATGTGGCCCAGCAGAAACCCCTGACAGGTAGGCACGGCCGTCGCAGTCCTGCAGAGCATGTGCCTTGGCCTGGGCGCAGTCTTCTCCTGAGTGAATGCCAGAGCAAGTCTCTGCTCAGCTGTATTTACTCCGGGAACTCCTGCTACCTGCCTGGGGCTAGACCCTGGGCTGGCTCTGTGTCCCCTTTGTGGATGCGGTGTCTTTCTGAACGACCTCAGTGCTGGTGAAAGCTGCCACCTGAGCAGTGCTGCAGGGCATGGGAAGTGACTTTCCTAGACACCCATCAGCATCTTAACCTTGTCCCAAAAGGGCCACCCTACAGGGAGTTCAGGCACCGTGGCCCAGTTACTCCTTGGCCTCCCTGCTGAGACACCTGTCCAGAGCGTGTGGTGAGCAGTGGTGTGGGCACCTGCTACCCTCACTCTGGGGCCTGTGTGAGACCAGCACACTTGTCATGCTGGCCACTGAACAGCCCCCCTGTTGGGATGGCACTTGGGCACTCCTGGCCTCAGCTGGGTTTGAACCAGGGTCCTATGTGAAGGAGGCCTGTGCTACTGCCAGTCCCTCGAGTGGGCCATTTCTCCTGGTGCTGCCTGCCTCTGAATTAGATCGGGAGTTGTTGGGGCTGGAGCACGCCCCTCGTGTGAAAATGAACCCAAATTCAGTCGCCTGTTTATTTCCAGGCAAAAATCCAGCATTTGAAATGTTCGAAATGGAATTGTTGGCTGGAGAAGAGACTAATGCCTGCAGTGGTGCAAACTGCAGCCACTTTTCTAAAGTGCTGCCGTGTGCTAAGTGTCTAGCCTGTGACATGGCCTGGGATGAGACTGTATATTTGTGGGGGAGGGGTTGAATCGCCCCCCTTTTGCCCTCCCCTAGTGGTGACTGACAGCTGTGCCTGGCTGGCAGCTTGTGCCCGGCAGGGATTGACTCCAATTCTCGCTCACCTTCCCAGCACTGGAACCTCACGGTGACCTGATCCAGAGTGTGTCCTGGAAACAAGATGGCGCCCTCCTCGGCACCTCCTCTAAGGTGAGCGCAGTGGGTGCACCAGGTCGGGTGGGCTGGGAACCCCGAGTGCCATTTCCTGAGCAGATCTGGTGTGTGGCGTTCGGGGGAGGCTCTGAGGTATGATTGAGCCACCGTGTGATGGGAGCATCTGAAGATTATTCTCCTCCCTCTGCTGTGCTAGGAGTGCTGCTGCTGGAGCCTGGCCTGCTGCCTCTTCTCTCAAGCAGGCCGGGGCTGCGCCCTGCAGCACCTGTGGGCACTGCAGGCTTGTAGAACCAAGGCGTGAGCATCAAGCATCTTGTGCACTAGATGCCCAGGGCTCTCTAGCCTCCCCTGCAGCAGAACTAAGCCTGGACTAGCCTCCTGTCTGCCAGGGAGCCCGTGACACCAGTGCAGCAGGGGATGGGACTGGACAAGCTGCTGGAGGGGCTGAGCCTGGCAGAGGAGAGGGGAGCAGGAAGGGAAATGGCAAAATGCAAAGAGCTCTCGCATGTGCCGTCCTTGGTCTTGTCCCTACTGAGCTAGCAGGCGCAGGCTGGAAAGGCCTGACCTCAGCTCTCCTTTGAACTGACCCTCGCGTACTCCCTGGCCCAAACCCCTCTCACCCCATGTGCTAGGGGAAAGGAGTTCAGCTTTTACCAGAGAAAGGGGTCTGAGGGGTCTGACAGAGGTGAGTCCAGGGCCTGATGCAAGGGGAAGGGGCAAATCAGATACGTGGTGGCTGATTGACCTGGCTTGTGTGCTCCAAATGCACAGTTTGCTGCTTTCCAGTGACGACCTCCCACTCCAGTAGTAGGGAAACGGCAGAGCCTTTGTCTAGAGAGCCACTCGCTTGGAAAGGCAGCAGGGAAACCAGCAAATGCCTCTTGCCATACGTGCTCTTACCCCTGCAAAACCCCTTTCCTAGAACCACGAGGCTAGCACCATCAGTGTGTCACCTTCTGCTCCATGTGGTCCCCTCTCCTAGGTATTGCCAAGGTCTGTCATCAGATTTTCTGCTTCCCTCCTCCAGTCTCGGGTTGAAAACACTTGATATGTTATGAACAATTGTGCTGTCTCCCTGCAAAACAGCAAAAGCAGCTAACCCATCAACTTCCCCGTCCCACTGCTCTCCTCCCCTTGACAGCCTTTGCTGTTACCCTTCCTCTTAGCTCACCATGTGAAATCACTTAGCAGATTGGAGGCTGCAGTTCCCATGGTGTTCCTTGCCACAATTGGGCTGTTAATCCTGGTTCCCTGTTCAAATAGCATCACCAGTTGGGTTCTGCCTCCTTAAATTCCTCCTGCAGTTTCAACTGGGTACAATAGTCACTTTCTATCCTTAGCTGTTATGCAGTGTTGCTGTGTGCTATTCTGTTCCACCCTAGAAGCAGCTTCATTAAAAGGTTCCTGTGAGGTGGGTAAGCTCTCTGGGATCCTGCATGAACACAGGATGCTGTTTTCCTACAGTTATGTAAATCCACTAGTCATGGAGTGGGAATTCAAGAGTCTGGCCTGCACTCCAGAGACCTGCTCAGTATCTGAACACATCCGTTCCTAACGAACAATGTGACTCTTTCCTAATAAGAGTATCTGGAGGGAAGAGTTTAAGGGGGGGGGGGGGAATACCACTCTGCGGAGGCAGACCCCCAGTAAGCACCCAGAGCAACGCTTGATGTAGGGACCATCAGCTAGAGGAGTAATGGCTCTCTTTGAGTGGAACCTGCATTCTGGCTAATCTTCAGCAGAAAGCCTGCCAATGTCCCTGCAGGAGAGAGAAGAGGTTGAGTGGAGGGAGGGCATGACACGTTCTGTAGTACTATATGTTGCCAGCAATGACTAGTCAAATGTATGGGCGGGTGGCAAATGTGAGACCAGAGTGTGTCCCTGGATTTGGTGTTGCTCCCTGAGCAGCGTGTGCTGCAGAGGCGGAGTACTCTATGCAATGTTCTAAGGCTATGTAACAGCTGGCTTGCTTGCATGGGTACCAATATAACCTTCAGGCAGCAGGTCTATGCATAAGAACTGCAATCATAGAGATTAAATCCAGAAACAAGCTTTCCTGGGGATATGCTCAGCATGTATAGAGAACTGCACCAGAGTGCACAGTAAGCATTTCTCCAAGTTTCTTTCAAGACTATGGTAATAGTAAACTTGATTCTTCCTTCTGTAAAATAGGAATGTAATATTAATGGAGTCACTAGATGGTGCTATTGCAGATTGTAGTTCTCTTCATCTGGCTGAATAAGAGTTAAATATTTTGTTTACTAGATACAGTAGTTTCAAGACACTGCCACTTAACATCAGACTTAATCAGTTATTAATGTCATCATAACCAGTAGTCATAAGGCCCTACTTAACTTGCGGTATTGTGGAAATTGTGGATTCTGCAATATTAGGCTTCCATCACAATTTTGACAGTGGGAGCCCTGCCGTGCCCTCCCGGGCAGCTGACAGCAGAAAATCGTGGGAAAGTAATAATGTACTTTAATAATGGATCTTATTGTTTGTGGTAATACTTTTCTGCAATTTCCATGGCTTGTCCACAACTCAGCTGCAATTTTTTGACAATCATTCTGCAATCAAGTAGAGCCTTAGTCATAAGTAGTCTGTCAGGCAGTGCTACAGAATGGCCAGCAGGGGTCACCCAGGATTTTCCATGATTCTTGATTTGCCTGGCTTCCAGCAGCAGAATTCATGCAATGTTCTGTCTAATTTTTTACATCCATGTGCGGAAATAATTGTATTATGTGCACCAATATGGAGGTGATGTGTGGTGGGGGTGGGACCGAGGGGTTTGGCATGTGGGAGGGGGCTCAGGGCTGGGGCAGAGGGTGGCGGGGGGGGGGGGGGGGGGGGGGGGGGGGGGGGGGGGGGGGGGGGGGGGGGGGGGGGGGGGGGGGTGAGGGCTCTAGCTGGGGATGTGGGCTTCTGGGATTGGGTTGGGGATGAGGGGTTCAGGGTGCAGGAGGGGGCTTGGGGTGGGGCAGAGGGTTAGGGTGCAGAGGGTGAGGGCTCTGGGGTGGGGCTGGGGATGAGGGGCTGGGTGGGAATCAGGGCTGTGGCAGAGGGTTGGAGTGCAGGGAGTGAGGCTAGGGATGAGGGGTTTGGGGTGCGGGGGGATCAGGGCTGGGACAGAGGCTCTGGGTGAGGGGGGTGCCGGCTCTGGGTGTGGGGCTAGGGATGAGGGGTTCAGGGTGCTGGGGGGGGTTCAGGGCTGCGGCAGAGGGTTAGGGTGCAGGGGGTGGGGGCTCTGGGGTGGGGCTGGGGATGAGGGGTGCCGGGGAGGATCAGGGCTGGGGCAGAGGGTTGGAGGTGTAGGGGGGTGAGTGGCTCCGGCTGGGGATGTGGGCTTCTGGGATTGGGCTGGGGATGAGGGGTTCAGGGTGCAGGAGGGGGCTCAGGGTGGGGCAGAGGTTTAGGGTGCAGAGGGTGAGGGCTCTGGGGTGAGGCTGGGGATGAGGGGTTTGGGGTGCAGGGGGATCAGGGCTGGGGCAGAGGCTCTGGGTGTGGGGCTAGGGATGAGGGGTTCAGGGTGCTGGGAGGGGGCGGGGGGGGGGGGGGGGGGGTTGGGGGGGGGGGGCTGGGGATGACTGGTTTGGGGTACAGGCTGCCCCAGGGCTGTGGTGAGGAGAGAGGACTCCCCTCAGCCCTCTCTTGCCATAGCAGCCCGAGGCCGGGGGAGAGGCTCCTCTCCCCGCCTGCACAGCCCTTGATATCTGTGTGGCCACACAGCTTAGAGGGAACTTAGTTACTAGGTGTGTACAAAAGTGTTTGAGATCCTGATGAACAAAACTCTCGTGGTCTACAAGTAGAACTTCTTGATCCATAATCAGAACCAACTGGATTCAAAGTAAATTCCTGCAACTTGTCCCTCTCTCTGATAGTCCAATCATTCCTGCAGTTTCTGTACCCCATGATTTCTGAGGGTATGCACGATCCTTGGCATGGCCGGTGCTGGCTCTCCCTGGCTACCTGGACTCTGCAGGCATACTGCATTTTGTGCCTCTAGAAGAGGAAATGAGGCAGTAATATTCCTGTTGATGCTGGCAAATCTGTCTGCAGCTGGGCTAATGACTTCTAGCTCTATTTGCTGACTGGGGAAGGCAAAATTAGACATCCGTGACAGCTCGCTGATATCAGCCCAGGTAATCACATGCCATCGATTGGCTGTTCCCAGGGCTGTCTCTTCCCTGTGTGGCTGCACTGGCGGGTGTCTCGTTCTTTTTCCCATCCCTTCTGTTTGCCCACGGGATTGCAGACAGCGTGGCTGAAGTGCATGTGAAGGCAATCCAGTGATTTTCAAGCTGCTGGCGTTCTCGTGACTCATACTGGTCGCTGCAGGCGTCTGACTGCCTTTGAGCCCTCTGAGCGCAGGGCTTCCATTGGCCAGGCTGGAAGGGCTGATGCCACCTCTTGCCGTGGCAGAGATGACATGGCTTGGGGGATTATGGGCTCCTTGCCTTAGCAGGTGATGCTGGAGGAAAATAGGACACTTCAGCAGCAAGGGGAAATCCTGGCCCGCTGCTGTCAAGGGGAGTTCTGCCATTAGCTTCAACGGGCCAGGATTTCACCCTAGATCTCAGGCCCTGTGCGCCTTTAATCCCACGGGTCCCTGAAGATTGAGCTTTGTCACTACCAATGCATGTGACTGGAACCATCAGACTCCTCCAAAGCTGTTGGGTCATTGCTGACCTCTGTCATGGGTGGCAAGCGCACGCTTTTCCTGGCCAAGCTGTGGGGGAGATTCCAGCAATGTGTGTCACTCAGAACCTCTCTCTTCGCATCCCACTCTGTCTGGCTCCTCCAAACAGTCCTGCCCCGCCAGAATGCTCCTGCTTTCTGGGGTAGATCCTTAGCCGTATTCCAGCAGTTCCCAGGCACCTTGGCCAGGCTTGAGGCCCCATTGCGCTAGGCGCTGTGCAAACACAGTGAGAGGCAATCCCTGCCCTGATGACTCTGCCGTTGAAATGACCAGACCAATGGTGTCTGGGCGGAAGGAGGCTGTAAGAACAAACCCTGGCATGCTCAGCTCACGATACGGCAGTGCCACCAGCCTGAGCTGGGTTTTGCTGGGAGGTGATTAGCTAACCGGCTGGAGGATGGGAAAAGCGGGGGGGAGTGCACAGGGCAGGTGGGGAGATGAGGGAGGACGTTGGCACCCCCAGCAGAGGGCAGAGAATGCCCAGTCAAAGCATCGGACATGGTGATGGCGGCCAAAGGTTCCTGCTGTGGCTGATCCTGCCCACTCCTGTGCTTGTGAGTGGCTCCTCCCAGCCTGTTCTCTTCCCCAGGGGGTTGTGGCGAGAGGTGGGGTCACTGGTGCTTGGTGCCCCATGAGGACAGTGTGGGAGAGGTAACTGGGCTGGTCTCCCCCCATAGGATGGCTGGCCCTGCCAGGCTGTTTCCACATTGGATTTCAGCAGGGGCAGCACAATTACCCCTGGCGCCTCTGCTGCTCATTGGAAGATAAAGGGGAGGATGGGCTAGGCTCCCGGTGGGTTCCACTGTTCCGGGTCTTCTTGCATTGTGTGGGAGTGAGGGACAGGCCTGCTCTGCCGTGCTGCGAGGTGCCTGTGCAGTGGGCTGATGCACTGCTCTGGTCAGTCAGCTGTGCGGAAGGGAACGGGCAATATTCAGCCGGTCTGGGGTGGGCTTGAGTGGTGGAGACAGCTCCGGCTCTGAGCCACCGGGCCCCATGCTGGTGAGAACTTGTTTCAAGGCTGTCGCTGTGATGCTTTTTGCCCTTTGTACCTGCTCATCTTACCAGCGAAGGTGTTGAGGGAGGGAGCCCTAGCTCTGTAAGGGCCCTGGGTGTCCTTGTGGATGCTTCCCATTCTTGCCAGCGTTAAAGGACCTGTTTTTGTCCCCCTGACACCTGGGCAGGCCTCTGCCTTCAGGAGGGGCAGACATCCGTTGAGAATTTAGTGGATGCCTGTGAAGAAATATGCTGCAGCTGCCCTTCCCCACTACCCGGGCTAGGCTGTCTTTGTCCCTACCAGCCCTACAGACACCAGCTTCCTCCCCCAGAGCTGGGCGGGCTCTGCAGGGCCCACAGGAGTGAGCGTGCCACAAACACACCTGCAGCAGAGCTGGAGCATGGGAAGGACTCCCAGCCTGCAATTTCCTCTTCATAGCGGACCCCAGCATGAGACGGCTGATCTGAGCAATGCTATGGAGAGCTGTGCCAGTGGGCATGAAGCAAAGAGTGATCGAGAGGAAATGGGTGACGGGGATAGATCACTGGGTGATTACCTGTTCTGTTCATTCCATCTGGGGCAACTGGCACTGGCCACTGTCGGAAGACAGGATGCTGGGCTAGATGGACCTTCTGTGTGACAGTATGGCCACTCTTATGAGAGAGAGGGCAGAGTAACACATTGCCCATCTGTAGCATCTTCCCCCAAGGATCTCTAGCAGCACACGCACTAGGCACATACTTAATCCCAGCGTACTGCTCTGGGTGGGGGCCCAGAGGTAGAGCCAGTAACAAAGCTGTGACCAGAACCTAGCAATCCTGCATTCCGGGCAGCACCTCTCTCGAATATACAGCACCTAGCACAATGGGCCTCCGTTCACTAGCATAATAACAAGAGTCCATGACCGCCAGCCCAGCTCAGTTCACCCGAGAGATGGAGACTTCCCTCCTAAAGAAACCTGCTGCTTACTCCTGGCCATTGGTCCTAGGGACAGCAGAAGCAAACTTCTTCCCTGCTGAGGCAGGGATCTGTGTTATGGTTGCCAACTTTCTAATCACACAAAACCAAACACCCCTGCCCCTTCTCTGAGACCCCGTCCCTTCTCGCTCTATCCCCCCTCCCTCTGTCACTCAGTCTTCCCCACCCTCACTCACTTTCATTGGGCTGAGACAGGGGATTGGGGTGGGGGAGGAGGGAGGACTCTGGGGTGGGCCAGGGAGAAGGGGGCTCTGGGCTGGGGCAGGGGGGTGAGGGCTCTGGGGTGGGGCAGGAGATGAGGGGTTTAGAATGCGGGAGGGGACTCTGGGCTGGGGCAGGGGGTTGGGGGGCAGGAGGGGGTGAGGGCTCTGGTTGGGGGTGTGGGCTCTGGGGTGGGGCAGGGGATGAGGGGTTTAGGATGTGGGAGGGGACTCGGGGCAGGGGGTTGGGGGGCCAAGCCCTCTGAGGAAGCAGCTGCCAGGTCCCTGAAGCCTCTAGGCACATGGGCAGCCAGGCAGCTTTGCGTGGTGCACGCTGCCATCGTGCCCACTGGTGCTGCCCCCCGCAGCTCCCGTTGGTCGTGGTTCCCAGCCAATGGGAGCTGCGGAACTGGTGCTGGGCAGGCCTAGGGGCCGCAGGGACCTGGCGGCCACTTCCGGGGGCAGCGTGGAGCCAGGGCAAGTAGGGAGCCTGCCTTAGTCCTGGGCCCCCGCTGAGTTGCTGACCAGACTTTTAATGGCCCAGTCAGTGGTGCTGACCGGAGCCACCAGGGTCCCTTTTTGGCTGGGTGTTCTGGTCAAAAACCGGATGCCTGGCAACCCTAGCTGTGTTGGAAAGTCACCAGGCACATTCTGGGCACTGTAGAAATGATGAATCGGGGGCAGGGCGTCTCAGAGCTGGCTGGGTTTGTGTTCTAGGTGGGGCATCGCAGTGCACGGTTGGGAGAGGGAGAAGGTGGTGGTGTGGGACTGGCGAGCGAGCACTAGATGGTGCTTGTGACACATGTACTGCTCTGGAAGGGCCAGCTGTGTGGCACTTTCCCTGCCTGCCTCGAGCACCCAGCTTAGGGCAGGTCTCTGGATTCTGCCAGGGCAGGCCTCCAACCTTCAGGGCACCCCAGCCTTGTCTGTACTCAACTGTCCAGCAGGGCTGGGGTGGGTGGGCTGGCGCTGCTAGGGTCCTGGCACTGTACCTCTTGCTCAGAGCCAGTCTGGGGGGCATGGTGTTAACGCAGCCCTATCCCTTCTAATGTCCCACTATTGTTGGGGCTCCCCATCACTAGAGCTCCCTGAGGAGTCTCTCCAGACCAGTTCTCTGGAGCTCTGTCCTTGCACTCCCATCCTCCCATGCCCTTGTGGGAAGGCTGGAGCTGGGAGAAAGGCTCTGAGCATTTGAACAGCTTGAATCGTAATCATTTCTCTCCACTGCAGGCTGCTTCCTTGTAGGGTCACAACCGTGCTATTTCTCTGCTTCGTCAGCCCTTGGCTGCCTGGGGGCTCTGCTTGATGGAGGTGAGGGGAAGATGCCTTTCAGGCAGACATGCCAAACCCATGAAAAACCACAGAAATTGGGCCTGTTTTTGGCTTAATTGGCTTGTGAGTTGCTTGTTGGCTAGTTTTTGGCTTGTTGCTTGTTGCTTTTTTTTTTAATCAGCTACCGGCAAGCAGGGGCAAGGGGGGGAGAGTCAGGGGTGCACAGCAGGCCCACCACAGTCCCAGACTGCACACTGGGGGGATCTAGTCACCTAGAGTGTTGGGGTTGGCTTGTTTTGGCCTTGTTTTGAGATGGGATTAGCTTGATTTCTGGCTCATTGTGAAAGTCTGGGTGCTTATTTACCGCGTGAAAGTTGGCAACTGTGCTTTCAGGCCCCCTTTATAAAGCATGCCTTAAAAGTTCCCACTCCTCAGAGCTGAGCGGGGGCAGCCTTGCTGCCAGTTCAGCAGAGGTCCCGTGGCATTGGCACTAGCAAAAGAAGCATAGACTTGTCCTGGGTTTGTACAGCACCTAGCGCCACAGAGTTCTGCAGTGTCCTGGGACTGCTAGGGTGATGCGCATAATCAATAAGCCAGTGGAGAGCAGTCAGTCCTGGCCCCCGGCAGGGAGATGAGCTGAGTAGCAGGGCTCCCCTCCCCATCTCAAAGTGATTTAGGAATGTGGATCATCTGCAAGGTGCCATGCCAGCGGGATGCCTGAGAGGCAGGGGAAGTGTGGTGACGGAGGAAGTGACTGCAATGAGGTCAGCTCTCAGTCCCGCCGCCTTAGAATCAGGCCCTGCTGCAGTTTCCCTTGGTCCAGGCATTTCTAGTCGCACCTCCTCTGGGAGCCTCTGCCAGGAGAAGTGAGCCCACTAGCCAGGCCAGTCGGCACCTCTAACGCCCTTGTGGTGTGCTCGGAACTGTTATTGATTCCACTGAGGGCTCCCCCCACCCATTGGCCTTCACCACGGCTGCCTTCCTCGACTCATGTTCCCCTGGACACAGGCCAGGGCACATGGGCAGACAAAACAGACCCCTGGACTCTCCCGGAGCAAGATAAGAGACGGCCCCAAGAGCATGAGAGAAGAGGAAGCAGCCCAGGAAGCAACGCAGGGTTTCTAGGGTGGAGATGGAGCAGGAATCACTGCCACTGTCCTTGTCTGCACCAGTGTCCTTGATCATCCTGGACTGTTGTCAGTGCAATGTTGATAAGGGGCTTGATCCCTGGGGCCCTGGCCTGCAAGAGGAGTTTGCAGGGCAGTCAGTGCCTGGGGGTGTTACTGGGGTGGTGAAGCCAACTGGGGCCGGTGTGACTGGATCCCATGGATTGTGCGACCCATGGGAATGCTCCCTAACACACACAGCCCAGAGCTCTAGGGGCATGTGGGGTGTCAGGCCGAGTCTGCCGATTGCTGTCACCACACTCCCCATGCGTATGGCAGGGCTCTCCAGGGTAACGCTCAGACCAAGGGCTTGGTCATTGTACTAACAGCTAGGCCAAAGGCGCATCTTTCCTCTGCAGAGGCTGCAGCCCCCTCTGTCCTCCTTCCGGCCCTCTGAGCTGCTGCCACAGGGAGCTCCCCAGCCAGGCTCTCAAGAGCTGGAGGCGAGGGAGCCTGCAATTCCTTCCTTAGCATCTTTGGGGGCAGGTGTGGCTTCCCCCTTGTTCAGCTCTCCTCCCCCCCACCCTGACCTGTGGGCTCCTGATGGCTCGAGTGCTGGCCTCGACCCTGTGAGTGAGGGGATGGGTTTCCATCTGGTGGGGGAGGAGGGAATAGGTAGGCCCCAAACTGGTCAAAGCCCCAAGCCTGCCTGCCCGTGAAGGGGGATCAGATTGGGGTGAGCACCATGCTGGCTCCATGGGAGAGCCGGTCACTCTGGCGTGGGGGGAACTCTGTCCCGCCAGAGCCAGCGTGCTCGGGGGTGAGCACAGACAGCGGCTTTCCAAGCACCAGCCCTGTCAGTGCCCCTGGGGTCTGCACACCCTGCTGGGAGCTCTGCTGCCAGCGCAGACTCTGCTCACACGCCAGCCAGATAAATTCAGCTCCCTCTCCCCTAACCGGAGCTGCAGGGCTTGCCGCATGTGGCAGAGCAGAGGAGTGGCATACAAAGGGTTGTTTCTCAGTCACTTTATTTCACCTGTAAGTGCACTTTGATCTCTGCCCATCCCAGTCCCCGACAGCATTTCCTAGGCCGATGGGGTTCCCTTTCCTTCCCCCATGGACAGTGAAGTGGCTTTTTTAACAAGGCAGATATATAGACCTCAGGGACTCGGAGCCCATCTGCACTGCAGTCCTGGGGCACGATCGCAGCTCGGGTCGACGTCCCCAAGCTAGCTTTAACCCAGCCAGCTCAGGTACCGAAGCAGGGAAGCTGCAGCAGCTTAGCCTAGCCCCGTGAGCGAATCCCCAGGGGTGTGCGGACCACGCGCTGCAGGTGGCTTTGTGGCTCTGGTAGCTGGCCTGGCTAGATGACAGCTAGCTCCGGTGTGTCTATGAGCTGCAGTGACACCTCGGAGACTCCCTTAGCGGGGCTGATTGGGTGGCAGCGGGATGCATGAGAATAATTAATCGAGCTGCCTCTTAGTGTGACATGGTTCCTCCACTTTCCAAGCAAGGTGCGTGGGACAGTCACTGGGCTGGGGGTGTGCCCCTGGCCTTCACCTCCACCTTGGGCCCAACGACCAGGCATTTGTGGGTCTCTAAGTGACCCTTGTTTTAGAGTCCCCTCCTCCTCCAGGTGTGAGTGGTCCCTAGGTGCCCCAGGGCAGCAGTGCTGGCTGGTCCCCCGGGTACCAGGTCCTGCACTCTCTGCTTGCTCTGGCAGACCCCCCACCCCCAAGCAGGCAGGACTTGCCAGCTATTACTCAATGGAGAAGCATCCCTGCTAGAGTCCAGGGGGAGCCCCTTGGCTGGAACAATGCCAGCTCTGACTGGCAGGGGGAGAGGAGTCAGTAAAGAAACAGGCTGGGGGACCCTTGGGGAGTCGCAGGGACCCATCTCCACCCCTGCCAGGAGAAAGCAGCTTGAATGAGGGCAAGTGTGGCTATGGAGCTGGGCGTTGACTCAGGTCTCTCCTGGAGCAGGTTCTCTCTGCTGCAGCTGCTGGGGACTGGAAGCTCTGGCCATTGTCCCGCTCCAACAAATTGCAGAGCAGGCCCCGCTGAGACTGGCTCCTTGGGCAAAGTCTGGCTCCCCACGTGCCCCCCTTCCCCACACACACACTGTTCACTTAAAGCAGACTGCATTGGGGTTCCCCTCTAGGGGGCTTTTTGGGAAGGGATGGGGCGAGCCATAGGGGAACAGGAGCCAGCAGCCCCAAGGAGGGTGGAGGTCATGGGCTAGTGCTGTTCTGTGGCTTGTGGTCCCTCATGCATTCAGCCCAATGTGCGTTAACTGTCCTGCATTCTCCATGGCGCTCACCTCCGACTGTTCTTGTATCTCCACAGGATAAGAAGCTGCGGATCTTTGACCCAAGGACCAAGCCAGCTGCAGCCCAGGTACTTCCTCCTTTCCTTGGTCTGCCAGCAGGGTGGGGGAGAACGAACGGACAACCTGAGTGGAGCAAAGTGAATTAGAGATCGGTGGTCAGATACCACGGTGATGGGCCCAGTAGAAGGAGCTGAATCGACCTGAGTGCTACAAGCGCAGATAGTCCAGAGCCTGTCTGTACGGGATCTTTGCTGCAGGGGTCTGATATTTGGGAGAGGTACCAGGGTTTGGAAGGATATCGTTACAGACTGAGCTCCTTGCGGTGGGGTGTGCTACGGGCAGCTCCACTGAGACTGTTCAGCATGGGATGAAGAACTGTACCAACCTCTGGGTGTTCATACACCCAAACCACTGAATCTTGGATGCCCGGAATGGCTGCTGGCTGCCGCGGGCTCTGGCTGTCTTTTGCCTGGTGAAGTTCTGCCTGTTGCCGCCTCGTCCTCTGGCATAGGGTCCTTTCTTGGCATCCCTGAGGCTCTCTGCACAGAGCATGGGGAAGCTTTTAGGCCATGAAGACTTCAGTCCGGGACACCTGCTTCCAATCTGCAGTCCCCTTTCATCCTGATCCTGGTATTCTGTGAATTCAAAGCGACAGGTCGGGGCCCGTCAGCAGTCCCAGCTCCAGCGGGGAGGGAGATGGCTCCCACATGGGTTGTTTGCCTCCAGGTTTTTCCAGCAGCTGAACGAAATAGCTTCAGCGCCATTGAGTTCTGACTGACCAGCTCAGACCGACTCAGCAAACGCAGTGATTAGAAAATAAATAGTGGGATCGGAGCTGCATTCAGCATGGAGATTAAACACCCCCCCATTAAAGGTTTCCTGTGGCTTCTGGGAAGCTGAGGTCCTTCTCCCCTCTGGGATGGCTTGAGTTATAGGAAGCATTGAGGAGGGGAAAGAAGTAGTGGCTTGCCCTGTGTGCCCAGCCTCTGTTTCCTTCCAGGACTTCCAGCGTCCACACCCTCCAACTGCTCATGCTACAGCTCTACCATTGTATGTTAGGCCTCGCTTTTTGTTGTGTGTGTAAGACACCGGCTGGTGTGGTCTCCCTAGTCGCGCATGGCGTCAGACGGACGGTGGATTGTGCCAGTTAGGTCCTTCCGCCAGCCTCATAGCTGTGGCCTGTCGAGAACTCGCTGCACTAATACCGCTCGTAGCCAGTGGATAGTCCTCTTCAGCACCAGCACTAGAGGCCTGTGTGCCAGGAGCTGACAGTCTGCTCTGCTGGGTGTCTGTCCGTCTGTCTAGGTGCTGGCAGTGGGCAGAACTCCCTCTCCCATACCCCCCCCCCCCCCAGTGTGGGAATGGGGATTAACGATGAATTATTGGCCAGAGTGCAGCGAAATGCAGCCTCTCACTGCAGAGTCAGAGAGCCATGCCACCTGGCCTTTGTGGTTAAAGGGCCACTGGCTATTCCAAGTGCTTGCCAGTAGCCCACGCACAAGGGCCTGAGTAGAGGTGAGCCTGGGGCGCCCGGGTGTCAGCTAGCTGGGACAAGGCAGCATGGGCTGGCCTGCATCTCAGTGCTGCACCGGTAGCCGGTCGCCCTTGCCCCATCCTTCGGCCTGTCTCAACAAATTGCTCTAGCTGCTCAGACCCTTCCGTGGGACGCCGTGGAGATGCTGCTCACGCACAAGCCTGCAGTCTTCTCCCTGGAACTAGCCAGAAGGCTGGCTGTTGGGGGGTGCGGGACCTCCCTCCCTTTGGGGCTGAGTGATCAGTTTCCGCCAGGTTCCTAGCCCTCCTGGCTGGGGCATCCCACAAGGCGGCCCCTAGCGCTGTCTGAACCAGCTGGTTCATACAGCCATGCCCCCCTTGGGCTGTTCTCATCAGGCGGCATAGGCTAAGCACGGTCAGGGCTGATCAGAATTTGGATGGGTGACACTGACAGAAAACCCAGGCTGCTGCAGGAAATGGTGTCTCTGATTCAGGAGGTGGTGCTATTCCATCTTGGCTATTGAACCGGTGCACCAGCATGGTGCTAGGGGATTCCCCGCTGCTGGAAGAGCCTTAACTCTGACCATCCGGGGCTATCATCCCTCCCACAGCATCCTTTCTGCACATCGGAGGTGTTAGCTCCGGGGTCCTGGCCTGACTTCTCTTTCCATAGCCGTGCTATGTTCCAACACTGAGGTGGCTATGCTCAGCAGTGAGGGAGGTGGGGGTCTCCCAGGATGAAGGGCACACAGGGAATAAGATTTTCAGCGACACTCCGAATTTACATCACTATAGCTACGTCTCTGGGGGGTGGGAAAGATCCACCCCCCTGAGGGACGATGCTATACCGACCTGACCCTTGATGTAGACACCTCTTGGGGAGGTGGATTAACCTACGCCGACGGCAGAATGCATCCTGTCGCCGTGTCTACGCTGCACTACAGCTGCGCCGCTGTTGCGTTTTAAGCCCTGACTGCCTCTTACCACACATTGCTTGGGTGCCAATCAAAGCACCTTGCATACGCCTGGCTTGTACACAGCCCCTCTCTCCCCTGGGGTGGCTATATGCACAGCGCCTGTCTTGGGAAAGTGGAGCAGCTAATACAAGCTGGAATGGCAAATGTTCACCTTTTGAACTGCATCTTTGCCTCCCACTGCTCCAGGTGTACGTCCAACACTGCTGCAAAGCACCGAATCTCTCCCTGCTGGCGTGCAACCCCGTGCTACTCCAGAGTGCCCCCTATTTATTCTCTGCGAGCTCCTGTCTGGTTGTATAATGGCACGTTAGCAAAGGGTGAGCTCGGCGGGTTCCAGCCGAGTCTCCCAGAAAGGGTGGACCCCGTCTAGCTGAGCTATTAAAAATATTGTGTGAATGATGGTGGCTGTTGAAATTAGGCAGTTTGCCTCCTCTGCCGTCTGATCCATCGATGTTTGTGTCCAGTGCAAGCCCCGCATCTGTGTCCAGGGTTGCCAAGAGAAACATGCACCTTCTTGGCAGTTACCAAGAAATGCTGAGTTGCAGCCATAATCCAGTCTCACCCATAATTAATGAAGATGTTTAGTCTTCTAGAAATGCCACATATTATATTGTGCTGAAGGGAAAACCTTTAAAATACCATAAATCCTGAGAGTTTGCACAGGATTTAGTTAGCCAAGAGGAATAAAATCTGATTTTCCTGTTGCTGGAACAGCTGGGTTACTTGGAAGGGCTTCTTCTCCTGTGGCCCAAAGCTGCTATGAAATGGTGTCATCTCAGGGCCGCCGTGGAAAGCAGTGGGTTGCTGCGCTCTGTCCTTTGACGTGACCCAGTTTGCATGGCAGCTACCGAGGCACCAGTACAATGAGTTTTCCAGGTCAGCTGGAACAACTGATGTGACAGAAATAGGGGCAGGATGTAACTTAAAATCTGATGCAAAACTTGTGATGCTGATATCCGGAGGCTCCAGACCTCTGACGCCATAGGCATGTTCTGATCCTTCATGGCATAGAATGGTCACAGCCTTTCCTCTTAGAGCCTGGGTACTGCAGTTACTCAGGACTGTCTCGCTAAACTGACTGCTCCTTCTTTAATTTAAAAACAATCTGACCAATGCAAACAAGAAGCCGGGGATTGGGGCTGTGACCGCATGGAATGTTGGTGCCTGACTGGCAGCCCTGCGGCCGGGGGTCCTCTGTCTTTCCCTAGGACAGGGATAGTACGGGCTAGGGCCATGTGAACTTCCCTCAATAAGGTGCCTCTCCGTTGACCTTCAGGTCCGCTCCTGGGGTGGGGTAGGAGTTCCGTCTCTGAGCCATTCAAGCCTTGATTGTTCTGCTGAGGCTGCCAACGCCCTGGTGCCAGCTGTGGTGGTGGATTTCTGCTATGCGTGTCTGTCACCTCAGCACTAGAGGGCAGGGGAAGGGAAACTATAGTCGTCTCTTTTCTAAGCTGAACAGTCCTGATCTTTTTAATCTCCTATGGGAGCCTTGATCATCTTTCTTGCCCTTCTCTGAACCTTTTCCAGTTCTACTATATCCTTTGAGATGGAACAAATAGAACTGGACACAGTATTCAAGGTGTGAGTGCATCAGGGGTTTATATAATGGCATCATGATATTTTCTGTCTTATTATCAATCCCTTTCCTAATAGTTCCTAATATACGGTTAGTCTTTTTAACCGCTGCTGTACACTATGTGGAAGTTTTCAGAGAACTATCCACGGTGTCTCCTAGATCTTTCTTGAGGGGTAACCGCTAATTTAGACCCCATCATTTTATATGCATAGTTGAGATTATTTTTTTCAATGTGCATCATCTACATTGAATTTCATCTGCCATTTTGTTGCCCAGTTGTGTAAGATTCTCTCTGTAACTCCTCGCAGTCTGCTTGGGACTTAACTATCTTGAATAATTTTGTATTGTCTGCCAACTTCGCTGCTTCATTGTTAACCTCCTTTTTCAGATCATTAATGAATACATTGAACAGCACCAGTGCCAGTACAGATTCCTGGGAGACCTCGCTGTTCACCTCTCTCCATTGTGAAAACTGATCATTTATTCCAAGCCTTTGTTTCCTGTCTTTCTGACCCACGAGAGGACCTTCCCTCTTATCCCATGGCTTCTTAGTTTCCTTCAGAGCCTTTGGTGAAGGACCTCCTCAAAGGCTTTCTCGAAATCCAAGTACACAATAAATTGACTGGATCACCCTTATCCACATGTTTTTGATCCCCTCAGAGAATTCTAATAGATTGGTGTGGCATGATTTCCCTTTACAAAAGACTCTTTCCCAACAAATCAGGTTTATCTGTATCTGATAATTCTGTTCTTTACTATAGTTTCTATAAATTTTCCCTGTTCTGAAGTTAGGCTTACCAGCCTGTAATTGCCAGGATCGCCTCTGAAGCCCTTTTTAAAAATCGGCATCACATTAGTTACCTTCCAGTCACCTGGTACAGAGGCTGATTTCATGGTTATGGTAATTTCCATAACACAGTTAGTAGTTCTGCATTTTCATATTTGAGTTCCTTCAGAACTCTTGGGTGATACCATCTGGTCCTGGTGACTTTTTACTGTTAATCAATTTGTTCTAAAACCTCTTCTATTGACACATCAATTTTGGACAGTACTTCAGATTTGTCGCCCAAAAAGAGTGGATCTGATGTTGGTATCTCCCTCACCTTCTCTGCAATGAAGACGGATGGAAAGAATTGGTTCAACTTCTCTGCAATAGCCTTGTCTTCCTTGAGTGCTCCTTTAATTCCTGTGTCATCTAGTGGCCTACCTGCCCATTTGGCAAACTGCTTCTGATGAACTTTAAAAAAAAAAAAAAAAAAATTACTGTTGGTTTGTGCATCGTTAGCAAGTTGCTTCTCAAATTCCTACTTATACTTTTACATTTTACTTGCCAGAGTTTGTGTCTCTTCCTATTTTCCTCAGTAGGATTTGACTTCCAAATTTTAAAGGAAGCCTCTTTGCCTCTAATGGTCTCCATTACTCTGCTCTTCAGCCATGGTGGCCCTCTTTTGGTCCTCCTGGCGTTTTTGATTTGGGATATATGTTTAGTCTGAGCTTCACTTATGGTGTGTTTAAGTAGTTTCCAGTCACTGTACCCTTGTGACTGCGCTTTTTAATTTCCATCTAACTATCATTCTCATTCTTGTGTAATACCCCTTTTTAAAGTTAAATGCAACGGTGGTAGCTTTTTTTGGTATTCCCCCCCCTACAAGCATGTTACATTTAATTACATTAAGGTCACTATTACCGAGCGGTTCAGCTACAGTTACTTCTTGGACCAGATCCTGTGCGCCACTTAGCACTAAATCCAGAATGGCCTCTCCCCTTGTGGGTTCCAGGACTAGCTGCTCCAAGAAGCAGCCATTAATGGTGTCTAGAAACTTTGTCTCTGCATCCTATCTTGAGGTGACATGTTCCCAGTAAATATGGTGTGATAGACCCAGGCCAGTTGGGTACAGCAGAATAGCAGAAGGCAGATATACTGGCCACTGGATTAACAGTTTTCTGTTCCCTGACTGACCAGAGCAGGGGCTGCTCCAGGCTAATGAGAACACCTGACTCAAATTAACCTGCAAAGAGTCAGGTGAGGCCATTAAGCTAATATGACCACCTGACTCTAAGGCCCCACTGATACTATAAAAAGGGCTCACTCCAGTCAGGCAGGGGAGAGCCAGGGAGCCCGAGGAGAGGAAGTGCGGCTGAAGGGCTGGTTAATGAAGACACCCTCAAGTTATTGATAAGGGAGCCCTAAGGTAAGGGTGAAGAAGGGAGAAGCAGGAGAGCTGTGGGGAAGTGGCCCAGGGAAATGTAGCAACTCTGGCAGTGAAAGGTTGGCTGCCAACAGCTGTTACCATTAGGGTCCCTGGGCCGGAACCCAGAGTAGAGGGCGGGCCCGGGTTCCCCCCAACCCACCACTACAGGAACACCTCCTGGGAGGGGAAGTCAGGCCCTGTCAGGACAGGAGGCTAAACTGTTCTAAAACAAGCCCTAGGAACAACAGAGACTGTGGGAGTTCTCTCACCAACCTCCTTGCTGGCTTATGATGAAAAGGGCTCAGTAGACTGTAACCCTGGCCCTAGAGAGAGAATGGCTACGTGGAGGGTCATAGTGAGCCACTGAGGCTAGCATATACCACCTAGAAGCGCAGGACCCACGGGGGCAAGGTCAGAGCTCTGCCACAATGGGGATATCTGAAATCCCCCTTATTAAGGATAAGATTATGTCATAGAGGTCATGGATTCTGTGACTTTCAGCGACCTCCATGACATTTTCTCCCGGAGTGGGAGGCCGGAGCTGTCAGCCAGCAGGGGCCCTGGAGCTCTGAGCCACCACGGGCTTTGGGGTCCCTGGCGCGATCAGCCCTGGAGCCCCCTTGGGCAGCAGGGGTGGGGACCTGGCACGCTGAGCCACCAGTCCCAGAACCCCCAGGCACCATGGAGCTGTCAGCCGCTGTGGTGCTGGTGATGGACTGCCGCGCGCTCCCCCTCCCCCCACCGGCCCGGCCTGGCAGAGCTATCCACAGAGATTCTATGGGACTGTCCGATTCATTTAAGATTTTCTCCTTATTTGACTGTGCTTTTTCTAAACCCTTAGTGCCACTCCCCCATTAGCATGACCTACTCTGTTGTTCCTGGGTATTTGGTACCTTTGTATTACTGTATCCCACTGATTATCCTCATTCCACCAAATGCCAGCCTTCCCCCAGCAAGCTTCCAGAGCAGCCACGTCTTACCAGCTCAATTTCAAATGCAGGAAGACCAGATGTGAGCATCCTAGGTCTCGGGATTCCAAGCTTAGAGTTTGGTTTGGATTTGCCGATCTTCCCACTGGGGGTGTAGGTGGGAACAGTCAGTCAAGGGAAGGAGCCAGTGCATCTAACTAGAGAGGGGCTTGGTTTACCATTCGAGGCCATGGCTGTGAGTCTGCCCCGGGCCCTGGTGTTCGAAGGATGAGTCCTTGCACACTCTAATGGACTCTAGGGCTACGTTATGATCCCTAAGCATAGCTACATCTACAAATAAGAAATGATTCAGTAGGTCACAGACTGCCCAGTGATCACATCCTGCTCATCTTTCTGGGTTCCATAGATCCACTGATTTCTTTTTTCACCATCCCACCGTCCCCTCGCACCCCCCCCCTCCCCCGACAAGACATTGAGTTCAGGGAAAGAGGGTCACCCAAATGCTCTCCAGAACCACCCAGCCATCTTCGAAGGAGTAGTTTTGATGGGTTGGTTGAGGATTCAAATCCCCTCGCACCTCTGGATTTACAGCTGTGCCCATTAGCGCATCTCCCCCCCTTTTGGAGACCACCTTGCCTCTTTCCAACACTATAGGCCAGGATCATTTCCAATGCCAAGTGCTTCCCTTCGGTCTTTCCTCGGCCCCAAGGGTGTTCTTAAAGGTCCTGGTGGTAGTGGTGGCTTCCCTCTGACAAGAAGCAATCCTAGTCTTCCCGTACCTCGATGACTTGCTAATCAAGGGCTCACAGGCGCCGACTTTTCAAGGTGCCGGGGGGTGCTCGATCCCCAGCTCCGCCCCAGGCCCTTCCCCACTCCACCCACGGGATCCTTGATCTCTGCTCTGAGACTATAGAGGTGGATATCTGGGAGTATTATCACGTGTTATGAGCTGCAGGGATTCACCCCACCCCTGCAAAGGGTGGTAGCACATTCATCCTGCTCACTGGCAACACCTACAGTATCGCTGAACAATGCATCAGTATCTGAGATCTGTGGGGCTGCTCCATGGGCTTCAAAACCTTACTCTCTGATCCATGCTGTCAGGTCCAATGTGGCACTTGGTTCTGCAGCACAGTCTTCAGTTATGGACTCTGTTCTGAAGCACCCTCCTCCATCTGGGGTACTGCTCAGGAGGTCGCTGCAGGGGAGCACCCACAGGGACACTGCTCGAAGGGTTACTTGCTCTGTGCCATAACTGTGGTTCCTCGAGATGTCTCCCTATGGGTGCTCCATGACCCAACCTCCTTCCCCTCTGCTTTTGGACAACGTTTGGATGAAGAAGGAACTGAGGGTTCACCCACACACCCCGATGTAGTCTCGGTGTCCAGCATGGGGAGGCACAGGCCGCATGTGCGGGTCGAACGGATGCTGAAAATCAGGGCTTGAGAGGCGCACGTGCCCCTGAAGTAGAGTGCCCAGAGGGACATCTCTCAAAGAACCACAGTCCCTGCACCCCTTCTTCCCTGTTTGGGGGGATCCACCCAGAATGCTGCTCACCAATTCTTGAGCTAATCAACAGAGGGGTGAGAACAGGAACTGTTACAGCCCTGCTGGGCCAGCGGTGCGCTGGGGAAATACCAAGCTGAGCTCACTGGCGAGGCATCGGCGAGATGGCCACTGCATGGGGATGGACGTCCCACCCCCCAGATCGCTGGTTGAGAATCCCTAGCACACTAGCTGTCAGTGTCTGCTGAGTCGGCAGCAGGGAAGAGCTACCCCTACAATGTTTAGGTTCTGACTCCAGAACCTGCTTGGATGGAGAGAGCCAAGCAGCGAGAGGCTGATAACAGGACGGTGAAGCACCAAGTCCCCTGTGTCCAGTGTCTGCTCTGCCGTGGTCCTCGGGACAGCGCCCCTCCCCCACGCTCTCCTCTGTACTGCCTAGCTGTTGCCAGAGGTTGGGTGGGGTTGTTGGTAGTGTGATGGTCTGGAAATCAAGTTAGAAATAGAAGAGTGCAGGCTGCCATGGTAACCAGGGGCCATGGGTTGGGACTGCATCTGCTCCTGCCAGCTGTGCTCCCTGCAGGCTCTGGCCAGGTTAAGGTGGCTGGGCTGGGAAATTGCTGGCCAATAAAGAGCCATTAATTAATGCCTTAAACCTGCATCCTCATTCAGTGTTTCTCTCTGGGCTTTCTCCTTGCTAATCTGAGCCAGCCCCTCCATGTTGATGACACCTGCCTGTACCAGTCCCTGCAGCCCCACTGTCTCCCTGGCCTGACTTGATCAGCTCCTGCTCCCGCCCCAGCTTCCATCCCTGGAGTGCTCCAAGGACCCAAATCTACATACGGGGGAAGGTCTCGTGTCCCGCACTCTGCTTCAGCCCCTCACCTTCCCTGCCTCCCTCGCGTACCTGGGTCACAAAGTGCCTGTTGCTGTCTTGGGGCGCTGCTCTCCTTTCTCTGACCCTGCTGCGGCTGGCTCTCAGGCTTGTGCCTCCATTGCTCGGATCTCTGCTCTAGTGGCACCTCTGACTCCTGTGCTAGCCTGTTCTGTGCTCTCCTTCAATACCGCCCAGTTACCTGTCCCCTCTCTAGGGTCCAGTCCTCATCAACCATGATGCCATGACTGCTTGGCTGTCAGCACTTGCTGTGGACCCCCAGCCTTGCTCTGCTCCTCTCATTCCCCTGCCCACTTCCCTTCCTCCTTGCTCCACTCTCTCTCCCTTTGTACAGTGCTCCGAGTGTGCTGCCACCGAGGCCCTGCCTCTCTGCTTTAACCCTTCCATTCTGCTCCAGCTTGCGTGCCTCCGTGTTTCCAAGTGAATTGGTCTGTGCTGGTCCATGGCAGTGGCAGGACCGGGCCAGGACTGGCTCCTGCCCGTTGTGCTGTGTTTGGGGGGCGGCAGGCCTACTGGAAATTCCATTTCTGTATTGGTTAAGGAAGGTCCATGCAGGGAAATGGCGTCTCCTGGGCCCAGCCTGGGAGCTGATGGTGCAGGGATGGGGGTGTGTCCTCAAACGCTCATTAATGCCCTTCTCTCATTGCACATGCAACGCCCACCCCTTCTCCCTGGTTAGCACGGGGTACCCCGGCGATTCTCTGTGGGGCAGAACCCTGAAGGAAGGCATCAACCTGGCACTTGGTGTGGGCTGATCAACCCTGCAGCAGCCGAATCCCAATCCCAGTGAATAGGGAATATGCTACTCTCAATGGCACAGCACAGCATGCTGTGCTGTAAGTGCCGCCTCCCCTCAGATGGTGCCGCAGTGCTGGCTGTCAGGGGTTGGATGAAGGGGCGCACTATGAGATGATGCCCTGGAGCCCCCCAATGCCAGCGCCTGGAGTTGGAATGACTGGCTGGCTCCTGCCCTGAAGCGTTGGGTATGGGTCGCTGCCAGGGCAGGCCAGGGGGCGGGATGAAGCGGGGTAGGGGGGAGGTGTCCTTGGAAAGGCACCATGCTCTGAACTGGCAGGGGCTCTGAGGCTGTGTTCCCTTTACACAGCAGCATGAGAGTGCCAGCTCTGTACTGCCAGGTGTCTCTGCAGGGGGTGCTGTTCCGAGGGGGATCCTGGCTGGCTTGCATGCAAGGGTCCACCCTGCTGTGGAGCCCAGGCTGGTGCTGAGGCACCTGCAGGCCTAGAGGCGGGTTGCATGGGCGCGCTGGGAAGGACATTCAAACGCAGTCCCTGCACCTTGGGCTGTAACCAGTCAGGGGTGTGGGGGGGGGGCAGCACTGGGAGTTGCCAACGCTTCCCCTTGCTGACCTTGCTCCCCGCAGTGTAAGCAGGGGCAGGGGGTATGCATGACCTGGTGCCCTGCCTCCAACAGTGCTTACACCGGTGCTAGCCTGACAGCGGGGGAAGGGCTGGAGTGCCCCCGGAGCTTGGAGGCAGCCCTGGGTGGCTGTGAGGGCATGGTCACTAGGGCCGGGCACCTGGCTAGCTGTGAGGGACGGCTCCTGCTTGGGCGGAATCCGGCTCCCAGCATCGTGCCGCCAGGGAGGGAGGGGCTGGGAGCCACAGCAAAGCGACCAAGAGAGTGAGTTCAGCTGTCCTGGGGCTCTGGAAGGTGCCTCTTCAGGGCCATACTCTCCGTTGTCCCGCCCCCTCTGTGCACCACCACCAGGCCCCCGATGTCTGCTGTCCCCAGGCCTTGGGTCTCCCGCTTGTTGATAGAAGAGGAGGGACACTTAGATCTGAGTGGGGAGCAGGGCGGGGGCAGGGAGATACCGGGAGATGCCCCACGAAGTGGGTGGCCCTGCTCTGGGGCTGCGATTTCTCACTCGAAGGCAGTGGGCCTGCTTCGCCCTAGGTATGACGCCGGGCCAAGCGCTGCTCTGAGTGCAGGAGCTAGTGCCATTTCCACCTGGCTCAGCGAACGGACGGGCTTGTGCGCTCCCTTGAAATGACTCTGCAAAGGGCCCTGCTGGTGCAAACCCAGCCCTGCTGGTGCAAACCCAGCCCTGCCCCCTTCCCCAGTCCCCTGGTTGGTGAGTGGGGGAGGCTTGCTGGGGAAAGCTGCTGTGAGCTGAGCGGGGGTGTGGTAAAGGAACGCAGCCCTGTTCCCCTTCGCCCACTCACTCACTCATGTGCTGCCCAAGCACTGAGTGGCCCCAGCTGTGCATCTGGCCGGCACCTGGCTTCGATTAGGGAGCCGGGACGAGGCTGTGTTAATGAGCCTCGCTGGGAAGCCAGTGAGCGTGGCCCGTGTGGGATATGCAAGAATGCAGCATCTTCTCATGAGAAACTTCCCCTTGGGTGGGGGCGGTGCTGGGAGTGGGGGCGTGGGGAGGTGCGCGTGGCACGTCCTGGAAGCAAACACCCAGCGTCTATCTACCCCCTCAATCCTTTCCCAGCTTCTTCTCTTTTCTGCCCCCCCCCCCCCGCTGCCTCTCCCCTCCCCAGGCACCAAGGCCCAGCAGCACTCCCTAAGGCTGTGGGCAGCTGGGGCAGCCTCCTCCAGAGCCATGCCATGGCGCTGCCAGCCCTGGGAACAGGAAAGGTGGAGACACAGGATGGTAGGAGGTGGTAACCTTCCCTCTCTGCTTGGGGGCGGGGAGAGGGGAGTGCTGTACCAAGGCAGACAAGGAAGTCGAGAACACAGGCCAGACCTGGAAATGCCCTTTCCAAGCTCTTGGTGTGTCCCCGGAATCGGCTGGATCTTCTCTCCTTGTAACGCTTGTGCCAGGCTCTCTGCTGCGGTAACGTGGGTGTACTGGGGATGGGGGGTGAAGATGACTGAGGGAGCCAGTTAACTGCCCTGGCTGCGCCTGGAGGAGGAGACAAGTAGGGATTTAGACACAGGGCTCAGGGGGGCAGGGACAGGTGGAGCCTGTATAAGCCAGGATGCTGGGAACAGAAGGGGCTGCAGGAAGGCAGACTCCCGTCACTCCCTGAGAGGGCAGAGGTGTGCTAAGGACTACAGAGGGCAGGCCATGGTCACTGCCTGGGAGAAGGGAGTTGGAAGGTTGGTGAACCCAGAGAGGGGGGGAAGCCAGGAAGGTAGGAGACAGCTCCAGGGAATAGCAGCAAGGTAGGACAGTCCAGCCCTGAGCTGGTGACCGGAGGGCCCCTGAGCTGGGACATGGAGTAGAGGATGGGCCCAGGTCCCCCTACCAACCACTGGAGGAGCCCCATAGTCAGAGCAGTAAAGAGAAGGCTGCCATCATGTATGGAGGGACTTTGACCGTCCTCACTCCCTGGCCCAAAAGGGGAAACACGTGGTGACCTGGCTTTGCCAGAGGGCCCAGTCATGAAGATGGAGCTGGCAAGAGGCCGACGGGAGAGACACTGCCAGGGAGGGCACAGCGCCTGGCTGGAGCTAATCTCCAGGAGGGCCAACAGGAGGTGCCACTAGTGGTGAGTGCACCCCATCACAGGGAGCAAAGACCCCTGATGTCTCCCACCCCAGCCACTCCTTCCACCATGCCTGGTTACAGAGCTACTGAATTGTGCTGCCTTCAGCCAGCTCTCCCATTTGCTCCCCCACTAGGGCTCTATGCAGCCCCCAAGAAGCAGCAGGGCCCAGGATAGCTGGTGAGCCCAGCTCAGGAGAAGGCAGCAATTGGGAAATGAAGTGCAGGTGGCTGAGAGCAAGAGTGGGCTGGGGACCCTGGAGCCTCTTGCTGCAGGTGGGGCTGGAAAGGCAGGCCCAGGACGCTCGCTGTGCTTGCTGCTGGGACACCATGGTGGCTACGGGGGGTGGAGGAGGGATGGCTGAAGCCTTCCAGGCGCTGTAGTGGCTTGAAGGGTGAGGTTCAGCGGTAAATGCCCTGTTGAGCGGTATGGAGGCAATTCATGCACCCTGTGGGGGCAAGTCTGGTCTCCTTGGTGGCTGCTGAGGACCATCCTGCAGCAGCACTGGTATGACTCCACACTGCAGGGTCTGGGGAGCACATGCTCCTCGCTCCCTGCAGTGCCTGGCTGCCCCAGTGGGATGGGAGCTGGTAGGGATAAGGGGGGTGTTCTACCCATCTTCAACTCCCTCAGCCATTCTCAGATAGCTGGGCACATGGCACAGGGACTCCCAACTGCACCGAGTGGCCTGGAGGAAGTTTGTCAATCCCTGCGTGGCTAGTTGGTCGGTTTATCTTCGCTCTGGGGTCTCCAGCAGTTCAGAGTTCATCTAGCTAAGCCTCCATCATTCTTTGTGGTGGCGCTGGGGACAAGGGACAGACTGTCACCCCACCACTCTCTAGCCTAGCCCACCCCACCCTCCAACTGTGACAAGGAGGTTGGGAGGCAAAAGGGGCTAGTGTGGTACCAATCTTCAGGGCTTGCCTCGTTCCCATACTCACGCTGGTCACCGAGGGACTGAGCACCTGCAGCTCTATCTCTGGCTCTTATCTGGCCCCTGTCGCCATATCTGAGCACCCAGCAATCTGTGGCAGGGCAGGGCTCTTATCCCCATCACACAGATGGGGAAGTGAGGCACAGGGAGGCTGACATGCCAAAGGGAAGTATGTAGCAGAGCAAGGACTTGAACCCAACTCTCCTAACTCACAGGCCAGCACCCAAACCACTGGGCCATCCTGCCTCTCTAGGTTCTTTCCCACAGACTTAGTGGAGTCGGTGGGTGTGCAGAACCTACAGGAACGAGGCCGTGTGTATCTAGGATCGTGCTGTCTGCAGACTCCCCTGGCTAGGCTGGGAGCCATTTGCAGGTTTGTCTGTACATGGTGAGTGGGAGCCCTACCCAGGCCCTGGGGGGTGAGGGTGAGTCTCTAGTACTAGTATGCACTGCCTAGCGTGTGTCCCAAACATGTGTTTCAAAGGCAGGCAAGTGTCTCCGTCCCCCCTTGCAGGGGAGCCTGAGGAGTTCAGGGAGCAGCTCTCAGCACGGGGGCTGCTCCCTCCAGAGTGCAGGGCTTTGGCAGCCCTCTGCTTTGAAGCTGGCACCCCCGACTGCCTCAGGAAGCAGGCAGATGCCAGGGAGTGGATCACTAGGGTAGAGGGCCTGCTGTGCACGGCACCGAGCTGCTGTTTCTAAAGGATTGTCAGTAAACGGAACCAAGCCTCCTGGCAAAGGCAGCTGTGCTGAGGGGGGCTGGCCTCCCATCTGGGTTCTCCACTCACTCCCGTTGATGCCCAGGCAGCAATTATGTGAGCAGCGACTCCAGCAGCCTGCCCACATGCACTGTGCCCCCTGGGTTTGGGACTGGAGGCCTGCCTGGGGCGGGCGTCTGCTCCCTCAACTGCTATTAGAGCTGGAGCTGCTAGGTGCAGGAAGTGCTGCTGTGAAGCAGGTTGAGGGGGATTTGCTGGACTATGCAGCATTGGCTGGGGTACTGAGCGCCAGGTCCTGTGCTGGCTGCCTTGCTCTGATGGCTGGGGGGTGGGCTGCGGCGGGGTCTCTCTCTCTCTGCAGGGCCTGGAGGAGCTGGGTCTTTGTATGTGTGACTGTCACGGTTAGGCCATACACAGCTGTGATCCTTCTGCTTGCAGATCGATCGGAAAGGGGACCAGAATCGGGTGGTTTCTCTGAAATGGATACCAGCTGAGCCGCAGAATGAGGGGGGTGGGTGGAACCCCATTCCTGATGGGCCAATCTGTCGGGGGCAGGGATAGCTCCCCCAAGGGCAGTGGGAGAAGCTCCAGTACACCAGAGAATGCCGTGAGGAGATCCAGCACTGCTCCCTGCGGCATGGGCTTGAACTGTTCACAACTGGGGTGGGAGATCTCCCAGAGAGAGCCTGGAAAATGCCGCTGGTGAGCCAGTGGGTGGTGCCCTTCCACCAGGTGGGTACTGAACCAGCCGCCAGCATGCTGCAGGAGGTGCCCTCTTCCCCGTGAATGCCAATACGAGGTCCTGCCCGCAGGTGAGCTTTGCAGAGAAGCTAGCACCCTGACTTGTGCCTAGCAAACTTCACAGGAGACAATTACCCTCTGCCCACTTAAATTGCCCCTCCATTTCCGAGTGGGTAACCGTATTCTTCTCTTCCTGTGTTCGGCAGCAGCCGCGTTCCGCCCCAGACGCAGCCGCGTTTCACCGGTGGGTGACGAAGTTCCTGAATAGTGCACAAAATACTTTGGGATGTTGTGAGAGGGAAGGCGTTGGAGAAATGTCTTATTGCTGCAGTCAGGGTTGCTTCCGATTTCGGTTACGGTGTGAGATGACACTCTTTGCTAACCAGGTTGGAAACAACTCAGGAGTCCTGGCTGCTGACAAGGTGCACCCCTAACTGGCATCATTCGTTCCTTGTGAGGCTTCTTTTCCCCGGTCTGTGCTCTCAAACATCCCTTTTTTGACGTCTCATTTGGGCTTTGCTCCTCTTCTGCAGCATCAAATGGACGCTACAGCCGCTCCTTTGCTCATGCTGCTAAGCGGCAGACCACTGCAAATGCCTGTCTTGGAGCGGTGAGCCGAGTCTGCCCTGGCCCGTCAGCTTGGCCGCTGCCCCCACAACCCATGTGGTGAAACAACTTGTGAGCCAAAGAAATAACACCTCGGATCGTGGGAATTCAGCCCTCTGCTCGGGAGATCCTTCCACGACGCTCTGGATCCTCCCAGGAATCCCCACTGCACGAGAGCCCATCCGGCTCTGCAGCGTCTCCTGTCACGTCTGATCTCGGGGAGTGTCCTGTGCTCGTCGTGATGTCAGATCTCAGCTGGCTGGGGATTGCTTCGGGAAGGGGGGCTGGTGAGAAAAGACTCGGCAGCACACAGAGGTTTAATTTTCTCTCCTCCCACCTCCTAGCCGACGTAATATCCCATGTGGAGGTCACCCAGGGGGTACCTGACTCCCACCCTCAGTAGCCAAACTTCCTTCATGCTCGGAGAGTAGTCCCCTGTATCCCACATTCCCAAGGAGGCCGTGGGAAGCACTGAAAAAGTTGGCCTAGCTATGGGCTGTCTATTTATAGTAACACATACTACAGGCTCTCAAGCTTCTGTTCCCTAGTGTAACTGTACAAGACTGTTTATATTTCCTCTGCTCTTCTCTCCCTCACCCGTCCTTCACAAGAATGCTGCTTGGTATTGCAAAGATGTGAAAGCGGAGGAGGAGCCAAGAGGACATAGTGGTGTTTGATTTGGGTACCGTATGGCGGGAGCCGTCCGCCACTGGGACCGGGCAGGGCCCTTCTGCTTTTTCCTCTGAATGGAGTGCTGGCTTGGAGAGCAGCAGCTTCCCCCATGTGCCAGCCTGTCCCACCCTCGACAGGGACATGAGCCACTTCTGGTTTGTAGGCAGGGGCCACCAGGGGAGATCTGGGATGGTGGAGAAGGCAAGAGTCTTTCTGACCAAGCACCAGCCAGCAGAGTCATGGCAGGATGTGCTCGCCACTTGCTGCTGTGTTGGAATCTGTCCCAGTGGGGCTGGGGGACTGCATCCCACTGAGGGCTGAAACGTCCCGGGATGCCGTCCGGTGCTGGCCAAAGGCCAGACCTGTGACCATCTGGGGTGAGGCCGCTCCTCTGGGGCTGGTGTCTATGGCAAACCCACATCTGGGGTTGTCAGGGATCATTGTCCCCACTCAGAGCTAGAATGGGGGCAGCGCTTTGCCAGGTTGCGCCCAGATTGCTCTGCTCTTGTGTCGAGATGACTATGGCTGTCCCAAGGGGCCTGCTCATGGGGATGTGCAACCTTCTGCCTCCACGCCGCAGCTTGGAACCCCTGCCAGTGCAGCTGTTGACATGAGACCATGGGAGATGAGTCCTTGGCCTCGGGGCGAAGCTCTCACCAGCTGGCAGTCTCAGGAGAAGCCTGTGGCTGCCAGAGTGGTCCAGGCTGCCCTCCCTGCTGGAGGCGGTCCCTCTGGGGCAGGCAGGGCCCCATTCATGGGCAATGGGCAGGCGTGAGGGCAGAAGAGGAGGGATTGCAGCATGTAGCTTGCTGTGCTGCCCGTGCTGTGCAGCGTGCATGTAGAGGGCTTTGTTGTCCACATGTGGCAGTCCTGACCCTCGTCCGCCCATGTGCCCAGTGGGCTTCTGCGTTGTCTGTGACCTCCCCTGCCCCAGGGACTCGGGGATGGGAGGAAGCATCCCATTTGTGGAGAGGCCTTGCACAGGTTCCTTGCAGTGCATGCGCACCGTCCATTGGGAGCCCCGAGGGAAGCTGGAGGAGTGAGAGGGGAGGCCGGCTGCCTGGTAGGGAGGGCAATAAGCAAACATCCCAGCAGGGCAGCAGCATGCCAGCCTTCTGCTCCAGAGAGACCTGGCAGCTCCCTCCCTCTTCTGGGCCTGCTGCATGCTGAGGCGGGGCCTGGAAAAAAGCTCAGGCTGGAACTGAGGGTTGGGCACTGGGTCAGACTCCAGCTGTGCCGGCCGTGCTGTGCCCTGGCTGGGCGGGTGCGGTGGGAATGGCTCACGCTGTGCTGCTCTCTCCATCTCTCTCTCTCTCTCTCTCTCTCTCTCTCTCTCATAGGTATTCCTAGCATGGCTGGCCCCTTACGGTCTCAGGCCCAGTGTCAGCTCTGGCTCTGTCCCCTGTTGGACTGGCCCCGACTAGTGTTAAATCCATGCCCTCGTTTTCTTTAGATGGTAGCTGGGCTTTCCCTGGGCTGGGCAGAGGGTCTTTGGAGATCAGGATCCCCCCCCGCCCCGCCCCGCTCTTCACCTCCCCGCAGGCCCATGCAGGAGTTCTTGGTTGAAGTTTTCCTTCCTTCGACCCTGTGACGTTATTGATATAATCTGGGACCATATAGATCATTGTTGCAACCAAGGTCCTGTAGTGGCACCCAAATCTTGTATAAAGGGGGTCAAATGGGGTGTCTAAGACAAGGTTATGGTTTACTGGTTATGATTAGGCTGTCTATATGTGTGTATCAATTTTGTAGTTGAAGTTATGAATATTGGCTCTATACTGTCTGTATTTCAAACTTATGCTATGCTGCTGGGTGACATCCCAGACAAACTGGTGTTAGCTCTGCCTAGCCTGCTTGATGGCCCATTAAGGATCATCAGCTATACAATGGACCCATTGAGAGAAGGCAAATATGCCTTGAGACTCAGCAAAGTATGCAGGGACTCGCCCATGTGACTCCAGACTCCATTTTGCTGTAATTTTCCACAGTAAGGACAAAGAGGTGTTCTTACACCTGGAAAAGACTATATAAGGCTGATGCCTCATCTCCATCTTGTCTTCAATCCTGCTTCATACCTCTGGAGGAACTTTGCTACAAGCTGAAGCTTTGAACAAAGGACTGAGGACCCATCCCAGTGGGGGATGTATTCCAGAGACTTGATTTGAACCTGCAGTTTATTCTATCGCTGCTGCAAGCCTGAACCAAGAACTTTGCCATTACTATATGTAATTGATTCCATTTAACCAATTCTAACTCTCATCTCTACATCTTTTTCCTTTTATGAATAAACCTTTAGATTTTAGATTCTAAAGGATTGGCAACAGCGTGATTTGTGGGTAAGATCTGATTTGTATATTGACCTGGGACTGGGGCTTGGTCCTTTGGGATCAGGAGAACCTTTTTCTTTTACTGGGGTCTTGGTTTTCATAACCATTTGTCCCCATAACGAGTGGCACTGGTGGTGATACTGGGAAACTGGAGTGTCTAAGGAGATTGCTTGTGAGACTTGCGGTTAGCCAGTGGGGTGAGACCGAAGTCCTCTTAGTCTGGCTGGTTTGGTTTGCCTTAGAGTTGGAAAAAAACCCAGCCTTGGGCTGTAACTGCCCTGTTTGAGCAATTTGTCCTGAGTTGGCACTCTCAGTTGGGTTCCGCCAGAACCGCAACGTCACAGACCCTGGCCGGCTTGTCCTGCCTTCACAGCCTTGCTCCAGCCCAGGGCAAATGGGGGAGGTGAGGCCTGCTCACACCAGATTCCCGGCTTATTGAACGGGGATGTTTGTACCATGCTTCCCACCAGGGCTGGGGCCTGACCACCTAAAGCAGCATCTCCACAAGTCTGAACAGCAGCGTTTCCTTCAGCTCAGTCATGCCCTGCTGCAGCGGTCTGGCCTACCCAAAAGGAGCACTGGCAGGAGGCTGTGTAGCTCTTCACAGTGTATTTCCTCTCCTTCCTTACATGTTCTAAACAGTGAAATAGTCTGTGTCAACACTGCTGTCACCATTGGCATCCCGTTGAAACCAATGGGATGGCTCATGCCTCAGAGCTATTATTTCAGGCTCTCTGCAAACTTGGGCAGAGATTGCTGCACATTGAGTCACATTCAGGTTACACTTTGAGAATTTTTCTTTGCAGCCTGTGACGAAATGGGACTGTTCTTAATGTTTCCTCTGAATACTGTGTGGGTGCCTCAGTTTACCCTATGCATTTCTTAAGTCTCCAGTGTGCATAAATGGCCGACACTTTGTATCCTGGCAACAAATGGCGGGGGCCCTTCCCCCTGCAAGGGAATAGCTAAAGGTGAACAAAGAGATCAGGTGACCTCCTGGCCCGGGAAAGAGACAAAGGCTAGAGAGGAGGGGGTTTCAGCTGGGAACTGGCTGGGGACGGGGAGCGAGTGCAGACGGGGTTGTCTGGCTCGCTGGGCCCCAGAATGGACCCGGCTGAGGGAGCCTGTTCTCTGTACCTACAAGCTCTGTTTTAGACCGTGTTCCTGTCATCTAATAAACCTCTGTTTTACTGGCTGGCTAAGAGTCACGTCTGACTGTGAAGTGGGGGTGCGTGCAGGACCCTCTGGCTTCCCCAGGACCCCGCCTGGGCGGACTCACTGTGGGAAGCGCACAGAGGGGCATATGCTGAATGCTCCAAGGTCAGACCCAGGAAGGTGAAGCAGTGTGAGCTTCTTGCCCTGAAGACAAGAAGGAGAGGAGGCTCCCCAAAGTCCTGACTGGCTTTGTGGGGAGCAGTTCCAAAGCATCGCCCGGGAACTCCGTGACACAGTCGTAACAGCTAGAGATGGATGGAGATGGAGACTCTGAAGAACAATTGAGGCCTGTTCGGCCCGTGCAGCCCCGCACAGAGAAGCTAGCAATCTCTTCCCACAACAGCCACCCACGTGCCTTTATCTAAGGCTGGTCTAGGCTGAATAGCCGTTTAAGTCTCCAGGGTGCAAGGGCTGCTGGCCTTTTGCTGGCAGGAAGCAGCGGGGACAGGTCTGCGAAGTAAGAAGGTACTGTGCAGCAGAAACTGTGTTCCATCGGGCTCCATTCGTCTTACGGGAAGCTGGGGGACACGAAACTAATATTCAACCATGTGCATTGTCACTGGGACCATTCGACCCACGCCAGCAGCATGGCTCCCGTGCTAAGCAGCATGGCTCCTCCACACGGCCAGCATAAGGATGCTGCAGCTGGAATGGCTGAGAAGGACCAACCCGAGCCTACCACAGTACGTAGGCCTCTTCAACCACCCAAGAGCACGCTTCTCAGTGAGGCGCCTGGTGTGGGCCCACTCGCCCTGCCCAGATTTCTCTGTGACGTTGACGTGGTGTGAAGAATGGTCTGCAGCTGGCGTCGAGAGATGGTTTCTGACTATGCATGTGGCTGGTTTTGCTTTGCCATGCTACTCCTGAATGGGCCAGCGTCCGTGTGCGGCCAGCCTTCACCCCTGTGGGAAAAGACAGATGCTGTCTCCCATCTGCTCTCTGCCCAGATCTGATGCTCGTCAGAGGGCTCCGCCGAGGTGGCGTGGCTAGCGCCACACCTGATAAGCAGAAGAAATAAGAAGGTGCCATTTTTACAGTGGCTTGTCCAAGCAGAGCTGCCCGGGAAGAATGTACGTGCAGGATCCTGTGCCTTCCCGTGCTAATAGCATGTTAGTTACACAGGTGGAGTCGGGTAACCCAGCCACTGATTGTAGGGACTGAGAGCACAGCATTGTCTGCGTAGGCAGCTCATTGCCTTTGGGCGAGCCATCATTAGTGGTCACTCTTTGGAGCCAGGAGGTGGGACTTGCTGGGCTACAGATCTGGGCCATTTGTAATTCCTCAAACGCCAGCCCCACTCAGTCCCTCTTCGCAGCCCAGCCTGGCTGACCCCAGTGTCCAGCCCTGCTGGGCACACCCCCTGCTCTTCCTGCTGATCTGCCGCAGCTAGGGGTGCCCTGGCATTGGCTCCTTTTCTTCCTCCTGACCTATAGCGACAGAGAGAAGGAGCCAAACTCTAGTGTTTCAGGCCAGAAGGGGTGTGACGAACTGAGACTGTTCTTAAAGTGGTCTGTGAATGCTGACAGGGGAGTGTGGCTAGGATAGTCTGCATACCTGAGCATGTAACCTGAGAACCCAGGAGGGGGGAGAGGCGAGGTGACACCTTTGCCCGGGAAACTGAACAAAGGCTGTGGGAGGGGTCGCTGAAGGCAGAGAGTTGGAGGAGCTGGCTAGTGACCTTGGCTGGAAGGCAGACAGGGCTCTGATCCCCCAAGGGGGCTAGGGTGCCCGGGGACCCCAAGATGGACCTAACTGTGGGGGTCCTGTTGTCTGCGCCTGCAAGACCTGTCTTGGACTGTATTCCTGTCGTCTAAATAAACCTTCTGCTTTACTGGCTGGCTGAGAGTCATGGTGAATCACAGGAAGCCGGGGGTGCAGGGCCCTGAGTCCCCCATACTCCGTGACAACTGGTGGTAGCGGTGGGATCTACTGCACCCCGTGGACGGCGCTTCCTGCAGTAAGTGACTGGGGAGCAGCAAAACAAAGGGGGATCGACGGGGACCAGGTGGGCTGAAGAATCAGAGAGAGACGGTTTCAGGGGGCGATTAACTCCTGGGAGTGTGTGACCAGTGAGAAGGACTTTTGCAGTAACAGGGTCCCCTGGGGGATCGCAGCGAACGGTCCCGGGGCGGAGGAGTCTGCAGCTCGACCCTGGCAGAGAGGTGGTGACCTGAAGAGGGGCTGGCACACTAGGGATCCCCCCTGGAACGGTGGAAAGCGGAGAGCACAGGCCGGCGAGTGGCCAGCAGGAGGATGTATGCTAAACGCCTCAAGAGTGACCTGGTGGAGCTGTGCAGGCAGAGGGGGCTGCGCATTGGGAGGTCCACCAAAGAACAGCTCATTGCCCGGCTGGAGGAGAGGGATCGCTTGGATGAACCGAGCCCTGTCCCTGAGGGAAGCCGCCCGGTGGATGCAGCGTGGGCCCCGGGGCCTGACATGGCTGGGAGGGGTCAGACTGCTGCCCAGGACATCCCGAGACCCTGCCTACCTATACCTAGGGGAGGGGTTGGGGGAAGCCCAGCGAATACCGAGGGCACCCTGACCCCGGCAGCCAGCAGGGGATCGTCCCGGCGGAGCTCCCTGTCCCGGGAACGGATGCAACTGGAATGTGACAGGGAGCTGAGACTGAAGGAGCTTGAGTTAAGGCAGCAAGAACTGAAGCAGGAGCGGGAAGAGAAGGAGAGACAACGTCAGCATGAGCGGGTAGAACGGGAAAAACAGCGTCAGCATGAGCTGGAACTGGCCAGGCTGAAGAGCAGTGGGGCCCCAGCTGCGGTGAGCGAGGGGGGACCCAAGACTGCAAAGAGATTTGGTAAGTGCTTGCTGGCCCAGCGCAAGGAGGGGGAGGACACGGATACCTTCCTGACGGCCTTTGAGAATACCTGCGAGCTGCTCCAGGTTGACCCTGCAGACAGGCTCCAATTTCTCATTCCCTCACTGGACCCCACAGCCAGGGAGGTGTACAGCCGACTGAAAGGGGCGGAGACAGGGGACTACGAACTGTTCAAAAAGGCCCTGCTGTGCGAGTTTGGGCTGACCCCTGAGATGTACCGGCAAAGGTTCCGGAGTCAGCGTAAAACCCGTGAGGTCACATACCTGCAACTAGCCAACCGGGCGCAGGGGTATGCCCGCAAGTGGACGGCTGGGGCCCAAACTATAGAGGATCTACTTGACCTAGTCGTACTGGAGCACGTGTATGAGCAGTGCCCATCCGACCTGAGGCGATGGTTGATGGACCAAAAGCCAGAGAACCCGCAGCACGCAGGCCAGTTGGCCGACGAGTTTGTGAACAGTAGGGCAGGGGATAACAGGGAAGAGTCCCAAAGGAACAGTCCCACCACAACGCAGAGCGAGAGTCACCACGGGACCTCCCAGCGGGAAAATACGGAAAAACCCCACCAAAGGGGAAGATCCAGCGTCAGGTCCATCCAACCCACTCGAGGGGACCCATGGGACATGGTCTGCTATCACTGTGACCAGAGAGGTCACATACGGGCCCAGTGCCCCAGGCTGAGGGACAGACTGAGCAGACCGAACCCACAGAGGGTTGACTGGGTAGAGACCCAGCCGGGCGAGAGGCAGCATTCCCAGGGAAGGGGGGCTGGCAGAGTACCACCTGCTAAGGAGGGAGGAGAGCTCCAGGCCAGCTCCTCTGGGGGGCTGGATGCTCCAGACTCAGGGTTTTTGGTTTATACGGTGGGCGCGGGGCGGTCCCTCCGGAGTGAGTACCTTGTTTCCCTGGAGGTGGATGGGAGGCAGGTCAATGGATACTGGGATACGGGCTCAGAGGTGACACTGGTCCGGCCCGAGGTGGTGGCCTCAGATCAGGTGGTGCCCAACACCCACCTGACCCTGACGGGGGTGGGCGGAACACCAGTCAAAGTGCCCGTGGCGAGGGTACACCTGAAGTGGGGGGCCAAGGAGGGCCCCAAGGACGTGGGGGTACACCCGTATTTGCCCACCGAGGTGTTGATGGGGGGGGGGGACCTGGAGGACTGGCCAAGCAACCCCCAAAGTGCACTGGTTGTGACCCGCAGTCAGAACCGGCGAGGGGCACTGCGCCCTGGCCTGGGGGAGGGTGCCTTGCCCGAGGCGCAGGACCCTAACCTGGTGGGGAGGGAACGGCCAGGGACATGGCTCAGGGAGGCTGCGGCTTCAGACCCAGCCGGCGAGAGAGAACAGGTGGCCATCCCTGTCCCAGCTGCTGAGTTCCAGACCGAGGTGCATAAAGATCCCTCCTTGCGGAAGATAAGGGACCTGGCCGACCTCGGTGCGGTACAGACCATGGGGAGAGGTGGCCGGAAAAGGTTCCTGTGGGAGAAGGGGTTCCTGTACTGAGAATGGGCTCCCCCAGGGAAAATGGGGTCAGGGGGGATCAGGAGGCAGCTGGTGGTACCCCAGAAGTATCGCCGCCAGCTGCTGTACCAGGTCCATGACACCCCCCTCCCAGGGCACCAGGGAACCTGGCGTACCCAGCAGAGGCTGCTACGGAGCTTTTACTGGCCTGGGGTCTTTGTTACTGTCCGGCAGTACTGCCGATCCTGTGACCCCTGTCAGAGGGGAAGGAAGGCCCGGGACAAGGGGAAAACGGCTTTAGGACCCTTGCCCAGCCTAGAGGAGCCTTTCCGGAGGGTGGCCAAGGTTAAAAGGGGGGCTCTGAACCAAGAGAGCCCGAGGCACAGGCCTTCAGACTGGAGCGCTGGGAGAAGACCACAGCCCAGTTGGAACCCCAGGGGTATTGGGGTGGGAAAAGGGCACAGGCCGCATAAACCTTCCCACGTGCGAACTACGAGTGCCATCGAGCACCCCCGACCTAAGGGGGGGCGTGAAACTGGAGGGGCCTGGTGTAATTCTCACCAAGGAATGGGAGGGATGCGGGGGCATCCATGGGAACGGGGGTAGGTTCGAACTTCCCCGGGTCACTGGCTGAAGTGACCCCGCTCAGTTCGGTCTCGGAGGGGGGAGAGATGTGACGAACTGAGACTGTTCTTAAAGTGGTCTGTGAATGCTGACAGGGGAGTGTGGCTAGGATAGTCTGCATACCTGAGCATGTAACCTGAGAACCCAGGAGGCGGGAGAGGCGAGGTGACACCTTTGCCCGGGAAACTGAACAAAGGCTGTGGGAGGGGTCGCTGAAGGCAGAGAGTTGGAGGAGCTGGCTAGTGACCTTGGCTGGAAGGCAGACAGGGCTCTGATCCCCCAAGGGGGCTAGGGTGCCCGGGGACCCCAAGATGGACCTAACTGTGGGGGTCCTGTTGTCTGCGCCTGCAAGACCTGTCTTGGACTGTATTCCTGTCGTCTAAATAAACCTTCTGCTTTACTGGCTGGCTGAGAGTCATGGTGAATCACAGGAAGCCGGGGGTGCAGGGCCCTGAGTCCCCCATACTCCGTGACAAGGGGCCATTAGATCATGTAGCTGGACCTTGTGCACAGCACAGGCCGGAGAGTTTCACCCAGCTGCCCCAGACTGAGCCCCATCACTTGTCTGTCACAGCTGGCGAGGGGTGAGGGGTACAGCCCGCGTGCTGTATTGTTTGCCTTGTGCTCAGTGCTGTATGGGGCATGGTTCCTAGGGGAGTCTCGGTACGTTTCCTCCTGCCTCGTTATTCTGACCTTGGGCCTGGCAGGTTTCTCTCTAGTTCGGTGGATTCTGGACAAAGCAATCTTTTATCCATCCCCACCCTACCCGCCCTGGGGTGTGTGTGCACGCTTCCTGCACTGCCAGCTACACAGCTACACACGTGCACGTGCAAAGCCGTGAGGGCCCAGGGAGAGCTTGTGCTCAGCTCATTCTGCTCCCGATGCCCAGCGCAGGTTTGGCTCACCAGCGTGTTCGGCTGCAGCTAGTGGGTTCAGGTGATTGCTGTGGCTGTAGCAGCCATCCCACGGAAGAGGGAAAACCTGATGCCCAGAGGGGTCAAGGGCATGGCCGACTCTTGCAGTGAGTTGGGTCCATGGGCTTCACTCACAGCTCCATGCTGCACTCGCTGGAGCAGGCTGCATGCTCCTAACAGAGGAGAGCAGCTGCTCCCCCTCCCTCAGCCCTGGCAGAGCAGGAGCAGGCACGGGAAATGAGTGAGGGGGAGGGATTTTTGGCATGACTGTGCTGATCTCCCCGCTTTGAAGTTTCCCTGTGACCCGCGGAGAAAGCAGCTCCAATGGGGCGGGGGCGGGGAGCCAGCTGATGGGATAGGAAGTTGGCGGGGAAGTGTGGGATTCTTCTCTTTTTTGTAAACTTCGGAGCTGATTTTGACGTTTGCCTCTTTCCCAGCGAGCCGGCTGCCGCCCTCGGCTCCCAGGGCGGGTAAATAGAACCCGCAGCACTCCAGGCCCGGGAGGCGAGAGCCGCGTAGCTTTCAGGCTGCGTCCTAGCTACGGCTGCCTGGCCTCTAACTCTCCTGCTGGCAAGGGCCGGGGCCCGCTCCCAACAACCTCTGTGCGGCCGAGTGGTCCCAGCCATCCTCCCTTGGCTGTTGTCAGGTGGAAAGTCAATATTCTCCCCGCCAGCTATTGCTTTGGCCATGGGAGCGGAGGCTGCATTGGGGGGCTGGTGACTTTCCTTTGTTCTCTGCGCTCCTAGGCAGCAGCAGTCGCTGTCTCACTTCCACCAGCTGTTACCAGTTTGCTGACCTGTCACCCATTCAGCAGCCAACAGCTGCAACTGACATGTAGCATCTACACCCCATTCACAGGGCCATCTCTTCCTGCCCCTCCCCAGGGCCTCCACGTCTCTTTAGCCTGCTGCAGCCCAGCACCCTGGAGCAGCATGGCTGGGGGCTGGAGGCCTGTGTTAGCCAAGGCTGCCTCCACTCAGCAGGCTCTCTGTGTGCCAGAAATGGTTTGCATTGGGCAGGAGCATCCCCGGGCTCCCCCTGTGTATTACAGGGCTCTGGGACTCTGCTCTCAGCCCTGGAGTGTGGCTCTGGATAGCTTGGGGGGGCACAGCTGGCTCCAGGTGCATGGAGGTTGTCAGCACCAGCGAGGGCTGGTTCAGGGAGTAGTGGGTTGAGATTAACAGAAGGAAAACTCCAACAAAACTTCCTGCCAGGGAAGAGCCCTCCAGGCTGTGGGTTAGTCTGCCGAAAGGGGCAGAAACTCCACCTCTGGGGCTGCTCCAAATTAGCCAGCCCAGGCACTAGAGAAGAAGGGGACAAGCTTACCATGGCTCCTGGCTGGGGTGACACTAGGTGGGTCCAAGATTCTCCCCCCTGGATTTCTGGGTCTTTATTAGTATGTACAAGAACCTGCCCACCCTGAGCTGGGAGCATCCTGGGCGCTCAGGGCCGCACGCGCACATAGAACGGAGCCTACCACCTCCTCTTCGGCTACTGGCCCCCTGACTATCAGGCACAGCAGCCACCATCTGCATTTGCTCCTTCCAGGGCCTGGGGAGCTCTTGTCCTGCCCCTGGGGGCACGAGGGGAGGACTCGCTCTGTGTTCCCGCAGTGTGGCCGAGTCCCTGGGGAACCTGGAGGGGGTAGATGCTACTGGGGAACCTACTCGATAATTGCCTTGTCTTGCCCTGGGTGCTCATACCGGTGGCTGGGATGCTGAGAGGTTTGCCATGCAGTCTGCTGCCCACTAGGACCTGGCTGTAGAGAATCTAGCAGGAGCCCACCACGTGGGGGTGCTGTGGTACACTCCAGTGACACCCCGGCACACTCCAGTTACACACACCCCTGCACACTCCGGTCTCTCTCTCTCTCTCTCACACACACACACACCCCTGCACACTCACCTCTCGCTTGTGACATCTATACCTCCTGGTGTCTCGGCCACCCCAGCAGCAGTCGCCCTTCCTTGCCAGGCCCAGGGGAGCTGGTTTGTCTGCTCCATCACGTGCTCTTTGCCATTGTGGGAGCGGGACAGCAGCCCCTTGTTTCTGCCCGGTGCCAGGGGACCTCCGTAAATCCCTCCCATGGGAGCCTGGTATGTCTGCTCTGGGCACGTCTCGGTGGGGTCCGCAGGGCCAGGAGGTGACACAGTCCATCCCTGTAGTCAGGAGGTGCCCACCTCTGGCCCTCCAAACTCCTGGGGAGGGGTTCTCTGTGTGCAGGGGATAGCGGGGTGCAGGAGGATGTACCATCGGGACAGGAAGAAGTTGAGTGTTAATCTCAGCAGTAAATTCTGTTGGCCGTTTCTGGGAGGTGAGCTGGGGGAGGGGTACAGATCCCCAGCTGGCAGGTGTAGATTGATGTGGCCAGTTCGGGGAGGGGGATGAGGTCTTTTGAGCTGCTGGCACTGAGCTGCATGCTCCCAGGAGCGTGGCTGGGTGGAGACAGGGCCCCTGCAATCTAGAGCATTTCATTAGACATCTGGGGCTCCCAGGAGCAGCTCCGTCTCCCCTACCAGGCATGGAGGCAGGGCACAGTTCCTGCCAGCCCTCCTCTAGAGCAGAGGCAGCATCTCGCCTACTCCTGTGCCCCAGCCAGGTGCTGCTTGAGATGGATGCAGAGGAGATGGTGCTGAGGAATGATCCAGCACAGCCCGCAGCCCCGGGTGGGATGGGACTGGGGCTGGCTCCGCCTGGCTTTTGGCAGCTGTCTACCTCTCCCCTGGCTAAGGTGGGAGCAGATGGGCATGTCCTCTACCCAGCTCATTGCAATGCCTCAGTAAAGGCCAGGCTGCTGTGGTCTTAAATGGTGGCCAGCCTGCATGTGAAGGACTGTGCCCATGGGATAATCCTGCTTCCCCAAGGCTGGCGGGCGCTTCTTCCTAGCCCGGCTCTGGGCTCTTCTCCCCCAGCCCTGGATCTCTGACCCCACTCCCGCAAAGGCAGTTTGCTCTTTAGTAAGAGTGGTGCTCATGGTGGGAGAGATTGGCTGACCCCATCCCTTTCCCCTCCCTCTTCCTTCCTGACCTGCTCCCATTGCAGTGCTCATAGGATCCTCGCGGAGCCAGGGGCTGGCCCTCCTATGCTCCTGGAGGGGTGGGTGCATCGCCACATGCTCAAGCTGGATCAAAGCCCCTTATTCTCTTGCTTCCCCTCTTGCCGGGGTGCTGAGCAAGCGGCAGGACAGTCGGGAGCTGCTGGCTGAGCTGTCCCTCCATCCCTGCTCCAGCGCCAGCCCCGTGAAGCAATTCTCGGCTTCAGAAGAGCCGTTTCCTTGAAATCACTTTTCCAGCCGTTCCGCACGCTCCACACACCTGTTCTTTATGGAGTCAGACGCGGCAGGGTGTTAATGGCCTTCCCTCTGGGTCCATGCAGAGGTGCTAACCCCACTCTCCTCTCCACACGCCTGAGGCTCCAGTCGCAGCAGAGCAGGGTGTGTGTGGGGGGGGGGCACTAGACTGTTCTGGCCTGAACCAAGGAGTGAGTCTCGAATGTGGGGAGCATTGAGGCCGGGTTAAAGAGACTCCACTGCTAAAATGAGACCCTGTGTCTAAAGTGCAGTAGAGTTGACATGGCAGTGAAGGGTCCCTTTGACCGGGCCTGTGCTGAAAGGGTGGACTGGCTTGGCCTGGGCAGGGTCACTGCAGTGGGAACGGGCCGGCCTGGGCAGTTCTGCTGCGCAATCCAGCTCGCACGCCCTGAGCCATGCTGGCCCCTTACTGGGATCAGACAAGGACGTCTGTCCCTGGAGAGCTGCCGGCTGCTAGGCCTAGACGGAGACTTTCTATCTCGATTGGGTTTTGAATAAAACGTTTTTGTGAAAAGTGTCTGCGGAAAGTGTACCTTTATTCAGCGACAAACTGACCACTCTGAAATGGAGAGCTCTGAATTCTGAAATGCTACCGCAGTGCCTCCTGCTTCCCTTCTCTGAGCCGAGGGCCGCAGCCGGCCACGTGATGCGCCTCGCCTGTGCAACTGCTGTGGCCTGCAGCAAGGGTGACCCTGGGGCATCCTCGCAGATGTAGGCTGACCAGGGAGCCTGGCCCAGAGCACAGGCGGGAACATGAGGCCCTAGAATCATAGAATATCAGGGTTGGAAGGGATCTCAGGAGGTCATCTAATCCAACCCCTTGCTCAAAGCAGGACCAACACCAACTAAATCATCCTAGTCAGGGCTTTGTCAAGCCTGATCTTAAAAACCTCTAAGGAAGGAGATTCCACCACTTCTCTAGGTAACCCATTCCAGTGCTTCACTACCCTCCTAGTGAAAAAGTTTTTCCTAATATCCAACCTAAACCTCCCCCACTGCAACTTGAGACCTTGTTCTGTCATCTGGTACCACTGAGAACAGTCTAGATCCATCCTCTTTGGAACCCCCGTTCAGGTAGTTGAAAGCAGCTATCAAATCCCCCCCTCATTCTTCTCTTCTGCAGACTAAATAATCCCAGTTCCCTCAGCCTCTCCTCATAAGTCATGTGCTCCAGCCCCCTAATTATTTTTGTTGCCCTCTGTTGGACTCTTTCCAATTTTTCCACATTCTTCTTTTAGTGTGGGGCCCAAAACTGGGCCCAGTACTCCAGATGAGGCCTCACCAATGCCGAATAGAGGGAAATGATCATGACCCTCGATCTGCTGGCAATGCTCCTACTTATACAGCCCAAAATGCCGTTAGCCTTCTTGGCAACAAGGGCACACTGTTGACTCATATCCAGCTTCTCATCCACTGTAACCCCTAGGTCCTTTTCTGCAGAACTACTGCGTAGCCACTCGATCCCTAGTCTGTAGGAGTGCATGGGATTCTTCTGTCCTAAGTGCAGAACTCTGCACTTGTCCTTGTTGAACCTCATCAGATTTCTTTTGGCCCAATCCTCTAATTGGTGTAGGTCCCTCGGGATGCTATCCCTATCCTCCAGCGTATCTACCACTCCTCCCAGTTTAGTGTCATCTGCAAACTTGCAAAGAGTGCAATCCACGCCATCCTCCAGATCATTAATGAAGATATTGAACAAAACCGGCCCCAGGACCGACCCTTGGGGCACTCCGCTTGATACCGGCTGCCAACTAGACATGGAGCCATTGATCACTACCCGTTGAGCCCGATGATCTAGCCAGTTTTCTATTCACCTTATAGTCCATTCATCCAGCCCATACTTCTTTAACTTGCTGGCAAGAATACTGTGGGAGACCATATCAAAAGCTAAAGTCAAGGAATAGCACGTCCACTGCTTTCCCCTCATCCACAGAGCCAGTTAACTCATCATAGAAGGCAGTTAGGTTAGTCAGGCATGACTTCCCCTTGGTGAATCCATGCTGACTGTTCCTGATCACTTTCCTCTCCTTTAAATGCTTCAAAATTGATTCCTTGAGGACCTGCTCTATGATTTTTCCAGGGTCTGTGCCAGCATTTCCCAACTGATGTAAGTTGGGGGGTTGATTTCCCCCCCCTCCCCGCCCCCCATGTGAAATGCTCACTGGGGAAAATCTGGATGGAAACAAATCTCCTTTCACTTTCCTTCCATTTCCCCAGAGCGTCGTCTCCGTGCAGTACGCAGGTCCCACCTCTGAGACCTTGAGCGTGCGTTAGAGACCTTTGGTGTAGAAAAGGGGCGCTGCTAGGAAGCCGACCGTCTCCTTTGCCTCTCGCTGGCTGCATCTGCGCTGGTCACTGCAGTGCCTTGGCCAGAATGGTCCGAGTCCCTGCCCGTTCACAGCCAGTGTATTGTTCTGATCCCCGGGCACTGGGTCCAGGCAGCGTTTTCCCCAGGAATTGATGGGAGAAGGGGTGTTTGAATTTGCAGGGGGGGTGCAGGCCGGGGGGCGGAGGGGAATGAGACCAGGAGGGCAAAGGTGGGGTGGCACCAAAGTAATAACGTGAAAAACACATGACAGTTTTCGATTTCTAAAACAAAAGATGTTTAAAATGTATTTAATTTAAATTGACCTGTGAAAAATTAATTATAGTATAATAAAAATGTTTAGGACAGAAACTCCCTGAGCTAACGACCTCTCGAGATAGCACCGAGGTGAGATAACGACCATGGCAAATAATGCATTTTACAAACCTTGGCCTCCTAGGAAACGTATATTGATATAAGTTTCCCAGTCACAAATCTAGCATTCTGGAGCCAAGTCCCTAAAACATACTAATCTAGTTGTCCCAAGAACAAGAAATTATGTTAATTCCTTCTATATGTGCATAAACTGTCATGGAATTTCACTAACAAAAGAGGAGCTAAGCTCACTCTCTGGCCAGCTTCGTACGTTTTCGTTGGCAAGGTGATTCGGCGCTACCTCTCGGCCCCACATTTTAAACATCATAAAACACCAATAAACACCAGCATTTGAATTTCTGATGATTTATTGTTGTTTATAAATCATCATTTGAAACAATTAGGTCGGCCAGCATCGCCGAAACGAACGCGCCGATACTGTCAGAACAAACGCAGCTCTGTGAGGAAGCTTGTCTTTGTTCAGACTTTTCAAACCTATTATGCTTTTTCAGGTACAAGTATTTGATCATATATCTGCTTTTAAAGTATGTAGTAATGTTTCCATTTCAGTTCAGATTTCTAACCACCAACTAAATGGAATTGTTTTCCAACTAGAAAATTAAAACCGTTCGATCTAGTTGGAAAATGACTAAATTGGCAACACTGCGAGTTGATAGTAACTAGTTAACCACTGGGAGTTGGGGGGGAGTTCAGGTGTAGGCAGGGCTGCCGCGAGCGGGTTCGGGCCCCAGTGAAAAAATTTTTTCGGGCCCCCCAGCAAAGGCGGACCAGCTAAACAGGGCTGACGGGGGGGGAGGGGAGCCGGGTGCCGGGCCCCCTTCCAGACCGCCGGGTCCCGGTAAGGCGACGGGGGAAGCCAGGCCCCAGTAATTTGTACCGGCTTCCCCCCACTCTCGTTGGCCCTGGGTGTAGGGAAATCCCTGGTTCCAGGTTTCCTCCCCGAGGGAAAAGAGCCGCAAACCATCATTGCTGCTGTTGAGCAGAACCCCCCTTCCTTTCAGATTAGTCCGGATGTTTTGTTCTTTTCTAATGAAACAAAGTCACCATTGGGCCTAACTGATCTGCCTGTGTGCCCCCACCTGGAGGGTCTGTGTCTAATGGGGTGGGAGGGGGCCTCCCAAGGGGCCAGCCCTGCCCCTTTAATCACCCTCTTACTACTTAGGCCATGGACATGGAAGTTCCTGCTTGTCTGTTTCCCCTTGTAGGCCCCCTCCTGGTTTAATAACACAAGGGGCCGCTTGCTGCCTCTCTCCTTCCAAAAATCTCTCTCTGCTGGAGTGAACAGCTCCCTCCCTGGCTTGCCCCTTTCCCATCTGCTAGCCTGCCAGTGCCGGTGGATTCATCCCTTCGCTTTGCACGCAGCCTGCAACAGAGCTGTCCTCTAGGAATTCCTGCCCGGTCCCAGGACTCGCAAGCCCTTCACCCAGCCCCACAGCCCTGCTGGACGGTGGGCTTTGGAGCCCCTCGCTAGGCCGTATGACTACTGTCCGTGCTACCAGCTGTGCAGTGTATCCTGCTCGTCGCCTCTGAAGGGCCCCTTTCGTCCCCAGAAACACTCCTCCCCCCAGCTCCCTGTGCACCAGGATCCAGACCTGAGCATCCGCCTGGGACCAGTTCCACGTGGCTCCTACTGGACTGGCCCCTTTGGGTCACATGAGAGAGCCATAAGGGCGCTGGCAGGATCCCAACTGTCTGTCCAGCTGAGCATCTGCCATGTATATCACACCCCTCATCCAACAGGGCAGCGGTGCCAGAGCCTCCCATTGGCTGCCACATCCACCTCAAGGCTCTCGAGGTGCTGGAACTGGCAGTGCTGAGCGTGCAGGCGAGTGCAGCCCGGGGGAGCTCCGGAACGGCCTTTGTTTCAGTGTAGCACCCTGTCACAGGCACTCTGGGTCTGGCGACATTAGAGCGGTTGTTAACTATGAACCCTCCTTGGCCAGCCCGTGCAGGGAGCCGCAATGCCTGGGATTCCCAGAAGGGAAGGATCTTGCTGTCAATGAATTTGCCGAGTGGTTTGAGTGGCTCTGGGGTCGGTTGTGCCCAGCACTGCGGATCCTATGGAGAACACTGAGCCCATGTGCTGTGAAACGTCACCGCTGGGACGGGGACCTGGGGAGGAAGCACAGCTCCAAACTCAGCACCTAGGGTCTTCAAAGCCCAAACCTGCTGTCCCCTCAGCTGGGCTCTCGCAGGGGGGCTGCTCCCCGCAGCCTCTGGCTTTGACGTTATAACTCGGTGGGTGAAGAGTCGCCGGCAGCCAGCCCCCCTCTGCACTGGTGGTGTGATCGGCTGTCGGTGTGGTTCCCCCTCGTCTCTGGAAGGAGAGGTGTGTCACACTGTGGTATGATGGCTGGGCATTTGTATCTAGTGCCCTCCCTCCCCCTCGGGCTGGCTGCTGTCCCAGGCTCTGCTGCTACCATTGTGTGACCTTGGCAGGGTGCACCCAGCCCATGCCTCAGTGTTCCCAAGTATGAAAACTGGGGTCAAACCCCCTTTGCAGAGCGCTTGAGGGAAGGCGCTCGGGGGGCAAAGCATTTCTGCATTACCAGGGCTGGAAGCGTGTCTGTTGGGTCTGTGGAGATCCCATGTGGGGTGGACCGGGGAGCGGGCTCTGGAGGGGTGTGGTGGGGCTGCCCAGGTTCTCTGCGCTGGGTCTGCAGGAGCCCTCGGGCTCTCCGGCTTCAACCCTGTTCTGCTGCTTGTTCATGGATTCTAAGGGGACCAGCGCGGTCACTGGGCCTGGCCTCCTTGCTGAATGGGCGCACGCCATCGGCTGGGGAGTGAGGGGTGGGGGCAGGCTGCCGCTGAGCATCCCAGGCAGCAGTGAGCTGCGTGCATTGGGGTCGCCACGGCAGAGCATGGGTGCTCCCCGGGCACTATGGCCCATGCTCCGGAGAGAACACGAGGCCTTCGTTGGGTACGCAGCAGGTTACCCTGTCCCCTTCCCCCTCCTGCCCTCAATCCTCCTCCTTCCCCAGAACCCGCTTCCTGAGGCCCCAGCGTGCTATGGGGGAGGCAGGCTGGGTGGAGGTGGCTGGGCAGTGTGGAAGGGACCACAGTCCTGTGCTGTCTGCAGACCTGGCCTGCTCCCATCTCTGCCTTTCCGGGCCAGCAGGAGAGAGGAGGAAGCCGTGGGGGCAGCTGCAGAACAAAGGGCAAGTGTTAAAATCGGCTGCATGTCGGCTGCCCGAGGAGGCAACGCTCAGAGCTGGGTAGTGCCCGTGGGGGGAGGAGCTGCAGGGCCATACGGAGCATCCACTGGAGCAAACCCAGCAGGATGAGCTGTGCTGTCCCTTGGCGTGGGGGCTGGGTGCCACTACCACGGACCAAACGAGCACGTGTGGTCTGCTTCCACTGCACCCCGGCACATTGCAGGGCTGCGTGTGGGACCCAAGGAAGACCCGGACACAGCCACGCTCACTGGGGCAGCTCGCTGTGTCCAGCGTGGGGCAGCGCAGGGGTGGGCAGCATAAGCTTACCAGTGCTCATGGCTCCTTGGGGTGATGGATGCCTGTGGCTCCCCGAGACACTGGGGCAGTGGCTAAGCTGGGAACCCCTTTGCAGGCAGAAGCTGTTCTCTTGGGAAATGAAATCTCTGCCGTGTGTTAGCCTGTAAGTCTGTAGGACGCCCCAACCCCCAGGAGGCCCATGGTCCCTGCACCTGCTGGCTGGCTGTGCTGCCCCATGGTGCATGCCAGGCCTGGGCACTCCAACCTTGTACAGCCATTCAGGGTGGAGTGGCTCCCTGGCTTTGCACGCAGTCTCTGCAGGGGGGAGGTGGGATCTCTGTTCTGTTTGTGCCAGTGGATCTAAGGATTTGTGTGGGCTCCCCTCTCGGAGCAGCGCCACTAGCCCGCTTCCTTCCTGTGCGATGCCATAGCATTGGCACGTGATGCCATGCAGGATGCTGCTGTGCCCGAGCCCAGGGCTAATACTGAGCCCCTGACCCAATCCATGGGCTGCTGTAGGTGACCTGGGCAGTGGCAGGGGGAAGCCGTAGAGGTGTCTAGTTCTGCGCATCACTGAAGGTGCGATCAGTCCCCCTCCACTGCAAACAGAACAAGCCGAGAGCAGCTCCTTCCCCCAGAGCCCAGCCGCTTCCTGCCAGCGGGGCCAGCAGCAGCCACTTGTGGGGCTTGGGTTCCAGGGCACAGCTCTCCTGCTGCCAGCTCTGTGCTCGACCCAGGGGCTGACTCTCAGTCCTGCAGTGTCTAGGCAGAGGGTGCATGTGCATTTGCCAATGCCGGTGCTAGCAGCATCGGGAGCCCCAGCGTAGGGTACTGCTGGTGCCACTTGGGTTTCTAACACCACGTCTATCAGGCCTGCGCGGGGCAGGGATAGACGATCGTGCTAGATTTCCAGCTCTGTGGTGGTGGCCCCAGCATTGCAAACCCTGCCAGAGCTGGCATTAGCCGCGCTGAAAGGGCAGGTCCATTTCTCAGCAGAGCTAACACCAGGGCAGCTCTGTGTCCAGCTGAAAGTGCAGGGAGGCCGAATGGACTCCTTGAGCCGGGATTCCTTCGGGCTGCGGGCCCTAGCACTGGGCGGCTTGCAGACGGAGTCGGCCCTGGGATCTCCTCAGAGCACCGGCACTCACAACCTCTACCTTGCGTCTGAGTGATCCGTGGCCCACCGCAGCACAGCCCTGGGACGCTGTGTCCGGGAGCTGGTTTGGGTGGAAGAACGCCAACCCCACTTCCTGCCACACTGGCATTTCCACACAGCCGTGGACCACGCCCAGCCCAGGGGAGCTTGGGAGAGATGACGGCCCTAGCCTGAGCGGGGCTGGTGGATTTGAACGGCGCCTGTTCGCTGCCCGCTTGGTGTAATGACATGGAGCTGTGCTGGCCTCTTAGTTAATTGCTAGTTCAGGCCTGGGAGCTCTCGGGGAGAGAATGAGTTCTTCTGGTGTCTGGAGCTTCCTGAAGTTGCATTCCCAGCTTAGCCCTGGCAGGAGCCTTTCTTTTCCCTGACGCGCTTAAAACATTAGTGGTTTGGGGTTTTTTACAACTGGAACTTTCTCAATAAGAGTCTAGGAAACCAGCGTCTGGTGCGTAATGGGGGTGGGCACCAGCTGATCCGCCCCGCTGGAACGCCGCTAACCACAGGGCCCAGCTGGGGGCCGTCTGCTGAGTGGCAGCCAGCCAGAGCTGGTTAACAAGAGCTAATCCTCTGCCCTTCCTCTGGAAAGGGACTTTTTGGAAATGGCAGCGGGGGGAGGGTGTCTGCGTCTCACTGTCTCTGGATCGAGTGGGCTCAGCTGGCAATAAGCAGAAGCGGTCAGTGCCAGGGCGTGGAGGGGCTCTCCTCGTGGCCTGGGATCCCCAGGGAGCCTGCCCTGATACCTGTGAGCCCAGGCCATGCTCCCGGTTTGCACAGGTGCCGCTGGCTGGAAGGCAGGAGAGAGCTCTGGAGTGCTCTAGCTGCCCTTCCCCATGCGCCAGCTGAGCTCTGCCAGCCCTATAGACTCTAGCCCACCCCCAGAGCTGGGCTGGCCCTGCAGAGCCAACAGGGGGACAAAGCAGACAGCTGTTTTCGGTTGTGTTGGTGGGCAGGGGAGCTGGTGCGTGCACAAGCGAGCAGAAAGGGGCCATTTCACATAGTCACTTCTCAGAGCAGAACCAGGCTTTTTAACTCGGGCTTTTCATCTTGAAAGCACTATGCAAACATTAGCCCTCGCCGGTCCTGCGAGCTAGGCCAATGGTATTTGACTGGGGAAACTGAGGCACAGAGGTTGTGCTTTACTCAAAGCCACAGCAAGTCAGGACTGGGATGCAGGGGTTCCCGACTCTCTGGCCTTTGCTCAGATTCCCACCACCACCACCACCACCACCTCCGTGGCTGTAGGGGGGTGAACAGGGTTTTGGAAGCTTCTGGCCATGCCTGGGGCCCAGTGTGTGTTGGGGCTGGCTAAGTAGACAAGGCCTTTGTGTTGGGCTTGGGCTAAGAGACCATCTGCAAAGTCCTAGGATGAAACAAGCTCCTCTCTTCCCTACCTCGCTGCGCTGCCATTGCTCTGGGCAGGGGCTGCATGGCTGTGTGACTGCACTGCCAGCGTGGCATAGCCTCCTGCCAGTGCTCCCCTCCCCTCGCCCCATCTCCTGCACCACAACCAGAGATGACAGGGTGCAGAGTGGGGGCTGTAGTGCTTCCCAGCCCCGCTGCACCCAGCTGTGTTCCTGTCACTGGGAATGGTGCATCCTCCCGAGTTAGACTGGCCAGCAACTTTCTGCTCGGAAAAGTGACTGTGTGAAACCAGCCCCTTCCTGTGGCACAAACTGGCCCAGAGCTGTGCCGTTAGTGCTCCCGTGGGCCTGCGCGGCCAGCCCGGCTCGGGGGAAGGAGTTGAAGCCTGGTCCGCTTCATGCAGCAGCAGCGGCATTGCTTGCTGAGCTCAGTGACACGTGTGCAAACCCAGTGAAGGTCACGGGAGAGACTTCATTACTGGGGCTCAGCGAGACGTGAGGAACCCAGCCTGGCTCTTGGTTCCCAGCCGGATTATGCAGGGCTGGCAGATCAAACTTGTGTGTAAACTGAGTCCCGGAAAGACCCAGGGGTGCCCTTTTCAGTCACTGCACAGAGCGGCTCTGCAGTGCTGTGCAAATAGTGATCATTGGGTCTCCTTTGTGTTTTTCAGAGCATCCAGGGTCACGAAAACAACAAGGATTCCAGGCTACTCTGGATGAACGCCAGCGATTATGTCCTCTCCGTAGGATTCAGCCAGGTATGGCCCCCTGCTCGCCCCGGTGCCCTTAGCTAGGATTGTTCCTTCACTGGGGCTTTCCACCACCTCGCTCCTGCAGAGCTTGTGCAGATGGTGCCGTGGGTCCTGCCGGTCACTCTGTATGTCCCTCCCCACTGAGGGGCAGCTGGTTCTGTAGGGGAGGCCAGCTCTCCCGAGAGCGAGAGCAAGCGCAATATTGGCAGAGTGCTGCACCCATTTCTTGGGCTTTCCAAGTTCCCTGGCAGCGGTAGCAGCCAAGTAGAACAGCCAAGCCGACACTTCGTCATTTCCCTTCCAAGGGGCTGCCTGGAGCTCTCACCACCTGGGGAGAATGAGGAGACGAGGTGACCCTGCCAGGATTTGAACCTGCAGATCTGAGGGGGCCTAGGGCTCTGAGCAGGGCTAGACAAGACCGAGCCCAGCTCCCCTGCACTGCCTGCTTCTGCCATATGCTGCAGCGCCGAGCTGCGCTGCTTGGAGCACACCAGGAGGAGACTTGTGGGAAGGGCTAGCGTGGCCGAGCCCACGCTGCATTGGAGCAGGGCGCGCTGAGTGGGGAGCTAGTACTGAGCTCCGTCCCCAGTGGCCACGTGCAAGCGAAAGCCCCTGAGCTCAGTGTGTGCTGCCGTTTGCTTGCAGCGCCATGTGCCAAGTGGTTACTCTGGACGCTGCCTGCGTGCCGGGATCTGAGCGCTCCCGCTGGCCTGTGCACAGAGTGACAGCTGCTGACACATCACCGTGCCCATATTTTCGCCCTCTGGGCCAGCAGGATGGAGCTAGGGAAAGCGACAAAGTCCATTGGGAGTAGTTAATCCCGACCTGTGGCAAGCAAGTGAGCAGCGAGCCTGGAGGAGCAGGCTCACCACTGCCCACTGAAGCAGCAGCCGGGGCAGGCTTGAGAGAAACAGCTTGGAGTCGGCCTCCGTCACCTCTCGGCTCTCCTGGCCCCTATGACCCCACTGCCCATCCTTGGCACCACTGAGTGCTGCACTGAAGATGGCCAGGAGCCGCAGGGCTTCACCCCTCGGTATCTGCCTCTCTGCCAGTGCACTCCACGGGGATGGATTCCCCTTGGAACAGTGCCTGATGGGCGGCCGAGCCTGCCATGTGCCGTGGAAGACGGTGAAGGCCGATCAGATGCAGGGAGAGGGCTCCAGGCAAAGCCCTCGCTGTCTAGGGAGCTCGTTCCCCTGAATGCAGTACATATGCAATGCACCTTATCGGGGTCCCCTCTCCTCGGGGGAGGTGTTCATGACTGCCTGCCCAGGCTGCCTGTCCCTTTCAGAAAGGGAAAGAGGATTGCATGCTTTCGCTGCCTGCTCACCCCCACAGCATAGCCCAGGGCTCCCCTATGCCCATTCCAGGATGCACTGGGGTTGCCCATGTTCACTTTTGTCCAGAACTTGCTGCTTTTGAGTCCTGTGTGGAGGTGGTTCCCTGGTGTCTTACCCCACAAAAAGGCTCCCGCTTGTGTCCCCTTGCTGGGGGTTCAGCATGAAAGCCCCTGCCCTGCAGCCCCCCGGCTCTAGTCCCTGCTCCTCAAAGCCAACCGCCATTCGGCCTGCAGTTTCTGTGATGGCTGCTCATGCCTGCATGTGGGCCTGGGGGAGGGAAAACCCCAAACGGCAGGGGGAGCCACTCTGGTTTGATCTCACTGGGAGGGAGAGTGACCCCTGCTCCGTGTATTTCACGCGGGACTGGCTATGCCTCTAGGGCCGTCTCATTGCCACCTCTGGCTGCAGCAGCTGCTGGTACTGCCCCCAAAGCACCGTGGCTTGGAGCCCAGCACCTGGCCATGTGTGTGTCTGTATGCGCACGTGTGTGTGTGTGTGTGTGTGTGTGTGTGTGTGTGTGTGTGTGTACATGTACACAACCAATAAGCATGTGTCTTTCTGCTCTTGCAGATGAGGGAGCGTGAGGTGAAGCTGTGGGACACACGGCGATTCAGCAGCTCGCTCGTCTCCTTCGCGCTGGACACCTCCTCAGGGTAGGAGCGCGGCCCCCGGTCCCGGCATTGGGGGTGGGGTTGATGGGCCGTGCTGCTGACAGTTACTGGGGTGGGGGGCTCTGAGCTCGGTCTGTGCTGTTTGGGGTTGGGTTGCATCTGGCCGAGCCAGGAGAGATGTTCCCAGTGAGACGTGCCAGGCTGCAGCTGCCCATCGTAACAAGGCAGCCAGCCCCTTTCCGGGCCTGGGGGCAGAGCCCCTCCAAGCACGGATGCTTGGGCCTGGGCGGGGGATGATCAGCCCCAGCTGGAAAGGGGCAGGCGATTGCCTGAGGGGCACACGAAGGTTGGGGGAGCTGCAGGAAGCAGGCTGGGCCCTGTGGCAGGCACTGGAGCTGGGTGTCCCAGGTGGGAGGTCTGGGATGAGCTGCCGGAGCAGGGAGGGGAAGGAGCTGTTGGGTTGGTGTTGAACCGTTGGGGTTGGGGGGATGCAGAAGATGGTTGGTGCAGCCCATGAAGGGGCCTGAGCAGACTCTGGGCGTGGTGTTAGCCAGACCAACAGCCCACCCGTGTGTCCAGAGCCCCCTGCCGTGAGAGGCAGTGAAAATGCGCGTGGTGGCTTGTAACTTTCGCATTGCCGGCACTGGGCATGAGCAGACACTGGCCGCCCACTGGAAATGCCCCGGTGCTCCAGATGTGCAATCGCTTTCCCTCCCCCGGCAACGCCCGGCTGTGTGGGGTGAAGAGCGGGCACTGGGGGGTGGAGTGGGGGAGATGCTGGTGCCAGGGGAGGCATGGCAATGTCGGGGGAGGGGCATGGGGAGATGTTGGTGCCAGGGGAGGTGTGGCAATACCGGGGAGGGGCGTGGGGGAGATGTGGGTGCCAGGGGAGGTGTGGCAAAGCCAGGGGAGAGGTGTGGGGGAGATGCTGGCCTAGAGGCAGGCCTGGCAATGCCTGCGGGGGGTTTGAATAGGACACAGGTGCCAGGGGAGGACGGGCCCAGTGTAGCAGCGCCCGGTGAATGACGCCAGTCTCTGCTTGCTGCAATGTCAAAGGGACACTGACACAAGGGGGGGGGGGTCTCCCCGGCTCCCCTGTACTTCCTGCTCGGGCAGCGCTGGATAACATCTTCTCTGCATGCTCCATGTCACGCTGCTCGCTGGGACCCGGGGGCAAACCTCCAGTGCCTCCCGCTCTGGGTCCTGGGCAGGAGAGTGCTGGGGAGGCCAGATGCCAGGGGGAAAGTGCGGCACGAGGCAGGTTTCCTCAAATCTCCTTGGCTGGGGAAACTCCTCCGGGGCAGATCTCTCTCCTCTGGCCTGTGCAGCCAATTCATGGCGCTCTGGCTGTTCAGAGACGCCCCCGACCGTGCACACAGCTCTGGGCCAGCATACAGCAAAATCCCCCTGTGGGGTCACCTGGCCATGGCCCGGCAGGTGCCAGCAGAAATTCTGCCATGTACGGGGACATGCTCAGGGTACCCTACTGAAGCCCCGGATCAGTCTCGCAGGGGCCAGCGGCTCCAGGAGCAGGCTGCAGTCATACTGTCCTCCATTCCCTAGAGCCAGCTGCCTGGCTTCTCTCCCCTTTGCCCCGGGAGTGGCTTATGTAGGACCACGAAGTTCAGTCCGACTGGAAGTGCTGGAGGGAGGGTGCCTTGGAAGGATGCCCACCCCTTGCCCCCTCTGTTGGGAATGCTGGGCAAGGTCGAGTCACTGGTGACCCTTGCACTTTAGTGGCGCCAGTGGGGGCACTCAGCTGGGGGAAGGTGCCGGGGTCTGGGAAATGCAGGGAGTTGGATGTTTGGAGAAAAGGAGATTCCATGGGGTGAGTGACCCAAACCGCCAGCTCCCTGCTCTGTTCTGTGTGTGGGACTGTGTCCGCCCGTCACCTGGAGACGCGTGCGGTGATTTGGGGTGCACATGGCATTTGCTCACCCCTGCTTGTGGGCTGTTTGGGAAAGGCGTGTTCGTGGCCTTGGTGGGTCAGCGCTCCCCAAAAAAGCCGTGAAGACGGCTACGCCATCAGGACTGCAGAGATGACTGTGCTCCCTTCAGCCTGGCGTGACCTCTCCCACGCTGGGTTGGATTTATGGCCTTACAGAGAGCAGCAATTAGAGAAGGAAATTCATCTGCAGGGGAGAAAAACCCACCCTGAAGGGAGGGCCAGGTGGGCTGGGGGGCTCTTGCCCTGCCCCAAAGGAGGGATTGCAGCAGGGCTGGTCGGTTTCCCTTTGCTTGTCAGTTGCACGCTTGGGCTCTCTGTGCTAATGAGAAGTTTCAATTTCTGGGTTAACACTGGTCCATTGAGCAGACCTGCCTCCCATGCCATCTCCTTGCTACCCTGCTTTCTGTCCCACAGGCGTGCAGGGCATACGTGGGCATGGGGCTGGGTCCCACGGGGTTTAGGAACATCTCCTGGGTGACCATCTAGCCTTGCAAGGGCTGCTGATCTGCTCCGCTCCCATTGCTCCATCACCTGCATGCCGGGGTAATGTCTTCCTCCCTGTCCTTCTGGCTGGGCTCTCAGATAGGCATCCTGTAGCCCCTTGCCCGGAGATCCAGGATTTGTTCCCCATTTGAAGTTGGAGACGGAGAGTCGGGCAGGAGAGTTGGGGGTTCCTCTGGGTACACATCTGAGTTTATTTCTCTGTTGCTCACTCACTCCAAGCCAGGCTCCTCTACCCCAAGCTGCTGGGGAGCTGGGTCGTGGTGCTAGGCAGGCTGAGGCATCTGGCATTATGCCTCACCACAGTCCAAAGCTGAACAGCCTGGGTCCTACAGGAGGGCAGACTGATCCTGTCTGGCCTTGGAATCTCTGCATGGATACAGTATCTCCCCTTCCCTCCGCTCCCCATGCTTAGGATAGTGCTAGACTCTGCCCTCTTCAGTGGCTGGAGGGTGGCCAGTGTGGGGCTGTGTCTGGATGCTGGTCAGTACCCGGCCCACGTCTGGGATAGCAATGGCTGGTGCCAGGCTTCAGAGTGGGGGCTGGGGCTGGCTGCAGCAGGGGGGAAAGGTAGTGTGTCCTGGGGGCAACCCCCTGCGTACATACAGCTGGTCATGGCGGGTGCTGCCTGGCATGGTGCCCATTCTAGGAGAGGTCAGACGTGCCTGTCATGCGTGGGGGGGAGCCAGGGCAGACTTGGCTCTGGTGCCAGGGAGTGGGGTGGTGAATTGGCATCGCAAGGGTGTCCCGCCAGCACAGCACAGCACAGCAGCAAGGGCTGCCGTCCGTCAGGCGGCTCCTGACACGAGCAGCATAGGATCATCCTACTTCCTCCCCTAGCAATGGCTCTCCCTGCGTCTCCTGGGCACAGCATTGCTGCCGTGGCCGGGATGGGAGGCAGCCCCAGGAGCACAATGATTAGCGGGTGCTGTCTCGAGCCTTGATTGAGGCATCTGCGGGGAGTTGTGGGGAAGGCACGGTTGGGCTCCCCCTCCTGTTGACAGGCATTTTGGGGTGCATCCATCAGTCGTCGCTTGGCACGGGTCGCCTCGGGAGCTGCCCCGGTCGCTCTTCAGGAAGAACGGGCCGTCGGGCTGAGCTCTCCCCCACCCTGCTGCACAGGAGGGAAAGGGGGTTGCAGGGCAGTAGGACTCGGGCTGTTTGCTGTGTCAGCACAGTGACCATTCCCGGGGGCTCTGCCTTGTTGCTGTCTCAGGCTGGGCGCTGGTCTCAGGTGATCTCGTTCTCTCACTCTTCCCGTCATTCTAGCTCCCCCACACTACATCCCTAGTGTCTGTTCTAGGCAGATCTCACTGCAGGTGCTTATAGGGGATGATGGGAGAGACTGCACAGCAAATCATTCCTTCCCTGAATTCAGGGGTCAGAAGTATGGGGGTTGTTCTCCCAGGCTCCACCCACAAGCTAGGGCACTCGAGAACTCAAGCTGCCCCTCACAGCAGACCGAAGATGGTCTCTCCTTTCTCGTGTGCTTTGATCAGCAGTGAAATAGCTGACACATAAAACATTATCATTACACTTCAGAGTTAACACTCATCTTTAAATTAGCTGGGTGGGTCTGGTGTTGTGGGTCTCATTGGGAAGCCCAAGGCTTTGGGTTGGGGCTCCCAAAGCTGCAGGGAAGATTAGACCCAAAACATCCACTAATGCTTGAAACAATCAGAATAGCTGTGCTGTGCTCTGTGGGTCTGGCGGGCCCTCTTTCTAGACAGCCTCCCTTGGCGTGCGAGGAGCGGCGTCTGGAAGCGGAGAAGTGTTCTGTGCGACTTAGAACAGGTGGAAACTTTTGGATTTTGGCTAATTGAGTGAGGATCCTCGTCATCAGAGCCAGCTCTGCCGCTCCCTGCAGGAACACAAGGGGGCGCTGGGAGAGTGCTGACTGTAGGTGCCAGGCCTGTAGGAACGGGCACCGCTCGGGCTGATCTCACCTGCTGCCTGGAGACCTTCTCCCGTCACCCCCAGGCTGGCATCTCCCTTGGGGTGGCCAGAGGAAATAGCTTGGCAAGAAAGTACAGCACTGAGGCTCCTGCTCCGAGGGGCCCCCTGGCTCCAGCAGGAGAGGGAAGGAAATGCCCTCCAAAATCACACTCAAGCCCATAATTTGCCAGGTGTCTGCATAGCCCAGCAGGAAGCTGGGTCCCCGCACACGGGGCCAGAAATGGCGGGAGCTGCTGGCTCGGACACCTCACAGCTCAGCCAGCGGCTGGAAGATGCTGTTAGCAAGGCCTCTCCCCAATTACCTCCTGGACAGCACCACTCCCCTTGCAGGCTGCTCTGTGCTGCTGGGATGGCTGGACCCTCTGCTCCCCATGCCCAGCATAACTGGGCACCCTGCTATTGCTACCGTCGCTCAGCTGGCTGCCTGGCATCCTCCTTGCACACCCTGGGGTGCTTTCTGCGGGCACCCAGGGGTATCACATACCCACATGCACAAGGGTGCTGGGCACTGCTGTCTGTTGTGTATTCTATTGCTCAGTCCTTATTCTACAACACCCCATTGAGAACTCACTTCCCAGTAAAGGGTTGCTTGCTTGTGTCGACTGCAGATCTGGCTAAGGAGCTTGTCTTAGTAGAAGAAATTTGCATTAGTAAAAATCTCTGAATGTTCCTTTGGCTGCTGACCCCAGAAATCTGCCTCTGCACCTAAACCGATTCTTGTTTCAAGGCCCTTTAGAACCACTCTGGATTTATGAGCCCTAGTAATCCTCAATCCAGACCCGCTGCTGCTGCTGCGCAGAATGGATCTAATATCTGTACTTAGAATCCAGCAAGCCCAGTGCACACTGGGCGAGGCCTCCCCCAGCCCCTGCTAGCGTGCGCACGTGGATTGCTAAGGAAGGCAGCTGAGGGGCGGGTTGGAATTCAGCTTCTAAATTAGATCCAGAAGTGCCTTCCAGCTCCGCGGCTGTGTTTTTGCAGGCTGGGATTATTTTGGCTGCTGGGCTTTATCTGTGCTGGAGGAATGTGACTGGAAGGCTGTGTGCGCGGCTCTTATCTGTGTGTCACTTCAGGGGTTCACAGGGCGCAGCGGTATTGAAATCAGAGGTGATAAAAAGAATTGGGGGGAGGGAGCAGTTGAGGGGTCAGGAGCCGAACTGATTAAAGAGGGGTGAGCCAGGGGCTCCGTCCCCCCGGGATGCACACTGCAGAACCGAGGGAGGGAGGGGTGTTTTTAGAAAGCAGTGCAGTTGGGCTGAAATAGGAAGGCGAGATTCCATTCCTCCCTCCCCCCTCCCTCTAAATCTCTTTGAAATGACAAACCAGTGCAGGGTTTTGGCTTGTTACTTGCAAATGTGATAAGCAAATGCTGTTTTTCCTCTGCTGAAAACCTTCGGCTTAAGGCTCCTCCTTGGGCTGGTTCTGGGCCCGCAGTGCTGAGGACTGAGTAGAAGGCGCTAGCTGCTGTCAGTGACTGGATTGGAGGGGCCTCCGCGTAGGTGGGCTGTGATGGACCGAAGTGGGGGGCTCACACAGCTGCACCCACTTCATGCCTTCAGGGAGCCAGCTTCTTGACCTGCCTGGGCTGCCCGTGAAATGGGATTTGGTGTCTCAGCCTAGCGCTGGCTTGTCCATGTCACACAGCTACCGCATGCTGTGACCTGGCCAGTGTCTCTGCTCAAGATTGGCCAGGGCTGGGCTAGCAAGAGGCTGTGGGTTGGGGTTGAGGGGCACCAGCAGATCTGTGTGGGGAGCCCGGCCTGGGATAGTGGGGGTGGGGGTGGGGCTGCAGGTTGGGATTGAGGGGCATCGGCAGAGCTGAGTGGGGACTATACAATTGGCTGTATCCTTACAAAATTCTCTGCTGCCTGATGGTCCAAGTAGAATCCTTTTCCCTACTGAACTGAGCTGGGCAAGCCGTGCACTAGGTGAAACAGCCACACTGGGTCAGACCAATGGTCCATCTAGCCCAGTATCCTCTCTTCTGACAGTGGCTGGTGCCAGATGCTCCAGAGGGAGTGAACAGAACAGGACAATTATTGAGTGATCCATCCCCTGTCGTCCAGTCCCAGCACCTGGCAGTCAGAGGTTTAGGGCCACCCAGAGCATGGGGTTGCTAACAGCCATTGATGGACCTATCCTCCAGGAACTTATCTAGTTCTTTTTTGAGCCCTGTTATAGTTTTGACCTTCACAACATCACCTGGCAAAGAGTTCCACAGGTTGACCGTGCGTTGTATGAAGAAATACTTCCTTTTGTTTTCTTTTAAATCTGCTGCCTATTGATTTCATTGAGTGACCCCTGGTTCTTGTGTTATGTGAAGGGGTAAATAACACTTCCCTATTCACTTTCTCTACTCCACTCATGATTTCATAGACTTCTATCATATCCCCCTTCAGTCGTCTGTTTTCCAAGATGAACAATCCCAATCCTTTTAATGTCTCCTCATATGGAAGCTGTTCCATCCCACTAATCATTTTTGTTGCCCTTCTCTGTACTTTTTCCAAATCCAATATATCTTTTTTTGAGATGAGGTGACCAGAACTGCACACAGTATTCAGGGTGTGGGTGTACCATGGATTTATATAGTAGTAGCATTGTGATATTCACAGTCATATTATCTATCCCTTTCCTAATGGTTCCTAACATTTTGTTAGCTTTTTTGACTGCCGCTGCACATTCAGCAGATGTTTTCAGAGAAGTATCCATGACTCCAAGATCTTTGTTGCGTCGTAACAGTTAATTTAGACCCCATCATCTTGTATGTACAGTTGGAATAATGTTTTCTAATGGGCATTACTTTGCATTTGTCAACATGGAATTTCATCTGCCATTTTGTTGCCAGTTTTGTGAGATCCCTTTGTAACTCTTCACAGTCTGCATTGGACTTAACTAGCTTGAGCAATTTTGTATCATCTGCAAACTTTGCCACCTGACTGTCTACCCCTTTTTCCAGATCATTTATGAATATGTTGAACAGCACTAGTTCCAGTACACATCCCTGGGGGACCCCACTATTTATCTCTCCATTCTGAAACTTGACCTTTTATTCCTACCCTTTGTTTCCTATCTTTTAACCAGTTACCAATCCATGAGAGGACCTTCCCTCTTATCCCATGACTTCTCACTTTGCTTAAGAGCCTTTGGAGAGGGACCTTGTCAAAGGCTTTCTGAAAATCCAAGTACGCAATGTTCACTGGATCACCCTTGTCCACATGCTTGTTGACCCCCTCAAAGAATTCTAATAGATTGGTGAGGCATGATTTCCCTTTACGAAAAACATCTTGACTCTTGCCCAACAAATCATGTTCATCTATGTGTCTGACAATTCTGTTCTTTACTATAGTTCCAACCAATGTGCCTGGTACTGTAGTTAGGCTTACCCACCTGTAATTGTAAAATCCCTGTGAGGTGACTTTGAGTTCTTTAGATCACTTGTCTGGTGAGCAACAGGACAACCACTGTGTCCTGCCAGCCTCTTCCCCTGAGAGCAGTAGGTTCTCTTGTGAAATTTGCTGGAGTCTTTTCCTCCCAAGTGCAGATCCAGGTGGGGGCAGGTGCTGTTCTGGGTGGGTCCCTGCTCTTGCCCTGTGCCCTCCTTGGCTCAATTACTGCCAGCTGAGGAAAATCAGCTGGAATCGCCCTGCCCCTGCGAGGAACAACAAGGAAAGTGCCCCACAGCCCTTTTCCAGCCACGGGACCCAGGATTTCTCAGTTCATGAAGCGCCCTTGGCCACTGTTAACCAGGAGGCCACAGTGACAGGGGAAACCACAGCTGAAAGGTCAGTTCATCTTCAGGAGCCACCAAGTGCCTGGCTCTAAGACCCCATCTGTCCACACTGTCCGGCTTCACTTCAGGGCTGGTCGCCAGGAGTTTGGGGCAGTCACTCTGGGTGGAGGAAGCAGGAGGGGGCCAGCCTTGCCCCTGTGTGAAGCAGGCCAAAGCCCTTGGTGCCCAGGGAGAGGCCCATTTAGTCCCCTGGGCACTGGCTATGTGCTCCTCTTAGGCAGAGGGGGGCATGTGAGGCCAGGAAGAGGTGACTGGCACCTCCTTTAGGGAACCAGGAAACCACTGCTTGGCACTGCCAGCCTCTCTAGTCCCTCCTACCGGCCAGAGAGTTTGAGGAGGAAGTGAGGGCTAACACTAAGCGCAGCTGGCTTCCTCCAGGGCTTGGTCTTGTTCCATGGGGTTCCAGGCTGGGCATGGCCCGAGGGCAGCCCAGAAACCCTCCTCGGGGTTACGCGCTGCAGCCCACTCTGCATACCCACCGCTCCTCTCTGCGCTCCGGTCCCCAAGAAACTGGTAGGCACTGGCTGGTGGAGCAGGGCCCAGCGAGCGGCGGGCAAGGGAGCATTTGCTAACCAAGTGTCGAGCAGCATTGGTGTTGGGTGTGTCTGTTCTGCTGGGGAAGCGGCTTGGAGGGGAGACGTTGGCGTGGGCATGGGGGGCGCTGGGAAGCTCTTATTTGGTCTTGAGGGAAGTGTTAAGAGGCCTCGGCAGGGCCTGGAGAACAGGGCTGGGTTTCACAGTGCAGGAGTTCTGCCAGGCCTGGGACCCAGGTGTGTCACTGCTGAACTGAGCCCTGCCACAGTGGGACACAGGGAAGCCCTGAATGAAGTTAGGTGCCCCATGGCTCTGCCCCCATGGCCCTGGGTTCCAGCTGGGTGTCTTGTGCCCCTGGCCCCTTAGCCCACCCGCTTGCTCCCCAAGCTGCCATTCCTCATCTCTTGTGTTGGCGTACAGGGGCATGCTGGGAGTGAATGTAGCTCTACTCGGGGTGAGTCTGTGAACAGGGCAGGACCCAGGGCCCGTCACAGCTGGAAGGAAGTGACTGGCCGGCTGCTGCTATAAACATCCTCCCTCCAGTGTGCACAAGGCCTTGGACAGCTCAGCCTCTGGCCCCTGAGTCGTGCTGGAGCTCGCATGCTGTAGCTAGTGCAGCCAGAGCCCTGCTGGCTCCGTCCTAGCCTGTCTCCCGGGGGCAGGGCAGGAGTACTCCCTGCACTCTGTTTCCCGTACTTTGTCCCAACAAATTGATTCACGCGCTGCGGTGTCTGCCTACACCCTTGGGAGGTTCTGTGAGAAGAGCTCTGCTGGATTTCAGGGCCTGCTGACCCTGGAAGCTGGGAACGGAGCCTGTTACCTTCCTTCCTCTGAGCGCAGAGGTGTGCTGGGGTGGGGGACGCGTCCCATTCCCCTCCGAGCTCACTGGCACCAGCCTGGAGGAGCAGGGAGGTGCTGTCACAGGCCAGGCCCAATAGCTGGGACATTCTTGTGTTAGGGGATGCCCCTCCCCTGTCCCCCGCACAGCTCCCCTGCCCCCCAGCCTAGAGAGTTCCTTTCCCATTGTAATGCCAGCCTCCCTCGCACCAGTGTCGCAGCACCCCCTGTTGGTGGTAGCACTGGGCGTGGTAGCACATCTGCCTGCTCTGGAAGGGAGCCCGGGGTCTGGTGGCTCTGCAGGCGGAGATTGGGATTAACCCTGGGAGAGGGAGCAGGTGGGCACTGCAGGGCCTGGAACGCCGGCTGACTCGGAGCGGCTCAGGTTTTCTTCTCCTCCCTTCAGTCCAAGGCAGCTGATCCAACAAACCAGCTTCTGCCCTGATGCAAGCATAGTGTCTAAACCACTGCCTGACCCGCTGCAGCCCGGCTTCCTGCTCTCCCCTTGGCCCTGGCACTGCCTCACCCGAGGTTAGTGTTGGCCAGCCTGCACTGGTACAAGCTCTGTAAAATGTGGCTGGGATTAGCAGTTAGTTTGGTAGAACGGCCACGTCTGCCTGCACTAGCACATGCAGCCTGTTCCTGCCAGAAGTCAAATGGCCTCCATTGCACTGGGATCTGTCAGGATGGGAGGGGCTGCTACCCACTCCCATGCAGCCACCTCTGGGGTGGAACGCAGCACAGCTTTCAGGAACGCTACAGAACAGCTTAGTCCAGGAAGTGAGGGAAGAGACCGTAGCCGGGGGAGTTTAGGGAGAGGGTCTTTGTCCAGGTCCCTGGAGTTAATGTCCCTATTCCTGGGGGAAGATCCTGGGGCTCTTTAATGGCAGTGCGTGGCTGGGCCCTTGGTTTCATGACTGTGGTACCCCCCATCTGCTCAGGGCAGGGAGTCAGCCACAGCCCTCTCGGCGGCACTGAATACCTAGCCTGTTAAATCCTCCTCTGGGAGCCAGCCACTGGGTACTTGTGGGGGAGGAGGGTTTGCCCCAAGTAGGGCAACCCTGGAAACAATCGGGGCAGCTCAGAAGCGGCGTTAGAAGCAGCAAGTTAAAGGAAGGCAAACACTCAGAAAACGGGGTGAGGGAGTCTGCTTTCTGCCTGGCAGAGGGTGCAGTTCTAGGACTTGCCCAGGTCTGGGGGGTGCAGCAGTTAGGAAGTGAGATGCCCAGCCGTCCCGGCTTCTCTGGTTGAGCAGCTGCTGTGATGCCAGGACTCGTATCTCAGCTACACGGTTCCCTTGCCTGGGTGTTACCAAACCGGAGTAGAGAGCAGCGTGCTGGGTTAGGGCCGCAGCCTGGGGACCACTTCCAGGAGGGGGCACTCTTGCCGTCTCCGCTGCCCCAGTGTGCTAGGCGCTGCAGCAAAGCGCTTTGGTGTTCGGTGAACTAAACGCCGGTCCCCACTGAGCTAGTTCCCATTCTGCCTGGCACTTAGGGGCAGTATGGGAGCCGACTCATCTTCACCCATTTCTCCCGCCTCACTGCCCGACTCTCCTAGCCTGCCGGCTGCCTTTGGCTTTCCAGTCCAAGCGGACCAGCCTATGCTGGCAGGGCCTGCCTGGGGCAGTTCTGTGAGTGGGAGGGTCACAAACGGCTCGCTGGGCCAAAAGAGAGCTGCTTCCACTGCTGGCAGACAATCCTCCGGCTTTGGACAAGCCAGCTGCCCTGGTGGCTTTCTACTGACAACACTTCTTGCTGTCCTGGGGGTGCAGATGTTCAACCCCCGTGGAGCCTGGCGCTCCCTTCCCGCCAGGGTAGTGGCACCTGCAATCGAGGGTTTCTAAATCCCTTACGGACATGACGTCTTGTCTCCCTCGCTGGCCTTGGCCAGTGGCCCTTGCCTCACCCTGGCTCTGTCCCCTGGAGCAGAGAAGCCTGGTTGAAACACGAGCCAAGGCAGGAGCTGGGGAGGGGGCGTGAATGGTGGGACTGTCCAAGGACAGACAGCGAAGAATGGGCCTTTCATGGGCACCAGCGGGTGCCGCAGGTCAGCAGAGCTGTCGGAGCCGCCTGCCGTCTAGAGCCGCGCTCTGTGCTCCTTTCCGGTCCATGATCCTTTGTCTGGCTCCGGCCGGCTCCCCCGCGTAGCACAGCAGCCACTGGGGCAGCCTGTGAGCTCTTAGAAGTGGCCCTTTCCGCTCAGCAACTCACTTCACAGCTTCCCCTGCGGAGCCCCAGACGGCCCGTCAGTGCGTGTGTTGAAGTGAGGAGGGTACAAAGCGAGAGGTGTCAGCCCTGCCCTAGGACAGCAGCTCCTTGCAGCCCACTGCTTTCCTGTGCCCCTCGGTCCTCACGGGCAGGGGAGTGAATGAGAGCGGGTCTGAGGCACTTCCCAAGTGGGGAGGAGGGATCGTCCCCTTTACAAAGGCAGGGACACAGCTCGCGCTCGCTCGCTGGGGGCTTGCCGAACACCCGCACCCCAGGATAAAGCGTCCAGCAAGGGAGAGTGGGAGAGCTTGTCTTGGCATGTAACTGAGGGAACCGTGGCCCTCAGACCAGATCTGAGCCTCTTGCAACTGGATGCAAATTAGCATGAGCCAAAGTGACATTCATCTTTAGTGAGCACTGGCAGAGCAGGGGGCAGCAGGGCAGGATTGAGGGGCACTGGCAGAGGTGGGGGCAGGGCTGGTAGAGCAGAGGGTGGCAGGGCAGGACTGACGGGCACTGGCAGAGGTGGGGGCAGGGCTGGCAGAGCAGGGGGCTGTGGGGCAGGATTGAGGGGCACTGGCAGAGGTGGGGGCAGGACTGGTAGAGCAGGGGGCTGCAGGGCAGGATTGAGGGGCACTGGCAGAGGTGGGGGCAGGACTGGGAGAGCAGGGAGCTGCAGGGCAGCAGTGCCAGAGCTCGTCCCTCTGGCAGATGTTGGTCTGCACAGAGTGGGACTGAGCTGTCTCTGCTCTTTCGAAACATTGGCCCGGCATTAGTCCTCCCCCTGGAGGCCCGGTTGATCCTCGTGTCAGGCGCCCCTCTCTGCTCAGGGCCTCTCGTGGGGAGTGAGCCCCCTGCTCTGCCTCTGGCTCGGCCCGTGTGAGCTGCCTTGCTTGTTCCCACCACCCTCGCATGTTGTATTGTCATTGTTGGGAGCCAGGTTCCGCCAGGGCCTCGGCTGTGCCTCTCCAGGATGCAGCACCGTGACTGCCGGGGCAGACTGGTGAGGACGCTGCCCCCTCGCCTTGCATGGGAGGAGCTGCTGCGGGAGGGCGGCTGGATGAGTCAAGCAAGCAGCTTGTTTAGCTCCTGGAGGAAGTAATCTGGGGGCGGCCAGGAAGCTCAGCCCAGTCATTAGTGCAGCCGGCCCAGCGGGAAGGGAGCCGTGCTGAGCTGGCTGCTCCGGCTGACACGCCCGGGGCAGAGCCCCGCCACCCGTGCTGCATGCCAGCAGCTCAAGCGCGTGGCCGGCAGCTGGGCCTGGCCTGTGTCGGGTGTGCAGACCCTGCCGTCCTGGCAGTACTGTCCTGCCCGTCCTACCACGGGGGGCTCTTCCCCTGCTGGGGTGCCGTTCTAACACCTACTCAGCCCAAACTCCTCGGTGTTGCTGCTGCAGCTTCCCAGCTATCCGTAGCAAGGGCTCTGCTCCAGTGCCAGGCAGGGTCTTAGCAGTGCCCAGCCAGAGCCCTGGGGCTCTCGGACCAGCCTCCGCCTCTGGGCTCAGCGGGGTCTGCTCCAGAGCACCTAGCAAAGCTCAGCCGTGGCAACCCCTCCGTTCCCCTTCCTGGCCGGGCAGGAGGAGTCCTATTGCTAGCCATGGGCTCGGCTCCTGCTTCCGGGGTAGTGCCTGGCTGCTGGGCCGGGGGCAGCAATGGGGGGTGAGCAGCTGCTCTGAGAGGATAAAGCTGGGGGTGTAGGGCCATGTGATGCCCCCTCCTCCCCCCGCCGCCTCCACCAATGCTGTAACCAGAGCGAGCCAGCTCGGGCCTTCTAGGACTGGCACCTCAGTGTTTCTGCTCCCTCAAAGGGCTGGGGCTAGTTCTCTGGACCAGCTCAGCACTCTCTGGCTGGCAGCGTTCCGCAGCGTGAGCCCAGCGCTCTGGCAGCGGAAGGCTAGGTACCCCAGGCTTCCCCGCTGAGCAGCCCCGGCCCCAGCTCATGTTCTGCGGTGTGTGAACGCTGCAGGGTGTGGGAGGGGAATGCATCCTCTATTCCCAGCAAACCCACTCTGAGCGCTGTCGCCACCTCCCCACCATGCTTAGAGATGCACCCGACCCGTGTTTCCGCCTCTGCTAGCTCTCTGCGGGCTCAGGCGAGCCTTGCTGGGTTTGCCGGGGGTCTTGCTTTCCCTCCACTCATCTCCCACATGCTGCTGGAAGCCCCTGCCTTCTCAGCCCAAATTCTGAGGTGCTGCCCTGTGTGCCAGGTGCCAACTGGGCCCCAGTTACCAGATTGGACCATAAGCACCAATAAGCTTGTACGTTCATGCAGCGCCTTTCTGCTGGAGAGCTCCTAAGACAGGGGTTGCTTTGCGCAGTGCTGACACGCAGCCACCTCTGGGGAGGAGTACAGCAGCTGCCATTACACGACACTGCCCCATTCCACGCTGGGACAGGAAGTAAACAATTCCATGTCCACTGGGAAACTGTGGGGTGGTTTTATGTAGACAGAGTATAATTACCCCAGCTGGAATTCAGTCAGACCGAGAATGCCACCAGACCGGTTCTTGTGTGGAGTGCCTGGGATGTTTAAAGATCACAGGAGGTCAGGACCTTGGGCCCGAGCTACACTAAAAAATTAGCTCAACCCAGCACCGTTGTCTCTCAGCGAGGTGTAGTAACTACACCGAGGGGAGAGCCCCTGCCCTCAGTGTAGGTAGCGTCTACACTGAAGTGCTGCTGCCATAGCATTCCAGGTGTAGACAAGCCCTTAGCTTCCATCTCGTCTGAAAGACAGCGCCCCCGACACATCAGTGCGGTACTTGTTAGAGGGTGGAGAATCAGCACTGCTCCCTGCAACACTGGGAGTGCGGTTTGGAGGTGTCCCACCCCTTGCGTCCCCGGCTCGGAGGGCGGCCCTGGTGTGTGTCGCCGGGGTGCAGGCTAGGCCAAGTGGAGGTAGTGTGCAGCACTCCGTGGGCTGGGGCTAGTCCAGATACTTTCCTTCAAAAGATGGGTCCCCAAGGGGAAGTCAGTCAAACTGGGGCAGGCAGCCACAGCCGCACCGAGTCGGACCAGTCTCCAGTCTGTACAGACGCTCCTGTTGGGCTGGGGTGGGGAGCCTGTGCTCCTCCACGGGGTCTGCACCGGGCACAGCATGCATTCCAGCCCCATGGCAGCGCAGGTGGCATCCTCTGGGCGTTTGGGTTTCAGGCAGGGTTAGAGAGCTGAGCGTAAGAGCAGCCCCCAGCCAGCAAGCTCGCTCACCCCCCCTCCCCCGCACCCTTCTCCCTCCGGTCCATGTAGCCAGGAGTGAGCAAGGGGGACAGATCTGGGGTGGAGGGGAATAACTGGCGGTGTTCTTCCAGCTCTGCCCTGGCATAGTACCCAGACTGGGTGCCAAGCAAAACGGCTGTGCAGCCCTTTATTACCAATGATAGTGTATTCTGGCTGTGGTGAGTGGCGCCGTTGTGGATGGGGTCCCCTGGGGTGGAGATCTGTGCGCATACAGATAGTGCCCACCTCCGAGGGCTGGCAGGGTGAAGACACAGCCTGCCCAGGGCTGGGGAGTGGAGCTGTCGCCCACGGCGCCCAGCCCAGAACTGTAGGCTCTCTTGGCACCCAGTGAAGGGAGAGACAGAGCCCTGGAACTGGCCTCCAGCAAGTCGCAGAGCTGGGTGGGTGGGCGAGGCGCAGGACGCACACACGGGGCTGTGTGGCTGTGCAGGGCAGCCTGGCTCACAGGGCAGGGCACCGGCGTGGGCTCTCCCGGTTCTGCTGTGCCTCGGGGCGTCACCGTGGGCAGCCGCCGGGGCCTCATTCCCCTCTGTTCAGCTCGCTCAGCTTGGAGATCCGCGGCTGGGGAGCACCGGAGGAGTGGTGGGCGTATCGATACTGAACTGGTACAGGTGGGCCAGAAAGGGGCAGCCTCTGGGGGCCTCAGGAGGGGGCCTTGTCCTGGGGGGTCTGTGCATAGCTCAGCCTTGGCCTCCATCCTGGCTTCTGGGGAGCAGCCTTAAAGCCAGCACCCCTCCTCCCTGGTAGCCAACCCAGCCTCCCGGCCCACTGTGTGTGGTGTGAGGTAGAGCCAGGCACTGTAAAGCCTGCAGGGCTGAGGACTGGGCCAGGTTCACTTTCATCCTCACACTGTCACCTGATTGTGTTTCCTCCGAGGCTCCAGCCGGCCGCCACTGCCTTGCCCTTGGTGCTCCTCAGGGGGCTGAGGAGAGGGATGCCAGGGTCCAGTGCGGGGGCTGTTGTTCCCGGAGCAGCCTTTCGCTGACAGAAGTCTTGCCAGCATGAGCAGCTGCCAGCAGGCCAGAGCAGGAGGCAGGGCCGTTGTGTTGATTTAGGTGGAACACGACCCTGTCACTGTCCGACATTAACCAGTGTTCAGCAAGGTCAGGGGGTGATATACAGAGACCTCTGCCAGCTTGGTACCATGCACCACCAAACAGCCTTTGAACCTTTGACTGAACACACAGAAAAGCAAGAAAACCAGAGAAAATGTTTCAAATGTCAAGTATTAGTCGGGCTTTCGTTTGAACAGCATCCCTTGTGCCCTTTCCCTTGGCTGGAGAGAGGAGTTAGAGAACCCCCTGGTTCAACTGTCTCTCGGGGGTGTTAAAGATGGTGCTAACTGGTCCGGGGGGGGGGGAGGGGGGAGAGGGGAAGTTGGCTGCGATGGGCTGGAGCTGTCGGTGCTGCTGTTAAGATCCCATCCCGTTTCCTGAGAAGAGCAAACAAGACAAGAAGGGGAGAGAAAAGACCAGCAAAGACAGTGCAGCTTCTGGCTGGGGGGTTGATTCATGTTTGCAGCCTCAGCGCTGGAGAAACACAGGCCCAGCACACGGTCTGAGAGCTGGCACATTTGGATCATCATTGGGCTCTTGAGGGCATTGCTTTGACTCCCTCCTGATCCCAGGCTCACTGCTTTGGCCAGCTAAGGCAGCTCTTATTAGACAGAAGGCGAAAGGAGAGGGGTAGGGACGGGAGGACGTAAGGTGGGCAAGGAAAAAGACACACACGGGGGGGGGTGACACCGTCTCACACCCCAGGTGGAGTTTGGGAGTTAGCTGGAACAAGGGAGTTGGAGATGTTGTCTGGGTCCTTCTCTCTGGTCTGGTCTGCTCAGGACATCTCTCAGGAGGAGGATGGAGAAGGCCCCGGGTCCCAGGAGATGGCAGCCAGGATGCTGACACGCACTCCTCCTCCTCTGGTCTTTCAGTCAGCCCCCCCACCCCCACAGTAGCCAGCTCCCCCCAACAAGAGCCTCTTGTTAAGAGCGCCAAAAGGGAGGGGGGTGGAACAGCCCATCACCTCACCATTTTGTCCACCAATTAGGCCCCATTTCTGACACATTAATTTTCAGCCATTGATTTCCAGTCCCACACTTCTCTTGTCTGCTGGGCACGATCATCACCCAGCCCGTGAGTTCTCTCAATAGGCCTGGTTGATTGGACTAATTCAGCGTCCGTTTCCCTTCCACGCCTTTTCCCAACCGCAATTATTGGTATCAGCTATTGTACCGCTTTGTGAACTTTCGCTCCCTTCGTACAGCTGCGCTCACAAGTCAGCTGGTTACCAGAACACCTGCTGAGCCCCGCGAGCAGCTCCGGGAGGAGAGCTGGGGTGGGGGACAGAGCAGAGCTCCGGAAGCCAGGCCGAACATCCAGCTGGGGGACCCATACGCCCTTGAGGGGACCCTTGGTTACCGTGTCCTCTTTCTACATCCCTCTTGTGCCTCTTGCTGAAATAGCCTGAGTGAGTGCGGAAACGGAGGGGAAAGGATAACCCCTCGGAGGGGAGGAGTTATTTAGGCTGGCGGAAAATGAGGGGTAATTGGGTGAAATGGAGAGAGGGACACTTTAGGCTGACCTTCAGGGAATCATCCTGCCAGTGGGATGGCCGGAGCTGTGGTGCCTCCTCCCCAGGGAAATGGGGGAAGCTTTCGGCATTTGGGACACTGAAAGCTAGACTAGCCAAACCACTGGAGAAAGTGCAATGGGCCGAGTCCCGCACTGGCCCTTGGGGGTGGAGTATCTCTGAGCTCGGGGCCTTTTCCAGCTCTCACTGCTGGGACGGCATAGCCCAGCCCAGCACAGCTCCCCCTCCACCCAGCCCGTCTTTCCGAGCGCTGGCATCGCTGTAACTTTCGGTTGTCAGGCGAGAGAATTCACACAAGGCCAGGCTTGCCTGGTCTGACAGGAGGTTGCAGGTTGATTCCCCCTCCTAGGAAGATGTGGGGGGAGAATAAATCAACCTCTGTGTAGTCCCTCAGCTTCGGGAGCCAGAGACAATTCTGGTATTGGAATGGCACCCACACATCTGAATCCTAGACCTTGGTTGATGGATGTGAGCTCTTGGATTATCCAGCCCCTGGCTCCAGGATTGCTCCCTGCACGAACATGTCTTTCTGTTCTATGTTTGTACAGCGCCTAGCACACTGGGGTCCTGGCCCAGGACTGGGCTCCCCAGTGCTACCGAAATAGAAATAATTAATAATAATTTGCATCCACTTCTGGCTGGCTTTCAGAGGCATTGCTCTACCCAAGTCCCCACTGAAGTCCGTGGGAGCTGTCTGCTCTGGAGATCAAAGCTTTAGGGCCTAGGAGGCAGCACATGGGTCCCAAGGGGGGCCCTTCAGCTTTGGGGGCAAGGAGGGCCGCGTTTGGAAGTGGCTGTGATCCCGTTTGATGGGAAGCCCTGTAAAACTGGTGATACGGGAGCAGCTGTTCCAGGGTTTCACCAGATTTACAAGCTCCCAGGAACACTCACTAGACAAATGCAGAGCTCCTGTGGCTTGGAACGGACACAGCTTTCTGAGCGGAGGGACAGCCAGCGGCCTCTGCCCCCCGCTTGCTGCATTACCCCGTGGGCTGGGGCACCATCTCTGGCGCTTGGGTTCAAGGGAACAGTGCCCAGCTGCCGTTGTCCGGCAGCCAGTGCTAAGAATTCTGGTATGCTTGGGAGGGTCTGTCTGGTTTATCCTGCTGCCCATCACTGTGGTATCGGAGCACCTTTCGTGGAGAAGTGATGGTAATAGCCGAGTCCCTAGGGGACTTCATGGAGTGTCTGGCTCTTTTCTCTCTTCGGGGATGGGGGCCAGATGTGGGTCCCGTTGAAACCTTCTCTCCTGGCCTGGTGCTGGGGGGAAGCAGGGAAGAGAGGAGGAAGGGCTCCAGGTTGATGCTCCGTTAACCCTTTCCCTGCCGCAATGGATAGTCTTATCAAGAGCTGTCCCTTAGGAACGGAAGACGTGAGCATGTGCGTGTTCTCCTGACTTGACAAGAGGCTGCTCCCCCTTTGCGCTCTGAGGAATGCGTCTCCACCTCCCCAGCCGCAGGAGCTCCATCTCATCCCTTTTATCGGCTTTAATGGAGGTTTTACGATGGTTTTTGTAGTGTGTTTCCCGAGCCTCGCGAGTGCTGCTTTGACAGCTGGCCCGGGCATGGCAGCTCTGCGACTGAACCCCAGCCAGTGGCAATTAAAGCCAGGTGGAGAGGCGCTACTGTTGCATTTGGGGAACAGGAGGGAACTGTCTCTTCCCTCTTTGCACAGACGATTGCCCCAAGCCCCTGTAGTGATCATTCACTCAGCTGCAAGGTCCCCCTTGCTTTAACCTGCAAAAATCAGGGCACCTGTTTGGAGAGTGAGGGGGACCGAGCGCTGCTGGGGTCTGTGTATCCCGGGCACTTCCTGCACCGGGGCCTTGCAGAGCCACCACAGACCTTCCCTGGCATTAAACCCCCTTTGGACGGCAGCTTTCGACAGGGTCCTTATACTTGGCACAGTCAGAATTCGCACTCAGGAGCCCCTTCAGCAGCGCTAGGCTGGTGCAAGTAGCTCTGATTTCTTTTGGGGCACCCCAGGGCTGCATGACTCTGAGCCTGGGGCTGTAGCTTGGTGTGTGGAGGGGGGTTGTGTCTCCAGTCAGATCCTCTCTGCTCCTGGGTGTGGGCTAGGCTAGGACTTGCAAGTGTGTTAGCTAATCCAACACCTTCTAAAGGTCGAGTGGAGTGGAGGTGGCCTGCCTTGATAGAGCACTAGACTGGGACTTCAGACCCCTGGGTTCTGTTCCAACTTTACCCTAGGCCAGCTGGGTGACCTTGGACAAATCGCATCTCCTCTCTGTGCCTCAGTTTGCCCACCTGTAGAATGGGGACAATGATACTGACCACCGCTGTAGAGTGATTGGCAATCTCAGGATGAAAAGTGCTGTGGAACAGCTAGGTGTTATCTACCATGTGCTCAGCTGGGAGGGTCCCCCTTGCTTTAACCTGGCCACTGTCGCTCGGGTTAAAGTCCACACTGCTAACTGGCTGGAGCACCAACCTAGAGATCCTAGGCCAGGCAGAGCCATGAGAGATGCAAGAGACAAATGCACCAGCCAGCACCTGTCAGCTGATAAAATAGGAAACTGGTTTCCTTTGCCTCTGCTGGCCACGTGCCTGCCACCTAGTTCTTGTCCAGGGGCAGAGGTCTCTGGCTAGCTCTGGTCTAATACAACAGCAAGAAGTTATAGCTCTGTCTGGAGCTTCAGTGGCCCCCACAACTGCACTATGTGGGCACCTCAGACCTCAAGGTATTTATCCGTGAGCTGTCCTACATGGGCACTGAGTCGCAGTGAGCCTAAGGCACTTGTCCAGGGTCACAAAGGAAGCCTGCGGCACAGCAGGGAACTGGACCCAGGTCTCCGGAGTCCCAGGCTAGCTCTCTAACCCCTAGGCCAACTTTCCTGTCTGCCACGGTCCTGGCATGTGTATATGGGGCCTCCCAGGGGAGTGCTCCATCAGGCAGGGGACCTGGGCCCGGGGAGCTGGATTGGAATGCTAGATCATCTCTGCCTCTGTCCCCCTCCCCCAGACACACACACAGCACTCTCCTCTGCTCTGCGTTTCCATGGGACAGGTGAAGGCCGGCTGCCCAGAGACCTGGCCACCCCCTGTGGCTAAGGCACCTGGAGGTGCTGTCCCTGTAAGTGCTCCAGAGGTGGGATAAGGGTTTTCCCATTTCTGCTGATGCTGCTGTTGTGCAGAGACAGGTTCTGGAAACCCAGCGTAACTCAGGGCAAACCCTGATATGTGCACTGCACTCTCCCAGCTGGCAGGCCAAAGGCAGAACATGGCAATTGCAAGCATGGTGCCATGTAAGAGAAGTGTCTACGTTTTTATATCATTCCCTTTGCAGTGCTATCAGAGGGCCTTACAAATGGGAGAAGTAATCCGCCGGCTCTTGAGTTTAAGACGGAAGTGCTGGATGGAGCCCCATTAATAATCCAAATCTGAGGCGGTTTAATCAGTTGGCCACAGCATTTAAAACCATCTCCAGAGCAAGCCGCGTGGAACAGCCGAGCCATGATCAATCCAATGAGCTCTGCCAGGGAAAGGCTTGAGATGGCTCCAGGGACCCCTGACAAACACAACCCTGATCATATAACTTTCTCAGTGAAGGGCTGGGAGTTTTAGATTAACCCCTCCCATCCCGCTGCCCCCTGCACCTGCTGTGCTGCTGCCGCCCAGTGACCTTCTTCCAGTGACACTCTAACATATCTGTGCCATTAGGGGCGTGGCCAGTTTGCTCTGCCTTGGACATTCCATTGCTGGTGCCTTTGGCCGTGGGAGTGTAGGAATGGCCGCCTGGGATCAGACCAATGGGCCAGCTAGGCCGGGATGCCATTGCAAACAGGCCAGAACTAGATGGTTCGGAGGCAGGTGTCAGACCCACAATAGTCGCGGTGGGATAATCTGCCTCCCACACAGAGCTCGGGTAATGGGTAGAGCTCGTCTCAGGCCCTGGAGCACAGCATCTGAGAACCCTTCTGCAATGTGGGTCATTCATTGCAATCATTCTGGATACGCTTGGTCCATTCTCAGCCTCAATGACTTCCTGGGGCAGAGAGCAGCCGGGAGATGGCGCAGCCTGGGAGGTATGGGCCATATCTGGCCATTTCTCATGCTGCTAAGCCCCGCGCATGTAACTAGGGGCTCAGACAGGACAGCACTCAGGCACCGCCTGTGCCCCAGCAGCTGCACTGCTACTTTGAGTGTGCTCGCTCAATCCCAGCTAGAGCATGCATGGGAATGACAGCTGCCAGGCAGGTTGTCAGCAGTCTGAGATGGTTCCTTCTGGGGAGGGGGGAGTGAGTAGAATGAGCTTTCTAGCCTGCCAGTCTCTTCCCAGGACTCCCTGGAGTCAGGGTGCAAGTCTCCAGGATATCCGCTTCCCAGGGCCCTTGCTAGGCCAGTCCAGCCGGTCAGGGTCTGCGCAGAGCCCTCGGTACCGAGCCCGGTTCTGGGGCCGCCACTTTCGGACAGCCGATGTGGATGGCATGGCAGTGAGCTACCAGAGACATTAGGCAGAGATGCTGGAAGAGCGGGGGGCAGATTTTCAGAGGTACTTCGGCACGAGGATCTCTTTGAAAACCTGGCCCAGGGAGCTTTATCTCTGCTGCTCCTGCTTTGTTGCCCCTGCTGCTCTGCCTCTTGCCCCCCGAGTGGTGCTAAAACCCCCTGCTGCCCCTTTTCCCATGTGCCCGTCTCCATGGCCCAGCCTGCTTCTTTACCTGTGTGCCAGATGGGTGTGGGGTTTTGTTAGCAGTGGAGAGCAGAGGCACTCGCCAGTACTTGGATCACCAGCTGGCAACATCCTTGGCAGGCTGGCTGCCTTCTTGCCGTACTGGGAAACTGTGGTTCCCACCCCACCAAAAGAACAATGTGACTCTAATGCTCAGCCCCCAGCTTTGGCTCTGAGGGATCCCCTAGGAGTGAGTGGTAGCGCCCCATTGGAGCTGCTCCTGCTGTGGCATTGCAGAGCTCCCCTAGCTCAAGGGGTGGAGTTGGGAGTTCTAGACCCAGCTCTCCTGGGGGAGTAGCACAAGGATCCAGGACAAGGCCACATTTAACCCTTCCCTGCCTGGCTCTCCTTGCAGTATGCTCTGCAGTTGAGTGCTCCTGGGCGAGGGGGAGGGGAAGTTGCCTTTGACCCAAGTTCAGAGGCTGTTTCCTCTTCAGCGGCAAGGGGCCAGGCCGGCAGCCTGCAAGGCTCTGGGTAGGCCCAGTCACCGCTTGGTGTGAGGACTCTCTGGGGCGGTGTCGGCTGCTGCCGGGGAAATGGGTGACCCCCCACTCGGGTCTCAGCGGCTGAGGAAAGGAGGGTATTCCTGACTCCCCTTTGTTTGCAAGCCACACTCCTTCAGATCCAGCCCTCAGTCAGTGGCCTCTGCCGCCCCCCAGCAAGGCTTTGGGCTGGAGGTGGCTGCTGTCAGTGGGAAGGGGGCTTTCCTCCTTTCTTTGCCAGTACTTCACTGGGGCGAAGGGGCTGCAAAGACCGAACGAGGGGCTCAGAAAGCTGATGGGAGCTGAGGCCGTCCTTGAGCTGCAAGGCCTGCACTGGCCCCCGGGCCAGGTGCGATGGCTCAGCTGCCCACACATAATTGATCACCAACCGTTCTGGCGATTTCGTTCCCCACGTCCTAGCTGCCTGGGGGTTATAAACTGGGGGCTTGGCTGTCACTCTGTGGGTGTTCCAGCCTCCCCGGCTGTACTGCGGAGTCACTCCAGCCAATCCCAAACCCGCCAGGCTCCCCTTTCGAATATTGTCCTTTTTCCCCCAGGGTTCACTATTCCTGGCGGCTGATCCCCTGCCATCAGAACCAGGCCCGCTCTGCTGGTGCGGTCAGAGCCAGTGGGGGGCGAGCCAGATGTTGGCAATCCCACAGGGCAGCTGCTTGCTAAGCCTTGCCGAGAGAAGCTGGCATTCTTCTGGTCCCAGAGGCTGGGGCTCCAATGTTCGAAGGGTCCCAAGGCAGCGAAGGCAGTTAGCCCCAGCTGTCCCTTAAGCCCTGAGAAAGTCTCCAGGCCCTTTGATCTTCCCTTCCACTCAGCTGGAGGGTGAGCTGAGGCCCTGGAGGGAATGGACCGGTGAGCATGGCTGCAGGCACTGCTGCTTGCAGGTGGTGCAGGTGGTGAGCCCTGATCCCTTTGACAGGCAGGTTCCCGGGTCTCGTTTTGAGGCCCTGGCTCTGGGCATGCCCCTGCCAGCTGAAGCCTGCAGCTGTGCTCCCAGCATTGAAGCAATTTGAGGTCTCTTGAATTCCATTTCCTCTTGTCGCCCCCACATACCTGAAACAGACAGAAGTTGGTGATGACAGCGTTGAGCTCAGGGAAGGTTGGGACCTCGGCCCTGACGTGCCAGACCCAGAATTCTACATGGAACTCAACGGGTAACGAGACTCCAGCGCTAGTACCCAGCATGGCCCCCTGCTGCGTCTGGGCAGCAGCGAAGGCTGCCCAAGGGAGATCCCCATTTACCACCAAGATCGAAGCCTTTGAAATGGCTCCCCAGGGCAAGGGTTATAACATGGCCTGGAAGAGGTGGCTGCATTAAGCCTGGGGGCGGATGCCGAACCTCCCCTGGGTCTGGGTGATTCAGGGAGGTGGCGAGTGAGCGGAGGGAGGAGTTCGTGCTGAAGCAAGACGTGGGGCTGTTTTTCCATGACTGGACAAAGTAATTCTGGTGATGGGATGGGGTGAGAAGGCAGGGCCTGGGTAAGTGCTGAGGGGTGTAGTAAGGGAGACCACATCACACAAACCACCCGCTTGGCTGGCCATCTCTGAAGACTGAACGGAGCCATGGATGCCAAGGTCAGGACTGAGGCACATTGTGGGGGGCAGCCCAGGGGAATCTTGGTCCTGGCGCTGCCCGGATGCTGCAGCTGAGCTGTGGCTTGTCTCTGAGATTGTCAGCCTGGCCCCTTTCACCAGCAGGGTAAAACCAGCCTTGCCAAATGTTTGCTGTCAGCAGTTTGTTGTCATATTCAGCACTGACACAGCTCTGTGCGGTGTGTGCAGATTCCCTCCCCACCTTGTGCCAGTGTCCCTCTCCCCCTCCCCCCGCATGTTGCTGGCACACCCAGATTGAGACACAAGGTGAAGAAATTCAAAGGCAGGGGCAGATTCTGCTCTGGCACTGCATGGTACGGTGCTCTCATGAACCCCCGCCTGGCCCAGGGCTCCCACCTCCCCCGGAGCATTGGCACCCGTGGGACGGCGCGAAGCCTTGATTGCAGTGTCCTGAGACGCAGGCCTGGGAGGGCTCGGGACTGGTGCTGCGAGACGCATCGCTTTGCGTGGACGCCGCTTGAAGAAGCGGCTCCCAAGGTCGTCTGAAGGTGATAGCCTGCGTTTCGTTGGCGAGGGCACCATTGCACGCTGTGCCAGAGACCAGCGCGACGCCCTCCCCACGGGGAGAAGGGCTGCACAGGAGGAACTCCTGGAGAGAAGTGGGAGCTGCCATGTGGGTGCCCTGGCACCATGCAGGGTATCTCGGCCAAAGCCTGCAGGTGCCATTTTCTCTGCTTCTCCCACTGAAAGGGTTAATAGTGCCTGGTGAGCCGGGTTGCTGCAGGACAGGGCTGACCTGGTAATTGCTCCCTGTAAAAATAGCTGCGTGCAGGGTGAGGGGCCGGCGGGCTGATGGAAGGCAGCTAGCAGTGCAATTGCTGAAATGATTCCCAGATGGGCCGGCGCCCTCGCCCCGGCTGTGGTTCTGGCGTACGCCTGCCTGCCTGCACTCAGGCCTCTGCAGCTTACCGGGAAGCAGGCGATTGCTCTCCCTTGCGCACGGGCTCTACATGGGAGGCAAGATCTAGATACACCCCCGTGCCCTGCGCTGGGTGCTGGAATGCTGCATGTGTCTGAGCGAGCTATAGCTATGCCAGAGCACTGAGCTCTAAGCATGGCTAGCAGAGGGAGCATGTTGGAGTGCTGGTGAGCTACCCTGCCTGAAAGTGCCCCTGAAATCCCACTGCTGGCCGCCCCGTCCCGCTCACAGATTTTTACGTAGGGAGGATTGTGCCCTCATGTTTTCTCTTTAAATCTCCCTCCATCAGAGCATCTCAGCTGTCCAGCCCTGCTGCCACATCTCCCTGGCCAGTAGGGTGGCACACAATTAACCAGCAGCCTTGGTACTCCAGCTCCCAAATCCCTTGCAGCTGCCATGGGGCTGGTGGGGGGGGGGGGGGAAGGGAGCTGCAGAAAGCACAGAAGGTGTAGCAGGAAGTGGAGGGGTCCCTGCTGCTTGAGTTACTGAAGAGGAGGGTGGCCAAAGCCCTGCAGACCACCCTGCCCAGCTGGCCTTGGTCTTTCTGTGTCCAGTCTGAGTCATTTGTAAACTGTCAGTGACCATCTATAGAACATGCTGAAATACTTCCCTGGGCCAAGGGCAGTGAGGAAGGTCTGCTGGAGTCCATTGAATGGGGCTGGATTTACCCACAGCCACTGCAAATGTAGGCTGGTGACCAACAAGCCCTCCTCAGGCGGGGAACCTCTCCTGGGCTGGAGCAAAGGTGGAAAACCTTGTGTAGATGCTGGGCACAATGTTGGAAGGCAGAGAGAAACCTGTGCTGGATTCTTATGGCCAGCAAGCTCTAGCCCTGTCTAGCCTCGGGGAAAAGATTGGGGCTGCTAGGTTTAGAGAGGAGTCAAAGAATGGGTTCTGGCTTAGAGAAGGGAGATCAGGATCATCTAGTTTCCTTTCTCACATGAGAACAAGGGAACAGCTCATCAAACCATAAAGGATCCTTTAAAACTGACCAAAGGACATGCTCTTTCCACAGACACACAGCCTGCGGAACTCATTGCCACAAGAGGTCAGTGCAGCCAGGAGCTATGGGGTTTGCTTGGCTGTTTCTGTGAATGATGAGAACATTCAGAATTACAATAATAAGGATTAAATAAAGAGTTTGGGAGGAGCTATAAACCCTCCTGCTCCAGGGCATGAGCCAGCTTAAAATTGCCAGGATCAGGAAGGAACTTCCCTTGTGGCCAGGCAGCCCAGAACTGCAGGGCTCTCGCACCTTCTTCTGGAGTGGCTGTGGCCAGCGTCAGAGACAGGATCCTGGGTCTGCTCCAGCCCGGCCATTGCTATCCTCTGTGATTAGAGCTGTCAGAGAGTGCTTGGCACGCAGCACCGGAAGGAGAGAAACCCCACTTAGATTAGCAAATGGCAGCCTTGCCGAGTGTGGGTCTGGTGTGGGATGTGTGCCCCACGCAAAGCTCCAAGGCTCCGGCAGTGGCTTCCTGCTCAAGGTCTCAGTTACCAGCAAGGGCTGGATTTAATAGCAAGAGGGATTTGGGGTTTAATTGCAGGGGTTTTGCAACCTTCCTCGGTGCTGATTCAGCACCCAGGAATTAGCCACCGCCGCACAATGGGCCTCCTCTAATCTGCTGCTGGCGCACTCCGCCTGCACTGCTGCTGGCAGTAGGGCACTGTCGGTGTCAGGAAGCTGCGTGGTAGCTTTGGTCTATGATGGAAGGTTTGCGCCAGGCTGCCCTCGGACGCCAACTGCTGGGCCACGGTTCTGAAATGGCTGTGGCTTTCCAGGGGCCCTGTGGGCTGAGTGTCTGCAGATTACGGGCACAGTGATCTGTGGCGGTGGTAGAGGATCTCCTGCCACCGCACAGCCTCCTGTTCTCTGCCTGGGGCTCCCAGGTCAGACCCTAAGCACAGCAATGCTTTGGTGTAAGTGAAGTGGGGCTCAGCGCAGGGGCATTTGGGCTGTGATAGGCAGGAGGATCTAATGGTCCCTTCTGGCCTTGATCGCTATGGAAGTAGGAGGACTTTGGTCTCCAGGGCTGTGGACCCAGCAGCTTTCACCAGCACCAGACTCACATGGGATCACTTCCTGGTGAAGCTGTCTGTGCATCTGGGGCCCTGTAAGCTGCCCTTACCTGGCCACACCTCGGGCTGTTGTGCAGCCCAGCTGGGCTTCCTGTGGCCGGCACTGCATCCTCTCGACTCTTTACAGTATTGTTTGCCAGCAGCTCAGGTCTCCTCTGCCTCCAGTCAACGGATTGGCCTGCTGCGCCACGCCTGGCCCTGATCCAGTGGTGGAGGGTGACAGTCCAGTCATGGCCTGACAGCCTGAAGCCCTCCCTCTACTCCCAGGACCTGTGCTGTGAAAATCACGCCCTTCTGGGGGGTCTCAGGTAAAATCTTGGCCGGGGTCTTTAATGCCAGTGTCCTGCTGAATTCTAACTCTGAGTGACGTGCTTGCTACCTAATGTACCCCTGCCATTTCCGTTAGACGCAGCAGCCTGTGGCAGGAGATGAAGTGGAGTGTTGCTGTGTGCTGTTCCATAGTTGCTGCGATCCACCCTAGAAGTGGCTGCATTTAACCTGCATGAACCATCTAGATCCCTTTCTTACCTCCCAGGGTGCTGGGCTGCCTACCCAGCTGGTTTTCTAAGGTGTTGTCAGGGCTGCCAGCAGCTGTCTCCGTCTATATGTTCGATACAGCCAGTTGACGTACCTGTTAGGCCATGCAGTAGGCAGCATCCGGTGCCCCTTGTGCTGACAGCCCTGGCAGATGAGCTGGATCCTCTCTGGAGAATCGGGTTGAGGAGCTGAGCCTCCTCGCTCTGTGCTGACCTGCTGTCTGAGGGGCTGTGTTGCCTGGCCAACTGACAAGCGAGGTTCCATGACGAGGCATTTCACCTGACCTAGGCCAGGCCTGCCACCTCCGCCCTTTCTTTCCCAAGCGGACCAGGAAATACAGCACAGGGCTCTCGCTTTCCCCCCTCGTGCGTATGGGAGCGGGTGTCGCGCTGCTGTTCTGCACACATCTCCTGACAACTACGGTGCAAAGCCATATAATGCCTCATTTGTTGCCTCGCGTTGGAAGATCCAGCGAGCGCAGTCTGGCTGCGATCAGCTGCTTCTCTGTACAAGTCTATTAACCCAGCAGGTCAGGAGCCAGTGCCTGGACGGCTGCCCATAGGGTTTGGAGGGGGTGAGGGTGGCTGAGAACGCTGCAAAGCAACAGTTAATATTGCAGCCAGTTCGTCCTGGTGGGCTGGCCGCCCCCTTCTAGCCGTCCACCCACCCTCCACTGGTTAACAGAAAGCTTGGACTTGAGAAAGGATTTTTCATCTCTTCATTGTGGGGATGGAAAATATACAAAGCTCCCCGCAAAAATATTTAGTCAGCAGCAATTTTCAGAGGAATTTGGGATGTTAATTTAAAAAATCTGCTGGGAGGGGACTACAATGGGCCTTTGAAAGGGAGAGGGCGTCCCTCGCGCCTGGCCGCGGAGATCTGAGTGCCAGCTCCCAGAGAGACGGCCCCTCCTCTAATAGAAAGCAGCCCTCCAGGAAGTCCACCTGAGGAGTGACTCCAAAAAATCTAGCTTGGTCCAGATGCGCCTCTGCTGGATGATCTGCTGCTCGGGCCAGAATCCTCCGGGCGCAGGGCGACTTCTCGCGCCAGGCCGTCTGCAGGCATCAGCCCTTGGCACCCGGAGCTGCCAAGCTGCAGCCTCACAGTAGAACTCCAGGAGTCCTTCTGGCTCCTCTGCCCTGGGCCAACTTCAGCTCTGCTCAGACACGGATTTGAGGCTGAGCTTTGGGGCTGGGTGAGGGAGTTAAACTTACGACCTGTGTGAGGGAGCTAAAATCCAGCTGGTTGTTAGGCATGTGGTTAGCGCTCCTGGGAGAGAGGATGAAGGCAGCCAAACTCTATCCATGTAATAGCTACGGTCTTGCAATCTCCACCTCACCCCTTGTCCACCCCAGTCCTTGGCTTCCCCTGCCAACAAAGGGGCCGGCTAGTTCCAGTGGACGAGGCTGTTTTTTATGATGTGCCCGCTTGACCACGAAGAACTGGCTTGATATCAGCATCCGAACTCGCCTGGGCCCCATTGAACTGAAGTGATAGCTCCGGGACTGTACCAGTCTGAGTCATGTTCACACTGGCTAATGAGGGGCAAAGGCTCCATTTCTCATTACCAGCCCCAGACCACGATTCCATAGACAGGGAGTATAACCTCTCTAGCTCCCTGTAAGGGAGTAGGGATGGCCAGTGGTTAGGGTGCTAGCCTCTGAGATTCAGGAGATCTGTAGCCAGGTCCCAGCTCTGCCACAGACACCCTGTGGGACCTTGGTCAAGTCACTTTGTCCCATCTGTCCAATAGCCCTGCCCTGCTCCTCAGGGATGAATACAGAAAAGGCTGTGAGGCACCCAGCTGCTCCAGTGATGGTGGCGAGGGACGTAGCAACAGTAGATATTATTTATGATAGATTACCGCGGGGCCTGGCGGCCCCAGCACTGAGCAGGGCCCCATTGTGCTAGGTGCTGTCTAGCCATGCGATAAGAGGCAGTGTGTGAAGGGAATGTGGAGATTTGGCATTAAATGCTCCAAAGGCAGGTGCAGGGGCTGAGGCACTATCCCTTAGCCGTCCCCTAGGCACTGTTCTCCTGCTGGCATCAGTGCTCCAGGAGCTGAGGCAGGTGACCGGAAAGGTGACCCAGCCCTGCACCATGGTCAGGTGTGCGAGAGAATCGCTCCACATGCTCACTAACCGGCCTGCTCCAGAGCCCCCCGCTGCTCCTTGGGGAACCTGATTTCCAGGTCACAGTCCCCCTTTCAAATGGGGTAACCCTGTCAGTCCCGCGGCTGCTAGGAGCCAACAAACCTCTGTCTGACGAGATGAGCGGCTGAGTCGCTCTCCTGGCAAGCAGAGCGGCTGACCTGTGTCTGCTCAGATGTTCCAGATGAAGCTGCGCACTGGGCAGAGACAGGCCTGCAAACTCCAGCCCGAAAAGGGAACGAGTCAGAAACTGCTGGGTGTGTGTGAGTGTGAAGTGTGTGCGTGTGCGTGCGAGGTATGTGCACGTGTGGGTGTGTGCTCACTTATATTCAAGGCTGCTAAGCTGGATAGTGCTGGCCCACAGGAGATGTCAAGCGAGCGCAGGCCAAGTGAATGTGTTCTGCTCTGTGAGACACATGCAGGCTGCACCGAGATCTGCTGTCTCCTGTGTACACGTGTGCAGCTGGGTCCTTAACAGTCCTGTGACGCTGCCCAGGAGCGATCTCATTGAGCCGCCCAGCACCCCAGCATGGTGCATCAGTATCCTGGCCCACAGCGAGTTCTCCTGGGGGTGAATGGCGACACTTGGAGGACTCGGGAGAATATGGGGAGCCTCCCACCTCAGCTCTGGAAGAAGGGGCGTAGGCAGTGTGCAGGAGGGACAGGGAACAGCCGTCTGAGCAGCGGGGAGAAGTGGCCTTTGAGCTGTGTGTTTATAATGGCACAGCCTCGCCTTGGCTGAGGGCCCAGGTCTGCCACCCTTGCCCCTTGCTCCCCGTGGGGCGGCCCATAGGCTGCAGCTCCATCCGGCAGGAGGCAGGGCAGTGGGACGTTGGCTGGCGCTCAGTGCTGTGCTCACAGCGGGGTCCATGTCAGTAGTGTCAAGGAGATTGTTAGACCTGACCCCTGCTGCGTGGGGTGAGCTTTGCACGCTCAAGCTGGATCATCGGTGCCGCGGTTAGCGCTCTGCCAAGTACAGATTCCTGGTACGTTAGCACCTCGGAAGGGAAAGCCTCCAGCCCAGCGAACCAAGGAGCTAACTGCACTGACCGGATCCCAGCCTCTCCCGGACGCTCCCTGGGACTGTCTCATGCCTCCGGCAGCCACACCCAGCCAGGCTGTGCCAGCCCCCCACGCCCGCAGCTCACCCGGCAGAACTGAGCCGCTCAGGGGCCAGGGCTTGGCACAGGGCGCTCGCTTCTCCAGGCGGCATTATTGTGTGTCCACACTACCACACTTGGCAGGCAGGAAAGCTTTTGTCTGCATGGTCGAGGACAGAAATACCCAGGCTGGGGGGTCAGGAGCGAGGGGTCTGAGCAGAACTAGGGGGGCAGGCCCAGGATTGAAATAGCAGCAGCGCAGGTTGGCGAGGGTGGGGTATTGGCCCAGCTCTGGGGATGCAGGCGCTCGGTGGCTGCTTGCACTGGGCCTGACTCAAACCTCTGCTGTTCTCTCACAGCCGAACTTGTCTGGTTGGCAACACCTGCTCGGCAGAGGCCCCGCACTGGGAAACTCAGGCTGCTGCAATGGAGAGGGAAAGGGAGCCGGGGAAAAGCAGTGCCGCGGGGCCTGACCATCTCAGCCCTCTGATCTCCGAGAGCCCTGCCTGCCCCTGCACTTTGGAGGGGAGCTGGGCCAGGGGCTGCAGGCCAGGCCACACTCTGCTCCATGCGTAATCCGAGTTCTGTAACGCTCCGTTAATCAGAGCCAGGCGGCCCGTCAGCGAGCGGCTGGGGAGAGAGGGGGGCTATGGAGGGGGAGGCAAGGGTGGTGGGTGAAGAAATGAGAGGCAGCTGTGTAAATATTGATGGAATTTGGCTAAGGAAAAGTGAAACCAAATGATTTCTAAATTCTCGCACTCCCAAATCTCCATGTAAACACGCTGGGGCTGCCTAAAGCCAGCCAACCCTCCTGCAGGCACATACAGCGCCAGGGAAACTGCCCCCTGCCCCCGTGTACCCAGTACAGCATGCGCTGTGGGGCAGCTTGTCTTTCATTCATCCCCTGGGCTGGGGCACGATGGGCCGGTTTGAGTACAGCGACCCAGCCCCCGGTGCCTGCCGGGCTGGGGCTGGGCAGGGGACCCTGATGGTGCTAGCTCTTTGTCCTGTGGCTGAACTGTCCCCTCTGCCCTCTGATGTGCCCGCAAAGGTGGAGCGGAGCACGAGATCTCTGCTGAACGCCTGGCTCGGCTTGTAGGCAGGACACGTCCCATCGCTGTCGGTTTCAAGGTGGTTGGACAATGGTGGGATCGGACGGAGGCTGGAGAGAGAGGAACCCTGCAGCGGGCTGGTGTGCATGGCTGGGAAAGCCATTTTCAGGGGCTCCTCCAGGCTGATCCTATCCCTGCGCTTCAGCTTTACCCTGCATGATAGTTCCACCTGCAGCCGTACCCCCTGAGGCTGAGCGCCCATCTGACCCCCTGCGCTGCAGGAAGTGGTGTTGCTGATTCCGTAGGTGGCTGTCTCTCCCCTACGCCTGCCCTAACCCAGCGTCCTAGCACGGTGCCAGGAGGACTCTGCCTGCGGAGGTGAGATCGGTCCCGAGCAGGCTCTCACCCCGACGTCTTGGCCAAATTCCACTCCGGTGGTTATGGCCTGTTTTCTTGCCATTCCATGGGATATGGTGGTTTCTTCTTCACTTTCAGGCCCAAGCTGTTGGGTAATGCTGCTATGTTTTAGCCGCTGCTGCTTTCTGCCCCCCAGAGGTGGCTACATTTCAGTGCTGGGTGATGTCTGGCAGCCAGGTGGGAGCCTGCGTGCTGATGTGTTACACACTGAGCGTGGGGCTGCTATTTTCGCAGCGAGCAGGGAGTGGTCTCCTCCCTGGAACGCCTTGGCAGCAGCCTGCCCTGCATTTCCTGGGCATAAGGGCCAGGGTCTTTTGCACTGCCGTTCCCAGAGCTGTAATGCTGTGTGTCACGCTCCTGTGGGGTTGGGGCTCAGCACTGGGCTGGCAGCCCAGCCCTCCCTTAGCTCTGAGGAGCTTTGTTCATTGATTGCTAATCAGCCAGGTGGAACCTGCAGCCTCGCTGCTGGGATGGAGAACTCACCATTCTTTGCCTGGCGACTGACCGGCTTGTTGGAAGGGGGGCGGCTGGGGAGGGATGTATTCTTCACTCTCTGATCTCAGCAAAACCCTTTGCTGCAGCAGCTCTCTCTGGATGTGGGCAGAGAAGAACTAAGCTAGCAGGACCAGTTCCTGGCACCTCCACCATCCCCACAGAGGGCGAGCGTGTAGTTCACCTGCTCTGACTGCTAGGAGTTCCCTGAGTGTTTCCAATGAATGTCAGGTCTCATTCAAAGCTGAGCGGCACAGGAGTACTGTACAGGCCTTCAGTGTCGAAAGGGGGTTGGATTTATGTTTTTCACATTAGAAATGTATGTTCTGCCTACCCTGGAAGGTCTGTGGCTGACTGGGGAATTGGTAGCTTATTGGTATCTGAGATACTAAGGAAATAAAACCTGATGCCTGGAAGCGCAGTGAGTTTTATTCAGGTTGTTTAAAACTCTGGTTGTTTTCTTGTCAACATCTATTCAACTTGGGGGGGAAGGAAATATCTCATTAGGGTCAATGCAGCGAAGGGCTGAGAAAAGACCCAATCCACATCTGAGTCCTCCACCAAAACAGGAAGCTCAGATCTGATGTTCCTGCTAGTCCAAAGGTTAAAGACACAAAACAAACCCAAACGCACAGTTGCCCTCCTCAATCCAGAACCGAAGCCAAGAGAGACCTACAGCCAGTGTATTTCCTTTGCAAGTCACCTTTAAAAGGGAGGAAACAAAGAAGTTTCTATCCTCCACAGCTCCAAAGACCTTTCCCAGGCTAACTGACATATGGATGTCTGCAGACATGCCGTGGGTCAGCCCAAGAAAAAAGGGAGCTGCCCCACCCCACCCCACCCTCATGGGGCTTAATAATGGGCTGTTAACCTGGGAACCCCGGAGGCCTTGCCTGCACTGAGGAAGCACACACAACCCCCTACGCCCCAGGGGCCTAGCGCGATACCGTGGAATGGTGCCAAAGCCAGTGGGAATCAGTAGCGCAGATGTGACCCCACCCCCAGCAGTGCCTTGAGCCACCTTTACAGTGGCCACTCCAGGAGCCACCAGAGCCGGCCCTCGGTGGGAGTTGTTCTGTGTGTTTCTCTTGCACAGGGGGCTGCTGAAACGCCAGTGGGGAGAGCCGCTCAGTCTCCAGCTGACTCGTTGATCCACTGGGCTGCACAAACCTCCATGTCCCAGCCTCCCCTCAGATAAGCCTTGAGCTAGGCAGAGCCAACCACTGCAGAAATGGCCACTCCCGTGACTTGAGGGGAGGGAATTTGCTGGACTCCTCAAAAAGATGAAATGACCACTGGTGCCCTGGGGGCAGGAAAGGCTTGGGCACAGTGGGGCAGCCAGCTGGATTTCCCAGGGCTTCCCTCCCGCATCTAGCAGTGAAAACTGTTCCTGTTTCATAAGCTAATAAACCCCGCTAACGACTGACTGTCATCTGGTGTTAAGAGAGGAGGGAGGAGCCTGGGAGAACAGCAACTAGCGATACCGAAATCCTGCTAATTTTGGCTCAGAGCCTAGCGAAGCGTCTGGTGCTCGTGTGTTTGCATTGCACCAGGACTCTCCTCCCGACACTTCGGGCGCGAGGTTCATCCAGGGAAAGGAATTCACCTTATCAGGCCGGCCTGCGGAAACAGGCCTGAGCAGCCAGTGACAGCTCCCCCATTAACCCTCCCCACCCTCCCACAGAGAAGATTTAGATGAGGCTTTTGGTCTTTTTAACAGAAAGAAATCTTGTCAGAGCATCGTCTTGACTCATGTACTGGCCAGGACCAAGCTCCGTTCTCCATCCTGCACAGATCTTGCCTGTCTCCATCTCTTGTCAGCATTTTGAGGCAGAAACTTTGTGTTCTGTGTTTGTACAGCGCCTAGCACAGTGGGGGGCCTGGTCCATAACTGGGGCTCCTAGACTCTGCTTCAATACACATAACTAACTGCTCGGTATGCAACACTCCCCCGCCGTAATCTCAAAGCATTTTACCAACCTGGGTGAGCATCATTGAATGGGAAACTGATGCAGAGCTACTCACCCAAAGCTGCACAGTGGGGAAGTGGCAGAGCTGGGAACAGAACCCAGGCATCCTGATTCTCCACTTGGTGCCCTGACCCTTGGACCATGCTCCCACCCTAGATGGTGCAGATCTGCCACCAGTTCTGCTAATGGAAATGATGGTCTTGTTACAGATGCTACAGAGAGGGCAGGCTGCCTTATGTTAGAGGGCCTTTCGCCACTAGCTGACCTGTCCATGTTCCCTCCAGCTCACGAGGGACCTACTGCCCTTCCCATCTGCTGGCTGTGCAGAGCCACTGCCTGGTGGCAGCTAAGTTTGGTCACAATTCTGCCTCAGGATCCACATCAGGGAAGCCACCCGCACAGTTGGTGCGAGCAGTGGCGTCTCTTGGGGCAGACAAACTGCCAAGCAGTGGCTGGCCCTGCAGACGGAGCCCCCACTCAGCCAGAGAGGGGGTCCCTTATGTGGGCAGAATCTCATAGAATCATAAAATATCAGGGTTGGAAGGGACCTCGGGAGGTCATCTAGTCCAACAGGACCAATCCCCAGACAGATTTTTACTCCAGTTCCCTAAATGGCCCCCTTAAGGATTGAACTCACAATCCTGGGTTTAGCAGGCCAATACTCAAACCACTGAGCTATCCCTCCCCACGCTGGGGAAGCTGCAGTGGCCCGGTGAGTGCTCTCCCCGCCCCGGAGATAGAGAGGGTTCCCGTGTCCAGGGCGTGCTGGCCGGTGCTTTTTGCCAGCATTAAATTGGTGCACCCAATTTGAACATAAACGGAAAGCTGCAGCGGTCTGTTAAAATCAGAGACTCACTGTAGCTCCTGTGGGGTTGGGGCTCGAGGAATTAAAGAAAAGGGATAAAGAATCCTGACAGCTGGAGTTCTCCAAGAGCTTAATTTTTTCCTCCTAATTACACTGTGAGAACCAATTTTTTGCACAATAGTGAAAACTCAATGCACGCCCCACCCAGCCATCACCACTGCTCTCCCCACGATAACCGGACTCCTGCAAATCATCTCCCATGGGCGGATGGGAAACTGTAATTCCTCCCAAGGACACTGGACTGCTCCTCAAAGCTGGAGTGGTAACTCGGCGTTTCCACTTCTCGGTGGTGTAGGGAGACGCTGATGTGTCGGTCTGTGCCTACGTCCTTAGCATCCCTCACAAGCCGGACGCAGCTAACGCTGTACAAAAGATTTTATTTTTGTACAAAAAGCATCCTCCTTCATCTATTTTACAAAACAAAAGGACACAGATCTGTGTTAGAAAAGAGCTTTCCCAGAAGAAATGGGAAATAACCATGTATAAATATTCTCTAAAAGTTCTTAAAGCTTTAATTCCCGGGTGGTTTTTTCCTTCAACGCACTGGGGGAGTAAGTCCGAGAGTCCCTGCACCTCTGGCTGTGTGTGTTGGGTTTTTTTCCTTCCTTTATTGCTTTTCAGGTAGAACTACGGAGGAGTCTGTTATCCTGGGCAGCACTTAGCTAAAGGAGCTTTTGTTACCAGCACACTGAGGCCTCTTAACTAAGTCACACATCTTTCTCTGTAGCAGTGGCTAAAAACCTTCTCTCTACACACATAGCAGGGCAGCCAGGGAAATGCAGGCACTTAGTCATGTGCTGAGCAGATAAATTACAGTGTCTACTTCCTAAGTGTATAAGCCTCTAGGAAAATTGCACATTATGTGGGGTTTCGTCTTAATTTAAGTTAACCCTCAATGTCCTTTGTCCCAGGCGGAACGTACCCTGGGTACTAACAACGGTCAGCCCGTCCATCCAGGCTCTGGAATTTGTGAATGGCGACTCTCTCATAGTCTCTCTTGTGCTCTAGAAATAGGATGGCTTGACCGCTGGGCTGTTGTTGTTACTGGGGTAGCGTTGGTGCATCAGGGGGACGTCGCATTCTAAGCCATTCAGCACCGCCACATTCTCTGGCAGCTTTTGACTGTGGGTTGCTAAGTCTCTGTTTTCCAGACATGTTTTCACCCCTTCCAGCTCCAGGGGGCTGGAGTCCACCCCGGCATCGGCATGTGCCTTAGCCCGTCGGTGCCGGAGATAGTACGTGACTGCTGTCACAGCAATCACCAGCAGCAGCACAGCAGCCAGTGCTGGCACGATCATGAGCGTCAGGTTGCTGTCTTTGCTCTGGGTGACAGGTAGGTGCTGCTGGTGAGTCCCCTGCACAGCAGTGTGGGCCTCGATGCAGAACTCCCCTTCTGAGGGCTTCTCCCCCAGCGGCCCGGTGCAGAGGCGGTAGGTGGAGTTCGGTCTCAGCGCACGTACCGTGTATTCGGAGAGCGACGTCGGCAGGCTGAGCGTGACTGGCCGCTTGTCGGGCCCAGACAGATTGCGGTAGGTCAGGCGGATGCCCTTCAGCTGATCTTTGGCCTGTTGATAGTTTTTTAAGTCCACCGTCAGTGAGGTGCTGCTGACCTGCTTAACGCTGATTTGCTTGCTCTGCGTGGGCGCCTGGGTGATAGGGGGCAGGGTTGTTCTCTGGATCTCGGCCTCGCAGTACAAGCCCGAGAAGCCGTTGGGGCACTGGCACTCCAGGTGGTTGTGCGCATCTAGCTGGCAGGTGCCCCCGTTTAAGCATGTCCGGGGAGGGCAGATCTGCATCTCGGGGCTAGTCGGCCCCTGCGCAGCCGTGTGTGGCATGCGAGTAGAGCTGTCCTGCCGGGGCGCGGGCTCATGAGTGGGAGCAGCAAGGCTGGGCTCCAGCGCAGAGTGCCCGCTGCTGGTGAGGAGCACGGCCGGCTGCAGGGAGGTGGTTCTCAGGGTGGGGGTGGGGGTTGGGGTGGCAGGACAGCCGAAGTCTGCGTATTCCAGGTGCTGGAGGAGCTTAGCAGCATTCTTGGGAGGGAAATGGCACCTTGTCTCCTCGGACCTCCTGAGCATGACATGGCTGGTGTGTAGCCAGCGCCCAAACCAGCTCAGCTGGCAGAGGCAGTTGAATGGATTCTCGGCTGCGGTGATGGCCCGGAGCCTGGGGAAGATGCTGAAGAAGTCCTGGGGGATGGTGTTGAGGTTGAGGTTGCTGATGTCCAGCTCTTGGAGGTTGGGCAGCTCCCCGAAATCCTCCGCCTGCAGCTGAGCGATTTGGGTGTTCCCAGCCAGGCTGAGCCTGGTGAGGCCCCGGAGCCGCCGGAGCACCTCCGGGACTCTGCCCAGCAAGTTGTCCGAGACGTCCAGCTCGTGGAGGTTGTTCAAGTTCTGAAAAAGCTCCTCATCCAAGCTGCTCAGCCCCAGCCCTGCGATCTTGAGAGACTCTATGTTCACCGTGTGAAAGGCCCCAGCTTCAATGATGGCAATGCCGTTGTGGCTTATGTCCAGCAGCAGGAGCTTGGGAAGGTTCAGTGGAGGAACCGAACGCAGCTGATTGTTCTGGAGCTTCAGCTCCAGCAGGTTCTCCAGCGTGTCCAAGGCAGCCGGGTGGATGCGCTGGATTCGGTTCCGGTCCAGGTAGAGGCGCTCCAGCAGGCGCAGCCCGTGGAAGGTTTCGTTGGTGATCTCGCGCAGCTGGTTGGATGACAGATCCAAGTTGACAAGGTTGGTGAGGGGCTGGAAGACATTCCTCTGGAGGCTGGAAATCTTGTTCTGGGAGAGGTCCAGCTGCTGCAGCGCTGGGAGGCCCCGGAAGCTGTCGTCGTGGAGCGAGGTGATGCCGTTCTCAAAGGCGTACAGGTAGGCCGTGTCCGGTGGCAGGCCACTTGGGACAACGTGGCTTCTCCGGGCCGCACAGAACACAACTTGTGGCTGGGTGCATTGGCAGCCTGAGGGACAGCCCTGAACCCGGGCTGTGGGGGACAGAAGCAGCAGTGTCCACAGGATCAGGTGGTCCATGCTGGACTCTCTGTAGAGGGGAAAACCAGAGAAATATTACCTGCCAGATGACATTGGGGGTTGGGAATCAAGTGTCTGACCCAATTGCATTTCTTCTGATATGTCTGTAAGGTTACAGCCAGTCTCCATACCCCAAGGGGTTAATTGGGCAGGGCCTAGGGTGGGCAAGGTGGGGCAGAGAGCTGCAGATAGTGTGTCATGCGATAGCAAACCCCTGAGAAATCTTGGGAGGGGGCGAGTCATATCGCTGAACTGGGGAAGGTGATGGGCTTAGAGAGTAAAGCCACAGAACTTAGATCTGGATTTCAAACTCCCTCCCCCCCCATTCATGGACCCAAACACCCTCAAACGTCGGGGTCCTTGTGGCATCATTCTGGTGCCCCATGGGCAGCAGCTTGAGCCCTGCTGGGGGAGCAGATTCTGCTGGGGAACCCAGCCTGAAGGAGGAAATGCTCCTGCAGCAACCTCTCCTGCCACAGCCAGCATGACACGCTGGATTTCCACCCCACAGGTCAGTTACTGCAAAGGGCTCATGCAGAAAGGCTTTGGCTGGATTTCCCGTTTCTGATAAGTGACCTGTCTTGGACTGACGCTGGTGAAGCCAGGATGAGCTGGGCAGCCTCCAGGGCCGCTGGCTCTGCAGTGTTAAGGGGGCGATGCTGGGCTCCCCTTCCTCCCTGCACCCCCCTTTCCTTTAGCCCAGCGAGGATGATTCTGATGAAGCCCGACTTGGAGAAGGATGGGGGTATACAGGTGTGAGGAAGAGGGGCAGCTAGAGAGCCATTCCCTATAGGGACCCAGGCTCTCTTCTTACAGCAACTTCCTCCGGTTTCCATGCCTCGAGCTGCTGCGTTTACTGGCTGTCAGACGAGGCCGGATTCCTGCGATTCCAGCTGGTTTACCAGTTCCTCGCCTCTGCGCTCAGGGCAGAGAGAGCCAGCCCGCTGTCAGCAGGGGATCACGCACTGCTGCAGCTACATCTAGACTGGGCTGTCAGTACTGCCGAGACTTCTGCCAGGCGGAGGGTGCCCAGACACTTAGACCATCCCCCTCCTTTTTCTTGCGGGCTCAGTGGTCCATGGCCGGGAAACTGCCATGCCAGGGGTCCCTGTGGCAAGCCCACTGCAGGTGAAGCGTCGCGCAGCCTTGCAGGATCAAAGGGTCCCCATGGTGCGCAGGCCCGGCACAGCAGGGAGCGTGGGAGCCATTCAGTGCCATCTGCGGCTCCTGGCTGAGCAGGGGCTTTGCATGTCTGACCACAGGCCCCATACCAGGACCCCTGCCGTGCTGCATCGCTTTTCCTGAGCTATTGCTCATCCCTTCCTGGTTCCTGGATTCCCTTAGCGACCCCACTCTCTGGACTATTCTTGCCTGCTTGCTCTGGTCGCCAGCACTCGCCATCTAATGTCCCTTCCCTCCCCGGCTTGCAGAGATCCAGCATTGCGCTCTCAAGGCTAGGCCACGGGTGACATGCTCCCAGCACACAGTGTTTGAAACCAGCCGCCTGGCGCAGTGCTGGCTGGCTGGGGACAGATCCTCGCTCCGCCCCTTGGAGACCTCGGCAGGACGAGGCAGCTCCCCTGGCAGCCTGCAGTGCGGAGCTGTGGAGGGTCTGGCCAGCCTGTGCTGGAGTGTGCCTGCCATGTGCTAGCATGCGCGACCAGCCCCCCATCCATCCCTGGGGCTTCTGAGACTGTGTCCTTTGAACCCTGCACAGCTGAGAGGGCTGACAGGCCCCCTTCCGTCCTCCTGCCCAGCTGCCCTGCCTCGGCATCCCCCAATGTGCAATGTCCGTGCATCCCAAGGGGCTTCCCAGGCGGTCCGTGGGGGCGGCGCAGTGGGAGCTGGGTCGCTGGCTCAGTACAGTGGGGTAGATTTCTTGGCTGTCCATACTCAGGCCTGGGGAGTTGATTTGCAAAGCGCCAGTGAAGACAAGGCAGGACAGTCTCTCCTGCCCATGTGTCTCTCACCACAGCCCCCGTGCAAGATCAGCGGGGGAGAGTCCTGCCTGATGCCATGCGCACACGGTACCGTTCTCCTCACCAGCAGCCAACACGAGCCTCACCCATGGAGCGGGCGCTCGGCCCGTGCAGTCTGACCCGCTGGCTGCCTTAGTGTCCCTGCCTGAAACAACCTAGGGTATATTTCCATTCCACAGTGCAGTGACATTGTCCGGGGCGGGGAAGGATCACTGCTCCTCATCCTTTTCCTCCCGTATTCTCTGGGCCCGTCACCTGAATAGTCACAGTTCCTGGCCCTGCTCCCTTCCAATCCCTGGCACCAGCCTCTCCTCAGCTCCCTCTTGCTGCTAACGGCACACCCCTGGTTTTGGCAGCTTCCTAGCACTGTCATCCATCCCCCCATGGCTCAGACAGGACCTGGCTCCTGGTGGTACTTGGCTGGACCATCTCAGTGTTACTCAAAGCTTGGGCTCCCTTGCAGGGCGGCTGTGGGAGAGGGAACATTTCATCCCAGTGACTCACATCCTCCAGCGCTCTCTTCTCTGGCTGCCTGGGGCTCTGTGCAGCAGGCCGAGCTCCAGGCACTGGGGACCACAGTGAGGGCCCTGCTCTAGGCTGTAGAGCAACTAGAGCTCTGGGCTTCACCTCCCAGCCTGGCACATGTCAAATCCTCCCGATGGGCAATGCCCACAAGTGCCAGCCATTGCTGGCCCCTTGGCACACCAGCTCTGGTCGCTGCTGGAACATGCCAGTGGGGGAGAGAAGCTCTAGAGCACTTGCCCCTGGCTTCATGGCCTCCTGCTTTCCCCTTTGCTGCTATCGCCTGGAGTCTGCTGCCTTCACCCTGCAAACAGATCCCCTTAGAATAGCCAACAAAGGCGCTGCCCATCCCTTGGATGCTATGCTGGGCACAGCCTGGCACTAGCATGGACAAGCACTGGAAGGGCCAAGGGCCACCACCTCCGCAGCAGTCTGAAATTCAATGTGTGGGTCATGCCATCTTGACTCTGACAGATACACCCAGCCCAGTCCCCAGGGGAAGGGGGAAGCCCCCAAGATCCCTGCCTACATGCATGAGTTGTGGGGAGGAAATTCCAGCCCTTTGCATATCAGCAGGAGTCACCACAGACCATCTAGTCCCCTGGATCCTCTGAGATGGGACTGGGGGGCCAGGAGCTGCCCCTCATCCCACCCCTGGCTGCTGGAGGGCAACTCACCCAAAGAGCAGCCCTGTCTCTGATCAACGGGCAGTGCCCTTCCCGCTTCAGCCAAGAGATCACCCCAGAGGACAGCAGCTGACAGGATCACCCGAGCACTACCGCTGGGCATGGCAGCCACCTCCCATGAGCAGGGCACAGTCTGTACTCAGGAAGGGAGCTGCTTCCCCTGCCTCATTGCTCCTGAAAGCTCTTTAATCACCTGCTGGCTGTCCCTGAGCGCCCCAGCGGCTGCTTTCTGAACGCTCGCCTTTTCTTCCCCACTCTCTGACGCCAGAGCGGAGCTGGTCACACAACTGCCCATGCAGGAGCCCAAGCGCTTGGGACGGCCTGGAGAGCCCAGCTGACCCATTTCCCTCTCCTCCCAGCCCATGTGCAGCCAGAGCTCCATTGCTCTGGTCAGTGCTCCCGGATCTGCCCCAAACTGGGGGAAGCTGCTGTCAGATGTCCAGCAGAGATGTGGGGAGCACCACAGCCCTTGACATAGCCTCTGTCCTAGCGACTGGGCTGGCTGCTGTGGAGCCGGGGGCAGCAGAAGCACTGTTAGAGATGTTACAGGGGAAGTGGTGGTTGCAGGATCCAACCCCTCAACACACTGGGGCATTTCTGAGAATTTTTTTACTGTTCCCAGAATTATTTCTGGGCCCACAGAATGGCATCACATTAGGGGATGCCCAGAGCTCTTCCTGCCGGAAACACTCCACCAGGTGCCATCGCTGTGTGTGTGCAATGCACCCACATTTAGCCACAGAGGAGCCAAGCATTCTTTACGCTCTGTGCCAGTACCTTCAAGCTTGGCTCTCTCCAGCCAAAGCTCTGCATTGCAGTCAGGAGGGCACTCGCCACAACAGCTGCGCCATGCCCACGCTCAAACTAGTGCCTACTTGTCCCCTAGGCGAATGTATTGTTTCTAAAGAGACTACCCCAGCTAGGGTCAGGCATCATGCAGACAGCCACTGTCCAGTGCCCCACCCACACAGCTCTGCCAGTGACTCTGGAGCCAGGGGCCATGCGATGATGGCCTGAACTAAGTCTGTTCCCCCTCCGGACTGTGATGAGAAACCACTGTACTCTCGCCTTGTGACCCGACTATGGTGAAGTGGCAGTCGGCTGACAGCACCGAACTCCTCCATGCCTCGCCATCCCGCTCAGCCCCTGGCTGCAATTCCTCTGCCTGGGTGCCCTGGATGTTGTTATAGGGAGAGAACACAGCGAGGCACTCTCCAGCAAGCAATGCACTGGCACCCCCACTAACCGCTGTGAGGGCCAGGGGGCTTTGGCTGATCTCACCCTGTTCATTCACCCCCTTCCTCTACTTCCCCCACTGGGGTGCAAAATAACTGTCAAAAGCCTCTTGCAGTGCATTGCCCAGAGAGTCCTGCCCACGGCTCCCCAAGAGCCCTGTGGCCGTCCCCTCCCAAGTGCCCCAGCGCTCCCTCTTGCTCCATGCTCATGCTGGGCAGGGGCCAGCAAGACCTCATGACTTGACCTCACCACTCACCCCCCACACCTCTTGGCGCCGTTTTCAGCCCAGCACTTAGAACAACTGTTGGAGGCACCGTTCACTGCTGGATTCCTTCCACCCAGAGTCCTGGCAAGGCAGCTCTGAAATCCAGCCATGCCTTAAGTCATTGCTCTGGGTGGGAGCATCCAGAGGCAGTTGGGAATGCAGGGAACATCCCTGGGCCTTGTTTAAGATGGAGCACGGAGTCTCTGCTGGCTTTAACCGTACAAATCCTGGAAGGAGCTCTTCTTGCCCCGCTGGAGAATGGGCTGAGCCCTGCCCATTACCCTGGGCACCAGCTCTGTAAGGAGCTGCATGTTACAGTAGCTGACCTATGCTGCTCTCCCACTACTGCCTGCCAGCATCTCAGCTGGGTTGCATTGGAGCTCCCTTTCCGTATCCTGCCTCCCACCCCCAACATGGCTTCCCAGCACCTGGCTCAGCTGTCTGCAGGCTGGAGGGGCAGGAAGTGGGCACCTGAAGCTCAGACTGTCTCTGTGGTAACAGCAGCAGATTGCCAAGCTGGAGTGGGGGGAAAGCAGCTCATTGGCGCATCTCTTGTGTTTGCCCAGTGGGTGGCACTAGACTGAGGAGCAAGGAACATTGCAGAGACTTGGGGCAAGCTAAACGCTAACTAGAGACGGAGGCTCGCGCCAGAGTGTTTAGAGAGGCTGATGACGTGGCTGAGAATGCTGCGAGGTCTCTGCCATTACCTGCTATTTACACTCCAGTAGCACCCACACTACTAGGCAGCTGACACCTCCCCAGTCCCTCTGCCCCATGGAGCTCAGGTTATTTCTCTCAGCTCCTGTCAGCTGGGGGTTAGGACCCTGGCCCGTGGCTCCAAGGTGAATGCCACAGGAAGGCTGGAGGCATTTGCCAAGCTGTCATCACTCAGTTATTATTACAATCAGATTTATTTGCAAGAACACAAGCAGCCTCTGCAGGAACTGAGCTTCCACACCCTCTGGGGACCCTTCCCGGCTGGCCTGCAAATTCAGATTCTTCTCAGAGGGGTTTGAGCTGGGGGGGAGGGGGAGTCTTTGTAACTGGTTGCTGTGATTGGTCTGCCTGGTATCCTACCCTTGGTAAGGGCAGCCATGGTCCCCTCTTGCCCTGTGTGTCTGTGTGTGTGACACTGCACCCCACCCCTTGAGCACACCTTCCCATTCCCTGCCCCTCAGGCAGATGTTCCATTCTACCTACAGCCTGCAGGGAGGAAGTGGAAACTGGTGGAGGAATGGTGACAGGCTCCAAGCACATGGTTGGGTTTTGCAGGGGACACTTCGGAGCAATCAGACCCCATGCCAGCTGGTCCCTGCGGGGAGCCCATGGGAGGGAAGGAACACCGAGATGCCCGGTTAGCCATCCTCACCCAGGGCATGGCCTGGAGGGAGCCAGCAGCCTGGAGGGAGGGTACAGGCCCCCAGGGAGCCAGCATGCACCAAAGCACAAAGGGCCACTGGGATCACAGGGGCTGCTTGGTTCTCAGCCTGTCTGTCAGTCCGTCCTTTTAATAAGAGGAGTAATTACCAATTGGGGGGAGGGGGAGATCTTTGTAAATATCAGCAGAGCTGGCATGGGCCAGCCAGGTTCCAGCCAGGTAATAAATTGTGGAATGTGCAGCTGGGCTGGGGGAGGGGGGCTGTGGTTTGCAGCCCCGCCAGCCCAAAGAGCCTAGGAGGGGCTAGCAGAGGGCTACAGGGCGCCAGGGCCAGAGCTGCTTATGGCAAGGCCAGACCATGGAGAGGAAGAGGCAGGTTGCAGGGAAAGCACTGCTGCTAGCCAGACACACTGGCCCCACTGCCCAGAGAGGGGGCGATCACGCTCCCCCTGCATCACAGAGATAAGGAAAGGAGGCAACTAGCAGGAAAAGCTCCAGGGAGGCTGGGAAGCCTGAGCTGTTCCTTTAGCCAGGCCACATGGGATAGCATCAGGCACTCCCTGGCCCGTGTCTGCCCTCCTGCTGCCCTGTGATCTTTTACCTGCTGAGGCCTCCCGTGGCCTGGAGGCTGTGGGTAATGGGAGCCAGCTGTGGCCAAAGGAGGCACTGCCAGGCCAAGTTAGCAGTGGAGGGTCCTGTTGCATTATCAGCAGCAGGAGAGAGGAGTGGGTCTGCCTTGGTGTCCCCTCCTTCCTGGGAAATCAGCAGGTCAGCGCTTGGCCTTCCCCCAACAGCCTGTTACAGAGCAGTGTGGGGCCTGCCTGACACAGGCCTGACCCCAACCCCCCCGCCCTAGACCAGCCCTGCCTCCCCCCAGCCACACTCCCCACTAGCCAAAGTGCAGGGTTCCTCTGACCCAAGGCTGTGCTCACAGCCTCTCCTTACTCCAGGCACCTGCTCCAGGCCTGACCCAGCAACACACAAGTGGCCACTGTCAGCTGCAGCAGAGTACGCTCAGCCTGCAGCCTCACCAGGGTCATTGTGTCTCAGATCCTGGGGGAGTCCGTGGCCTTGGCACAGAGACAAACCACTGGCAGAGCACGAGTGGCGCTGCTGGGGGGGGGGGGGGGGGAGGGTTACTGAGAGCTGATAAAGATGGTCCCCGCTGCCTCATTCAAACAGTCGCCTTTCTGCTGGCATGCACTAGGGATTTGCTTTGTACAGGGTTCTGGGCAGGAGCAGGCCCTTAGTGCCCAGAGGCAGGATTGCTGTACAGGGCAGACAGGCATTGGCAGGATGAAAGCAAGGGGCCTCAGGGTGGAAGGTGCTGTGGAGTGGCTGCTGCAGAAAGGGACAGGGTGGGGGGCTGTAAGGGGTGGGAAAGGCTGTCTGAACTGCCCACCCCCCAATCTCCATGTCCTTTTCCCCAGCTGTACTCTGCACTTCCCACAGGTGCAGCTCCTGGCAGGCAGTGCTCTCCCATCCTGGGGCCACCAGCTGAGGGCTGTGTGGCCCATGGCATGGCTGTGACTGGCCCCATTCACAGCTGCAGGCTTTGGGCTCTGGGCAGGCAGCCTGCTGTGCAGGGCAAAGGCTCCCTCCTGCTTGCCTGGCACTGGGCTGGAATTTTAAACCCCTCAGTTGTGGCCACAGGTGGCATCTGTTCCCAAGATGTGGGGATTTGAAGCAAAGAGGAATCCAGCACTTCCCTCCTGCTTTCAGCTAAAGCTGGCCTGGGTGGAACACTGAGCCCCAGCACCTAGATCCCCACTGTGAGGTAGGGAGCACCCCCAAAGAATGGCTCCTATTAAAGGAAATCTTATACCCTCAGCACCAGGCAAGGGCTGTGGCTGCAGGGACAGGACCATCCTGCTCTGCTGCCATCTGACACTTGCTCACACAGCACAGCTGGGCCGTAGAGCTGCCTGCAGCTAGGCTGGGCACTGCACCATGAGGTGCAACCTGTCACCCAGGCAGCAGCAAGGGGGATGAGCTTGCACTGAGACGCCTGGCCAGGGAGCATCATGCTCAGAGGGGGGCACTGCTGCCGCCCCCCCCCCCCCCCCCCCAGTGAACTGACCAGTAGGTCAGCGTTTAACCCAGGATAATGAGTGACGAGGCACATATCAACCCCAGGGCAAAGCTGTGTCACACAGCGCAACCCGCCTCTGAGCTGCCAGCAGAGCATTGACCCAGGGCACTGCCTGTGGCTCTCGCTGGGACACTGCTTGCTTTGGTCCTGGCCTGTGGGGATGGCCTAGCAGCAGGGATCAGGAACCCTGCCAGTGCCTGTGCCTTCTTGGGGCCTCCATTCCCCCGCTGTAAAACAGGGATAATGCTCCTTTGCTGCCCAGCGCAGTAATGCTTGTCAAGTGCTTGGAGATCCCCGGGCAGCTGGCACTAGAGAAGGGCAGAGCGCTGGGTGGCTGAGCTAGCCAAGCCAAGCGAAGCTCAGACCACAAACCTGCAGTGCAGCTGGGGTCAAGCACGTAGAACAGGGGCTGTACCTGCAGCAGGGAGGCCAGGGTGGACAAGGCTTGCGGACTTTCCTACCTAGCAGCTGTGGGTGCTAGTCCAGACCAAGGAGCCCTTGGGACTCATCAGGGCCCCTTGACACAGCCAGGATCTGTGGGGAGATCTCCCCCAGCATGTACTCCCTGGTCCTGCTGCCAGGAGAGGGGGCAGCTCATCATGGCTATGGCTCTCTGCAGGGAAGCTGGGCTGTGCCCAGCCCTGGGAAGTGGGATGGGGATGAGAGTGGCAGGGGGTAGCCCTGGCTCTGAGGGGCACTGGCTCAGCCCACTGGTGTTCCCAGCAACACTCTTGCCCGGTGAAGGCTGCAGGCAGTCAAGTGCTCTTGGGAAGCACATGGGGCCTGGCAGGGCACCAGAGCAGGCGTGCTGCCAGCACTGGGGTGGGAGTCAGTTTTGAAATGCCAGGGTCAGGTTTCGCTGATGTGTCTGGCACTGCAGCCAAGCTGCTGACTAAACTGCTGTCCCTTTAATTGTGTGGGCATTTCTTCCCCACACTGCCAGGTCAGGACCAGGCTGCCGGGTGGCTTTGCCCCACCCATGCTTAATTGTGGACTGAAGCTCCCTGCCATGAGCCTGCCCGCACCCTAAGGGCCAGGCAGGGACAGCTTCCTAAATGCACTTCCATGTGATGAGTCCCTGCCCCACCCTGCCCTTCAAATGCAACCTGGCAAAGGCTGAGCCAGTGGCTGGCATCAGGGCCCCTCCCTCCTTTACGTGGTGACCTGAATGGGGTCACCTGTTGCCCCTCAGCTGTCTCCCCTCCAGCCCAGCTCTAGCAGTGAACAGCTGACTGAGTGCATGGTGCTGGCCGTGGGCCGCTGCTAGAGGTGAGCCCCTGGGCTAGTGAGGCAACAGGGCCCAGCCTGCGTTCCCCCCCCCACCCTCCACAGGGGCATGGCTGAGAGAACTAGACAGCCGGAGGTCCTGGGCACAGCTCCAGTGGGCACAGTGGCACTCCATCACACAGTGCTCACTAAGTGGAGATGCCAGACCATGAGGGGTTAACCATATCCCAGAGAAAGCTTGCTGGCTTAGCACTGCTCAGACAGGCTTACACCTAATAAACTGGGGAGACAGGAAGAGGGGGGCCCAGTGAGGAGCCGAACGGGATGGAGACAAAGCCCTGCTTCTCTGGGAGGCATTAAGCTGCTAATGCTGGCAGCACGCTTGCTTTGCCATGGGCCCAAGCAAACACAGCCGGAGCACTAAATCCAGCCCAACCTCCCATCCTGTGGGCCTGCAGCATAGAGACTTGCTGGATTGTTCATCTTTTCCAGCTGCGTGTGGAGCTAGGCCCAGGCGGCCCAGTTCCCTGCCAGCCTGCCTGGGGTTGTTTACTTGGTGACGGGACTGACCAGGAGGGCTGTACCGAATTCACTCGCCTTGGAGACAGAGCCCAGCCGCCCCCACATGAGCGACCTGCCTGCTGTGCTCCAAGCCTGTGGGCAGTGGAGGAGTAAACACCCCAGGCAGTTGAGTGGGGTGGGACTGGCCTGCAGATCCCCTCCCTGCAGCTCCTGCGTGCCCCGGCCAGTGCTAAGGGATGCTAGAGAGAAGCCTTGCCCCATGGTGTAGGCACAAGGAGGCACTGGGGGATGGTAAAAGGCAGAAAACACAAGGACTGAAGTGTGAACCTGGGGAAGTCCCTGCTGCAGGCTGTAATTCAAGGATACATATGCAAGTGGGATAGGCAGTGATGTGAGCTTGGATAAACCCCCAGGCCTCCCATCCTCATGCCTCCAGCTATAAATTGACTGCCACTGGGGTCAGGAAGGAGTTGCTGCCTTGGTGCTCTGTGGCACTCAGATTTTCTCCTTAGGTAGCCCAGGGAAGGGCACACCCTTCCAGCCAGCCCCATGCAGGTCTCCCCATCCCCCCAGAGCAGCAGACTGTTCCTACAGCTGCCCTCTTGAGCACTCTGCCAGTTGGGGGCAGCTTTAATCTTCCCTGAGGGCTTCTACTGAATGGAGACTGCCTTGACTCTGTCCATGGGGCTGCATTCTCTGGGCCTGCTCCTCTTCCTGGCCCAGTGACTGTGCTGGCCATCTGCATGCCCCCAGGCCTGAAGCTCTCAGGCACCTTCAGCCCCCACCAGCCTTCCTGGCATGGGGGGGCCTTTGCCTGGTCTTACAGATTGGGGTAAAGCAGGGCTGAATCTGGACCCAAGATTCACCTGTCTCCCTCCAGTCCTATTGCCCAGGCAGCCTGGCACCATGCCTACACATGTGGAACAGAGCAACCCCCCACTGCCTGGAATTGGTCCCCCATTTGCTGCTTTCCCCAGGGGAGCATTGCTGTACCCTCCCCCTGGGCACAGAGCAGCCTTCCAGTGCCTTGGGCTCAGCCTGACCTGGGGTGGCAAAAGGCTCCGTGGGGTCCCCACACTAGGGTGCTGGGTGCCCAGCTCAGAGCAGCTAGAGAGAGGTTTAGATTTCCCTTAAAGCAGCCAGCACAAGTCTGGCCCCAGCTCATCACCACACTGTCTGCGTGCCTCCCTGGTGGGCATTCAGCACCACAGCTGCCCTTGCCATGTGCCTGTTCTCCTCACCTCTCCCCAGGGCTGCTGGGGCAGGGGCTGGCGTGGAATTCTGGTGACCCAGCGCATGCACATCACTCCATCTGTTAGCGAAGGCAGGCTGGGGGGGCCTGGCGCTAAGGGCAGAGGATGGGGAGGTCTGTGAGGGCTTGGGAAAGCCACTGCACAGCCTGGTCTGGCTCACTGGCTGACCAGTCTGGCTGCATTAGCCAGCATAGCACGCCTGTCTGAAGCGGGGGATGGGCTGGCTAGCATGAAGCCACTCCTGGATTGCCCAGAGGACTGTGGCCCCATGGCACTGGGTGCCCTCAGAGCCTGGCTGAGAAGCTGAGGGAGCTGTGTGGACTCTGATGTGCTGTTACCTGCCCACGTTGGCCCATAAGCTGCCAGCACCACTGGGACTGTGGGGGCAAATGGAGCAGGGCTGTGCCAGGCCCAAGGTCCTCTGGGCAGTACCAAGGGGACAGACTGGGGGGGTGGGTCACTGTGGGAGCCACACATGCAGCCTTGGGGGGAGCCTGAGGGAAGAGCTGGAGCAAAGCAGGCTGTACAGGTCCCCCCCACCCATGACTGCCCCACCGCAGCACCTGGGTTGGGTTTGGCTGATGCAGGCTGGGAGGGGACAGAGCTCAGTTGTGGGGGGGGGGCTCTCAGGGAGTACTTTGAGGGCAGGGACAGGGAGGCAAATCCAGAGCCCCAGCATGCACCTTCCCTGCTGCTTGGCCCCAGGGGTGCTGCCCCCCTGAATGGTATGGCCAGTTCTGTCCCTTCATCCTGCTGCCCACAATCGCTGCAGCATCCTGCCTGCCTAGCAGGTGCTGGGTTTACACCTCATGTTGTCAGGGACCCTAAATGGTACAGCCAGGCTGGGCCTCCCTGTGCTGGGCCCTGTACCAACACCAGGGCCCAAAGAACTGTGTGTAATAGCCACTCACACACAGCGACTCCCTCACCCCTCTGTGCCAGCCCTCTGCCCCTGGCTTTAATTAGCTCCCCACCCTCCTGTTTGAATCTAGCTGTGAATGGAGTGTTGAGCAGGGGGCAGCATCAGACAGCCTGGCAGGACAGACTGGTCAGCTCTGCCCTTCCCATGCCACCTCCCTTTGTGCTCAGAGGAGCAGCAGCTCACTGCCCCTCTGAACATCTCAGCTTGGCTCCACCCCTTCCCTTGCCCTCTGTTCCTGTGTGGCCTGCCCCCCACTCCCACCCCCCTGCACAGGGTTTCTAGCAGTGGGAACAGCCTCCTAAAGGGTGTGTGCCCTCCCCACCCAGCACCCCAGCCCAAAATATGCCAACTAAGGGCCAACACCCAGAGGCCAAGCCCCACGTTCTATGGGTTGATGCAGGGGACAGAGCTTGTGCCCCCCAGAGCTCCCACATGACGGGGGGCTTGCCTCTGAGCAGCACCAGCTTCCCTGCCAGTGTGCTGGAAGCCATCAGCCTGGGTGGCAGTGGCACCTGTGGTGTTTGTTCAGTGGCACCAAGGGCTTGCTGTCCTGGTGAGGAGGGAGCCTGATGAGGCAGAACCCCCCTGGAATCCCCACCCCAAGCTAAATGGAGTCTCTCCCACTCCATGCTCAGCCCAGGGAGGCAGCAGCTGGCTCCAGCGTGCCAACCTGGATTTCCAACACGCCTAGGGCAGGGATCTGCTGTGCCTAAACATCAAAGCACAGCTGGACCGAGTTCCACCCCTCTCCCCCTGCCCCAGGACAAAGGCAGTCAGATGCCACATGCGGCCCTTGACCCCATCCCCATCGTGCACAGCCCCTTGGCCACAGAAGCCCTGGCAGGCAGCCTGTAATTAGTGCACATAGCTGCAACCCATAATTGGGAAGGGCACTTAGTGGGCAGCCAGCCTTCCTGTGGCCAGAGAGGGAGACACACTCCCAGGGCTGCTGGGCCTGGGAGAGCCACGTCAGCCAGTGGAGTTTGACAGACTGGAGCATGCAGGGTCCTAGATGGCACCAAGGACTTATCCCTCCTATGCCCCGTCCCCTCCTCCACCATCATCTATCCTGGGGAGCCCCAAGGTCTGCATCCTGCCCAGGGTTCCAGCCCCTTGTGGTTTTAACCAACTTTTAGGCACCTGGGGTGTCAGGGGGTTGGTTCAGGCCCATCTCCAGTTTAAATCCTTGGGATCGGATTCTCCTGCCTCCTACACCACTATAACTCCATTGGCTTCACTGGGGTGACTCCTGATTTACACTGGGTGAGCAGAACACCTGCTGCCTCCCACTGGACAGTGCATGAACTGCAAGATAGAGTAACAAATGCAGGGCTGGAAGGGCCCTTGAGGGGTCGTCTACTCCATCCCCCACACACTTAGGCTTGGTCTAAACTAGCACTTTTGTCAGCAACATTTTGTCATTCAGGGGTGTGGAAAAAACCCACCCTGCTGCCTGACATAAGTTTCACTGAAAAAAGCACCAGTGTGTACAGCGCTGTGTCACTGCTGCCACTCGTGGGGGAGCGGGGGGTAATTATGCCAGCGGGAGAGCTCTCTCCCGCCAGCATAGTGGTGCTACATAGGAGACCTTAAAGCAGCGCAGTTGCAAGGTCCATAGTGTAGACATAGCCTTAGACCAACCCCAAGAGGTGTTGGTCCAACCTGCTTTTAAAATCCTCCAGTGATGAGGATTCCACAGCCTCCCCTGGAAGCCTGTTCCACAGCTCAATATCTAACCTAATCTCCCTTGCTGCAGACTAAGTCAATTCTGACTTGTCCTCCCCTCAGTCAACATGGAGAACAACCTTTTACTGTTCAGGTCCGTCCCCCCCCAGCCTTCTCTTTAAGACTAACCATGCCCAGTTCTTTCAGCCTTGCCTCAGCTCATTTTCCAAACCTCTGATCATAGTTACTTTTCTCTGGATACAGACTTTAAAGGCCAGAAGGGACGACCCTATGATCCTGTCCTCCTGCACATCACAGGCCACAGACCCATACCCAGCCCCTCCTTTAACAGACCCCTAACCTCTGGCTGAGTTACTGAAGTCCTCAGATCATGATTTAAAGACTTCAAGTTACAGAGAATCCACCATTAACTCTACAGTAGAGCCTCAGAGTTATGAGCTGACAGGTCAGCCACACCCCTCATTTGGATCCAGAAATACACAATCAGGCAGCAGAGACAAAACAAGCAAATACAGCACAGTCCTGTGTTAAACGTAAACTACTAAAAACAAAGGGAAAGTTTAAAAAGATTTGACAAGGTAAGAAAACTGTTCCTGTGCTAGTTTCATTTAAATTAAGGTGGTTGAAAGCAGCTTTTCTCTTCTGCACAATAAAGTTTCAAAGCTGTATTAAGTCAATGTTCAGTTGTAAACTTTTGAAAGGGCAACCAGAATGTAACTCTGAACAAAACAACCTCCATTCCGGAGGAGTTAGTAACTGAGGTTCTACTGTAGTTCAAACCAGCAAGTGACCCATACCCCATGCTGTAGAGCAGAGGTGGGCAAACTTTTTGGCCCGAGGGCCACATCTGGGTATAGAAATTGTATGGCGGGCCATGAATGCTCACAAGGTTGGGGTGTGGGCTCTGGGGTGGGGCCAGAAATGAGTTCAGGGTGCAGGAGGGGGCTCTGGGCTGGGGCAGGGGGAAGTGAGGGCTCCAGCAGGAGGTGTGGGCTCAGGGGTGGGGTTGGGGATGAGGGATTTGGGGTGTAGGAGTGCTCCAGGCTGGGACCGAGTGATTTGGAGGGCAGGAGGGGGGGCTCTGAGCTGGGGCAGGGGATTGGGGGCTCTGGGGTGGGGGGTTTGGGGTGTAGGAGGGTGCTCCAGGCTGGGACTGAGGGGTTCAGAGGGCAGGAGGAGGATCAGGGCTCAAGCAGGGGGTTGGGGCACAGGGGGTGGCTCAGGGGTGCAGGCTCCAGGCAGCGCTTACCTCAAGTGGCTTCTGGAAGCAGTGTCATGTCCCCCCTCAGGCTCCTATGCAGAGGTGCAGCCAGGCAGCTCTGTCCCATCCACAGGTGCCGCCCCCGCAGCTCCCATTAGCTGTGGTTCCTGGCCAATAAGAGCTATGGGGGCATCACTTGGGGCAGGGGCAGCATGCAGAGCGCAGCCCCCTGGCTACCCCTGTGCATAGGAGCTGAAGAAGGGACATGCTGCTGCTTCTGGGAGCTGGGTGGAGCAGCCCCAAACCCTGCTCCCCAGCAGGAGCTTGAGGGCAGGATTAAAATGGCCTACGGGCCGTAGTTTGCCCACCCCTGCTGTAGAGGAAGGTGAAACCCCGCTCCCCACAGGGACTCTGCCAATCTGACCTGGGGGGAAATTCCTCCCCAACCCCAAATATAGCAATCAGTTAAACCCTGAGCACATGGGCAAGACCCACAGCCAGACACTTGAGCAAGAATTCTCCATAGTAACTCAGAGCCCACCCCAGCTAGTGTCCCATCTGCAGCTGTTGGAGATATATGGCCCAGCTGTAACTATTAGCCAGTGGCATCGTAGGCAACCTCACCAGGTCTTCCCCTCCATAAATTTATCAATCTCGAAACAAGCTAAGTTTTTTGTCCCCACTGCTCCCCTCAGAAGGCTGTTCCAGAACTTCATTCCTCTGATGGAGGAACTTGGTCCAATTTAAAACCTAAACTTAATGATGGCCAGTTTATATTTGTTCTTGTGCCAACACTGTCTCTTAAATAACTCCTCTCCCTCCCTGGTATTTATCCCTCTGGTACGATTGTTCTATAAATGCATCTCCCCTCAATCTGTTTGGTGAGGCTAAACAAGCCAAGCTCCTTAAGTCTCCTCTCATAAGGCAGGTTCTCCATTCCTCTGATCATCCTAGTAGCTCTTGTCTGCCCCATTCCAGTTTTAATTCATCTTTCTTAAACATGGGAGATCAAAACTGCATGCAGTATTCCAGATGAGTAATGGTACCAACACTTCCCCGTCTACTGGAAATACCTTGCCTGATGCACTCCAGGACCATGTTAGCCTTTTTCACAGCTGCATCACATTGGCAGCTCAGTTATCTTGTGATCAACCAACACACCCAGGTCTTTCTCTTCCTGTAACTGCCAGCTGATTCATCCCCAGTTTATAGCAAAAGTCCTTGTTGTTAGTCCCTAAATGCATGACTTTGCACTATTCAATTTCATCCCATTTCTATTACTCCAGTTTTCCAGGTCACCCAAATCTCCTTATGATATTCCAGCCCTCCTCTGTATTTCCTTTGTCTAGAAAATTGGTCATCTTCTCAAAGAAAGATCAGGTTGGTCTGGCACCATCTATCCTGTGTGACACCATGTTGTTTTCTATCCCCATTACTATTTACCTCATTGTCTTTAATTACTCTTTCAAAATGTGTTCTTAGACCTTGTATACAATTGAGGTCAAACTAACAGGCCTGGAGTTTCCCTGATCACTTTTCTTAATTCAGATGCTCTAATTGCAATTCTCCAGTCTTCGGGTATGACCCCTGAGTTTAAAATCCTTCCTATTGGCTTGCACATTCACATGCCAGTTCCAGCCTCTCCCCAATTTGTTCTCCTCTTCAAAGAGATTATGAGGCCAGTGATCAGTTGCTCTCCATGCCCACCAGGGCAGGGTGCAGAGAGCTGGGCAGGGCTTGGATTATGAGCCCAGCTGTTGGAGCCAAGGAAAGAGGGCAGCAGGAAGCCAGAGGCCTTGAAGCAGGGAGCTGGCTCTGGTGCAGTGAACAAGAGCAAACCTAATGTCAGCACATCTCCAAATCAGAGGTCTCCCTCAGTCCTTCCTGGGACACCCTGCTCCTGGGTTAGACACCTAATGAAAGCTGCCACCTGTCTCACCTAGAACACCCCCATGCTCAGCCAACCAAGCCTTCCAGCCACACTATGCCCCTCACCACAGGGTCTGGGCACCACAGTATCTAAGCTGAATCTTATTTCAGAAGCAGGTTGTTGTTGCTGCAGGTTGGAGGAAGTCAATGGTGGATTGGCTGGGAGGTGGAGCAATCCAGCTGCTCACTGCCAACGCAATGGCAGCTCAGGGGCCTCTGGAGCGAGCGTGCTGGGTATGCGCCTGTCCCTCATGAGGGATCTCTGCAGCACAGCCCTGCAACTCAATGGGACCTGGCTGAGAGCGTAGGCTGGACTGGAAAACAACCTGACTCTCAGGCTTGGGTTGGCTCTTCACCTCCTGGGGGGTCACCTGCTCCTGCCAGCCACTGCCACCTCACTGTGCAGCACATGCCATGGAGGGAGCATGTTGGGAAGTGAGCAGCATACACAGCCAGCAGGGGGCAACAGCTGGCATAGCAGGGCAGCACTGGGTCAGGTCAGAAAATAACTCAACTCTCTTGGCAGGCTTGAGCCTGGTTCAAGTCTAGATGGGGTTTAAAAATTAGCCCTGAGCAGCCACCTTTGTGCTGGAGGAGAGGGGTGCAGGCAGCAGTGGGCTGTGCCCAAAAGGGGTACTTCTTTCCCTGGGGTCCAGGTCCCCTTTTGTGACCAAACACAGCAGGTGCTCAGCAAGCCTGAACTGGTCTCACATCTCAACCATTTGCATGTGCCAGGCTGTGAGCTTGGTACAGTCTCTCCTGGTAGGAAAGCTGTGCTGGGCACCCTCCTGTTGCTGGGCATGCATTTGCCAGCTGCCTGTTGCTGGCTACGTTTCTTGGCCCCTTGGGCTCCCCACCCCCAAGCCTCACCACCAGATCCCCCTCAGGCCCCTGGCCCAGCCTGGCCATGTCAGGTTGCAGGCGCTGCTCCGCCTGTCGCTCCACATCTGAGGCCTTCTCTGTGGGCTGAGCAATTCCCCCTGACAAGCCCACTTCAGTGTGTGCCCTGGGAGCAGGCAGGGGGTCAGGCTTAGCCACTTAATCCCCCTCCCCTTCATCCCAACCACCTCCTCCCCCACATCCCCCTTCCCACTTAATTAAGTCTCTGAGGCAGCCCCAAAGGAATGTGCGGGCTGTTTATTGCATTCCCTCCAGCCAGCAGCAGCAGGCCAGGGGGCCTGGGCCTGTGTGGATCCCCCAATCCTCCCGCCTGGCTGTAGAGAAGGGGATTTTCCATCCTGTCTCAGCAGCACACTGCCCATCCTTTTACTAGCCCCCCTGCCGTCGCTGCCCTGCTGAAGGGCTAACCCAGGTGCTGGGAGTGACAGAAACCAGCAGGGCTGCTTTCTTGAAAGCAACATAAGCCCATGAATGCAAGGGAGGCCTGGCTCCGACACCCAAACCCACCCACGCCCTCAGCACCGTCTGACACGCGCACGCCCGGCCAGAGAGCTCCTCGCCAAGCAGCCACTAATGAGAATTCCAATCCCATGACTCCAGCTGCTTAGCTGGGCCTGAGCCTGGCAGGTTTGCTCCAGGCTGCGCTGGAGGGGAGGGAAGGAAGGGTGCTCAGCAGGTGAGCCAGAAGGAAGAAACCCCAGCCCAGCCAGTGAGTGGCCTGAGCTGGGAGTTACGTCAGGCCCCAGTGTGAGCCAACAGAGCGACAGAGGGTTGTGCAGACTATAAATATAGTAATTAACCAGGTGTCATCCTCAGCACAGGAAACGCCCCACCACTACCTTGGGCAATGACTGCCCCCTCGGGAGAGAGGCCATGGAGATCCACAATGGGGTCGCCTCCAGGTCAAGGCCCAGGCCCATTGGCCAGGCAATGGAGGGGCACTTCCTGTGCCACATGGCACCAGCTGTGGGTGAGGCAGATGGGTCTGTGCTACCCTGGCTGCCTGCAGAGGGCTCCTAGCATGCAGAGCTCCATGCAGGAGCATGGCTGGGGGCCTGTGGTGCTGGGGAACTGCTTTGTTCCTAATGCTTTCTTCTTGCTCCCACCCAGACCAGCCTGCCCAGGGGCTGCCCCAAGCGTCTTCTCCCCCCCCACCCCCATGGAAGTGTTGCCAGCCCCAGCATACATCCCAGCGCCACCCAGACCAAACACACAACAGCTATGTGAAGTTCAGCCCAGCTGTAAACAGAAGGAGCCGCTTCCCTGCTGGGCACAGCCTTGTGCCACCTGAGGCTGGCATGACCCAGCCATCCCCCATTCTAGAAGCCTGCACTTAACTAAGCATCTAGGCTGAAGGCCAGTAAAATCCACAGGGCCATGACTGAAATGCTGGCTGGCCCCAGCCCCCAGGCTCTGGGAGCCAGTCAATGGCCCTTCCCTGAGGGGTTAGGGCTACTCAAGCTCAGGGCTTTGGGGAGAGGGTTGTTTCAGGTGATCCTCTGCCAGTGGTTGTGCCCCAGATGGGATGAGAGAGGACCAGTTTGCAGTCAGCTCCTCTCCCCAGCGTGTCCCAGGGACAGGCCTACCCCTGTGCTGCTCACAGCTCTGCTGACAGCCGTGGACTCCCCATGGCTGTGGAAAACAGGGCCCCTGGCATGGTGCCACTGGCAGGAAGGGCCTGTGTGGCTGGTAGGCCATCTCTGCTAGAGCCAGGCAGCGCAGTCTGAGCTTTGGTTTCTTTACAGATGTGTCTAGCCCTTAAAACTCGAGAGCACAGCTTCCCCCTGTGCCCTGCATGGGCCCAGCCCAGTGCCACCTGCAGTAGGCTGGGGCAGGGCCCTTTGAGGCAATAACCTGCTGTGGGGTCACACACAGCACTGCATCATGATACACAATCCTAATGCCAAGGCTGCTGAGAATACTGGCTCATTTGAGCATCCCCTCCCCCCAGCTGTTCCCAGGACAGCCCCGCCACTCACTGCAAAGACCCCCTCCCAGGCATGTGTTCCTGACCCTGCACTCTCCCCCCATGCTTCCCAGCACCAGCTCTGTGCTCCCCTCCAGCAGAGGCAAGGGGCCTTGCTGATAGGCGGCTCCCTGGGCTAGAGGTAGGCCAGCAGCAAGGGAGGTGTACTCCGCCAGCTCTGTGCTGCTGGAGAGAGTCCAGCCAGGCTGCTTATTAACAGAACCCCTTTCCTGTGTCTGACACTCTATTTATAGAACCTCCTGTGTCCCACTAACAAAAGAGAGAAGAAAATAAACACCGCCAGGCAGGGAGGGCTGCCCCTGCCCCACAACACCCAGCATCACAGCACTGCACCCATCACTGCTACAGACTGCTCTGGAAACCACCCCCTAGCCCCCACCCCCATACAGCCACCTCCTCTGGCTCAGAGAGGTGACAGGCCCTGCTGGCTTTTCTTTTGGCTGAGATACTGTGCAGTGTACGTCTTGGTCAGCAGCACTACGCCCTTGGCCACCCTCGCTGCCCACCTCCTCTTCACTCAGACTCAAATCTGCCTGCACCCTGGTGGGTTAAAGTGCCTGTGTGCTGTTAGGAGGGGCCTGGCTCAGCTTGGCCTGGCTAAGCCAAAGTTGCCAGCGGGGCTTGGGAAATATTGCATTAGATAGAGGCTGTGCCATTCCTCACACCAACAAGCCACAGGCCTCTGCCCAAAAAGACTTGTGGAATCTACTGGCTCCCTAGCCCAGAGGCCACTAGGCCAGAGCGCCAAGCCTGCCTACAGATGCTTCAACCTCATGTCACCTCCCACCCTGAGGTCTGCCAAGGTGGCTAGGTAGTGCACAGGGGGTCTCTGCCAAGGGCCAGCCCAGATTGTGGGGCTGGTTCCTCTGTCCCCCTAGCCAGGGCGCTCCGGGGAGCGCACAGACCCAGGGCAGGGCCACGGCGCTCAGGGACTGCCCCTCACGCGACGCTGCAGAGTTTCACTGGGCTGATTGACTCCCCACTTCTTCCTTGCATCTAGTTAATAATTGGGCTGGCCGCGGCTCGCCCTCCAGGGAGGCTGGCTCCCGCCGCGCGAGGGACCCGCCCCGGCTGTTCGCCAGCAGATCTTATCGGGGCTCGCAGTCTATTAAGCTTTACAAGTCCCTGTAAAGCCGATCGCGAGATGCGGTCGCTGCTCGCCCAGCTCCCTCTTGCCATTAACGGGTACTATTCTGCTCCGGGTCCAGGTGGGGAACGCGAGGAGGGGCTGGCCCGTGTGACTGTCCCCTGGGTATGGCAATCCCACCCCCGCCCCTTCACGGCCTTCGTGCCTCTATTCGGGGGGTCCCCGCTTCCTCCCGGCCGCAGGCTGCGCCCTTCCCGCGGGTCCCCCGACAGCCCGTGCTCGGGGAGCTGGCTGAGGTTCATCCCCCTAGGAAGGGCCAGGCAGGGAAGGAATGGAGAGGGGCTGCGGGACCTCCACCCGGCCCCACCGCTCCACATGATGCCCTCGGGACAGGCAGTCTAGTCTGTAAGCTGTGCTCACTACCTGCCTGGATCGGCAGCACCGTGGGGCAGCGGGGCCAGGCTCCCTTAGCCAGGGCAACTCAGCAGCTAGCCACGGCGAGCTCCGGGGCTTATTGGTTAACTGGGAGGTGGGCCCCTAGCCCCAGCAATGCCGGTCCCCCCGGCAGCGCACGGCCCGTGGCAAGGGCCCTGGCCCCCCACGAGCGGACCAGCTGCTGCGGCCGGCGCCCCGGCTCCCCGCCCCAGGTACCCACGGAGACAAAGGCCGGCTGGACTCACCGGGCGCGGAGCGGAGCCGAGCCGCTGGGGGCGAGCTCCGGGCGACGCAGCCTCCAGGTTGACCGGCCGCAGCCAGCGAGTGGGCCCGGCCCAGGGCTGCGGGCACCGGCTGCAGCGCCTCGCACCCCGGCCTTTGCACCGCGACTCCAAGTTGTAGCCCCAGCCACAGCGCGCCGCCGGAGCCTTTAAGGGAAAGTGGGCGGGGCCGGAGGACGGGGCCCCCGGGCAGCGCCTTTGGATTGGTGGCAGCGCCCCCATGGAGAGCGAGGGGCGGGGCAAGGGATGGGGGGCTGGAGCAGTGTGTGAATGGGACACTGCGAGCCATTGAACCAACTGTGACCCTGTGTGTGATGGAAACCGCCTCCAGCCGGGGGGCAGCACCCCTAGTTCCAGCACCTCTGCGTGACCCTCCCGTCCGCGCCAGCCCCAGGGCTCAGCCCCATTCTCATCCACACACACACACATCCCGGTATCAGCCCCGATCTCACCCCCCACACACACACATCCCGGTATCAGCACCATTCCCCCCCCCCCGATCCCGGTGTCAGTCAGCCCCAATCTCCCACTACCCCAGATCCCAGTGTCAGCCCCGATCTCCCTCCAAGATCCTGTGTCAGCCCCAACCCCCCCCCCCCAGATCCTGGTGTTAGCCCCGATCTCCCCCCAAGATCCTGTGTCAGCCCCGATCCCTGCCCTCCCCCAGATCCTGATGTTAGCCCCGATCTCCCCACCCAGACCCGGGTGTCAGACCTGATTCCCTCCCCCCCGATCCCGGTGTCAGTTTCAATCTCCCCCCCAGATCCGGTGTCAGCCCCAATCTCCCCCCCAGATTCGGTGTCAGCTCCGATCTCCCCCCCCCCAGATTTGGTGTCAGCCCCGATCCCCCCCCTACCCCAGATCCCAGTGTCAGCCCCGATCTCCCTCCAAGATCCTGTCTGGTTCTGGAGTGCCCCCGGGGCAGCCAGCCCAGCAGCACCCCTTTATTATGAGTACAGATGGCAGTATCTGAGCGTATGAGCGGGCCGTGGGGGAAGGAAGCCAGGAGGAGCAGTGACTGACTGTGCATGAGGATGCTGGGCGGTAGCTGGGCGCTTGGGCAGCGCCAGCCAATACGTGGCAGCCTGTGGTAGCCAGCCCTGGCCCTGGCAGGCAGTGCTCTCGGCACACATGCCAGCCAGATTAACATGGGCAATATTTGTATAACTGGTCGTGCCAATAGCTGTCGAAACCGGATTGAAATGTACCTGCTAGGACCATACAAAGCAAACTGTGGGCCTGGCGCTTGTTTGGCTTCTGACCACCCCCTCTGGGCTGCTCAGCATAGAGGAGGCAAGCTCGCGTATTTCCTCTCTGCAGCAGGATCTTGGCTGCTTATTTCCTCTCTGCAGCAGGATCTTGGCTGCTTGAGCAGAGCTTTCCCCTGCCTTCCTCCTCCCAGCAGCTCTGCGGTGCCCCCAGTGAGAAAGCAGGGGAAAGCCGAAGGGGCTGTTTTAAAGAATGGGAGGATGCGCCTGGTGCTGGGACCCCACAGCTAGAGATGAACCCCAACCCCGGGCCCCTTGTTCAGATTGGCGGTAGCTGCCTTTTGGAAGCAGGCCATGAACTTAATGAACATGGTCACGGTCTAGCCAGGTAGGGCTGTTCCCTGCAGAACCAGCAGAGCAGGTGCTGCCAGCACAGGTGCATTTACCTGGCTGATCCTGGTGGCTTGGCTTAAGTGCCCTTCCCCCGAGTGCCCCATGCCCCTGGCTGCCCAATACCAAGGCAACCCCTGGCAGACATGGTGTAGGCACCCAGATGAGTGTAGGCCGGTTCCTCTTGCTCTATTGCAGATGTGGGACAATTCCTGGGCTGTCCCTGTGCTTTGTCAAAAGCCCCCCCCCCCGTGCAGGTTGGGGGGATCTGTTCCACCATCTCTCCGGAGTATATGCCCACACACCCACACAGCCCTTCCCTCACCGGTGCCCTGTGGTTCCCCTGCACACCCTGTGTTGTTGCTCAGCAAAAGAAACAGTATGATGCTGAATGGCTCCATAACCGTTGCCTGTGTTGAGACCCTGCTTTGAGAGCCAGAGGATTTGCTGACTCAGAAGCCGGTTTGTCGTTCACTTTCTGTCTTGCATTTTTTGTAGGATCCCAAAGTGATTTTTCTAGGTGCAGGAGTCACTCCACCCAGCACTAAAATGTAGCCACCTCTGGGGTGGAACATGGAGGCAGTTGAACAGTGCACTGTGTATACTCTGATTAACTGGTGGGTTGAATCACCAGAATTTTTCCCTTTATATATTTATAACATAATTAAGCTTCAGATTCTAAGTGTTCATTGTCTGTAACCTGTATGATGGTGAAGGTAACCTGCAAAGTGTGAGCGAGGTATGACTGATGTAGTAACATCTGCCTGAGTCTGTAGAGAGCCTGAAACAATTGTTTGGCGAGTACTGTGCCTGTCTCATTCCTCACAAGAGGATGTTACCTTGGAAGGCTAACAATGCACCTTCATTGTCAGTGTAATTAACCCTCTCCCACTGATAGAAGCAAGCTGGGGGTGGTGTCGGGGTAGCATGAAATCAGGCTGTTAATTGCGGTCAAGGCTTGCTTGGCTGGGGAATTCAACTCACTCTTCTTGCCCCTTGGTCCCTGCTCAGAGACAGTCACCCCCTTTCCTAATGGCAGAAGCCCCAAAATGCCTCCTAGGTTCTGCAAACCTAAAGCTGACTTCCCTCCAAAAGCCTCCAGAGGGCAGTTAGAGTCAGCTGGAAATTGGAGTGTGACAGGGGCGGGCGCGGTGGGGGACTCTTATATCCAACTAAAGAAATAACCAGTGCTCCTGGACTGGCCTGGGACGAGACAACTCGAGGGTTCAGTGCCACACAATTCATGTGCCCCCCACATAGGGCTGGGGGCCTGGACCATAGCAGGCTGCAGTTTGAGACAGGAAGTGAATGCTGGGTCAGCTTCCCAGTCAAATCCCAGTGCAGATTGGCAGTGCCTATCTCCCTCCCTTGCCCTGGGTAACCACAAAAATGTCAGGCCGAAAATAATATATTGTCCCTTTGTTCTCTTTAAAGCTGAGTGTTTAGTTTGCTCCCCTGCCCCTATCTTAGGTAAACAGCGGCGCTGATTAACCGTGCTCTGTTCCAGGTTTATAGCCTTGTTGTTCTTTTATCGTCCCAGCTAATGGCCCCTTCTCCATTTCAGCATCCCCCCGTTGGCCCTACAGTGCAGTGGGCGAAGTCCAAGGCTCTAGGCTGACAGGCTGCTGGGGAAGGTTTTGTATACACCAGGCTGCCATTCTGCAGCGGCTGTGTCTCTCTGCCCCCGAGCTTCTGTCACCTGGGGGGTGTGCAGGCAGGGCCGGCTCTAGGCACCAGCAAACCAAGCACGTGCTTGGGGCAGCACATTTTCAAGGGCAGCATTCTGGCCATTTTTTTTTTGTGCTTCCGGCAGCAAACGCCTAGAGCCGGCCCTGGCAGCAGCAGGGGGCGCCCTGTAGGCGCTGCGGTTCACGCCGTGGGGGAGCAGCACCCACACCTTGTGGCTGGGCCGGGCAGGCTTCGAGCGGGGGACACTCAGGCTGGGGGACACCCCACGGGGCACACGGAGCCGCCTGCAGGTGCCGCAGGGCGGCTGCCCCCAGCGCTGCAGCCGGGGCTGGGCGAAGTGGCCCAAGCTTCCCAGGGACTGTGGCAGGGCGGCCAGAAGCAGCAGTGGGGCCATAGAGGGTGGGGCGCTGTCGTGCGGGGCCTGCGTCCCGCTCTCCGGGGCTCCGCTGCCTCTGGGGCTACCCTGCCCCGGCTCCTCAGCCCTCTGCCGGGGCAGTCCCCCGGCTCTGCCCTCCCAGGTCCCAACCGGTCCTGGAGGTGGGAGCCCTGGATGGAGGGACCCTGGGCTGAGGCGCGGCCCGGGAGCCCCGCTGCTTACCCCGACCCTGCCAGCGCCGGACCGGCTGGAGGTGAGGGGGGAGCGGGCAGAGTCATCACTGGTGGGGGGAGCCCAGGGCTGGGATGGCAGGGGGTGCGGGTGGGGGGGGGGAAGAGAGAGCCCAGGGCTGGGGTGGCAGGGGGGGAAGAGAGAACCCAGGGCTGGGGTGGGGGGCAGCCAAAAATTTTTTTGCTTGGGGTGGCCAAAAACCTAGAGCCGGCCCTGTGTGCAGGAGTGGGCTAGGAGCGTTCCTTTCCTCCTCCCGACCAGCATTTGGAATGACCTGCCATGGCGGGGGCCAGGTGGAGGTCTGGGATGCTGCTGGGTCCAATCCCAGGTGGCTAGGTACCAGGTGGGCTCGGCAGGTGCTGCTGGGAGTGGTCCAAGGCCAAAGCCCAGCCTCTCAGGAGGGCTGGGAGCACCGTCCCTCCCCAAAGCAGCGAAGGCTTGTTTGGCAGGAGCAGGGACTGATGGGCCCATGTGCTGAGTACACACAGCCCCAGCCGGAGTCAGTAGGAGAGTCGGGCGCTCCGCACCCCGGAATGCCTGAGCACACTGGACAGAGGTGTCCAGGAAGAGCTCAGGGGGTCGCTCAGTGGCCATTCTCGCATGCACTCTGGTGAGCTACCCCTCCTCGGGCATAGGAGCCGCTGCTGGATGAGGTTTTGCTGAGTTCGTTTCAAAGGACCCCGAGGATCCTACACACTATGCAGCAGGGATGGCTCCCCCCCCCACCTCCACCCCTGAGATGCAGCCTACTCTGGAGTGGAACACAGCCTCTGTCTGTGTTTTGCTGCCTTAGTGCCGAGCCATGGTGTGAGCAGGGGATTTTCCTCATCTGCCCTAATGCATGGCCCAGGTGCTCTGAGCAGGGTTGGCACTCGAGCAGTAAGATGACAAAGTCCAGTGCAAGCCACCTACCCAGGCCTGGCAGCTTCTAAGGTTCCAGCACGGGGCTGATCAGCCCACCCCTAGCTCCTCTACTCAGAGTCCAGAGCTCTCTGCCGGAGCAGCCCAGCTTGGAAACCTGCCTCCTCTCCTCTTCTTCCTCATGCAGTCAGCCTACACTGGCAGGTAGGGCACTGAATCCAGGACAGACCATTAACCCCTCCCTGGTCTAGTGCTGTGTTTGTCCAGCTCAACTTGTTGGAGCGATGCCACCAGCCCAGGGGCAAGGAGACATCCTTCTGCCTCAGATATGGAGCCTGCCTTTGCTTGGCATTTCTGCATGCAAGAACCCATACTGGGCAGCACCTCCAGCCTTTCCTTAATGGCACCAGTGAGTGCCCAGGTGACCAGGAGTGAAGGGCGCTGGCAGAGCTGTGTGTAGGGAGCCCAGGATTGGAACAGCAGGAAGGGCTGCAGGCAGGGTTGAGGAGTGTTGGCAAACATTGTTATTTGTATTATGGTAGTGCCTAGGAGCCCCAGTAGTGGCATAGGACCCCATTGTGGTGGGTGCTGTATCTTTATTAGGTATATTATGGTAGTGCCTAGGTGCCCCAAGGCCCCACGTGCTAGGCGCTGTACGTTTCATATGTGTATTACGGTAGTGCCTAGGCACTTCAGTCGTGGCCCAGGACCACTTTGTGCTGGGTGCCGTACGTTTATTAAGTGTATTATGGTAGTGTCTAGGTGCCCCACTCATGGCCCAGGACCCCATTGTGGTGGTTGCTGTACCTTTATTAGGTGTATTATGGTAGTGCCTAGGCACCCCAGACTCCCTGTGCTGGGTGCTGTATGCTTATTAGGTATATTATGGTAATGCCTAACCCCCTTCCCCCCAGCCTCCAAGTGCTAGGTATTGTACATTTGTTAGGTATATTACGGCAGTGCCTAGGATCCAGGCCCTATGTGCTGGGCGCTGTACGGACACTGAACATGCAGCCAGTCTCTGCCCCACGAGCTGACAAGCTAAGGTCTGTGTGTGGCGTCTCAGGGCTGGACTATCGGGGGGGTATGGGTCAGGACTGAGGGGTTCGGGCAGAGCTGTGGGACACCAAACTGGGGGTGGGTAATGGCACTGGTCTAACTCCTCTAGCCTGAAGGCAGAGGGCCCCCCAATGCAAGCCAGCCCAAGCCTCAGGGGGCGAGGCTGGGGTGACCAGTCAGTGGCGGGGTGGGGAGTGAGCAATATACCGGGGAACAGGGTGGGAAGCAGGTACATGGTAGAGTGGGGTCTTGGCTCCCCCCAATTCCCCACCCCGCCTGGAGGTTGTTCTCCCTGTTGCACCTGTGCCAGGCCCTCGCTGGGGGGTGGCACAGGCTGAGATGTCCACAGGTTCGATGGCTCTCACGTCCCATCATGCGCCCACAGCCTCTGTGATGGTGGTGCCAGGTGAATCCAGCTGCAGCGCTGCGCAGCACCAAGGTGGGTGTGGGCTGGGCAGCAGGTCTCTGAGATCCCCTGGCACTTAGGGCATTTCTTTGCCAGCTCTGTGGCCCAAAGCAATGGCTGGCGGTGGACAGGGGCTGGGTATTGCCAACCCAGAGGAACCCACGGTGAGCAGCTTTCCACTTGAAGGGCTGGGGCAGGGGATGGGTGGGTGGCCCTCAGGAGGAGAAAGGTGCCAGGGAGCTCCGTGGGCATGCAGGAGCCCTGGCACAGAGGAGGCGCCGGTGATCTCTGAGAGTGGGAGCCTGGCACGGGGAAGGCGCCGGTGAGCTCTGTGGGAGGGCGTGGGTCCTGGTATCAAGGAGACACTGGCAAATTCCATGTGCCGGGGAACTGCTAAGGCAGGAGGGGCCCTTGGCACAGGCAGTTGCTGTCAGGAGCACACTGGAAGCTCGTGCAGTGGATGGGGGAGCCCCGTGGGTACGTCTACACTGCAGCAGGCAGCGAGCCTCCCAACCTGGGCACACGGACGCTGAAACAGCTGTGTGGAGGTTGTGGCAGTGCAGAGGCTCTAGCCAGCCCCCCACCTTGGCTCCCAGCTCAGATGTGCAGCCCGAGCCTCCACAGTAGCAGCCAGGTTCCCACGCTGTCTGTAGTATGCTGGTGTGAGCCCTACCGGCACGAGTCTGTCTGCCCGGGCTGGGCAGCTAGCCGGTCTGCATCCAGGGGACTTTCAGCCAGCGTGGATCAGCCCCGCAACAACCCCCTCCCCCCCCTTCCTGCCCAGCAAGGCAGGCTCCCTTGGGGGTTGAGCCTGGCTGGGGCATGGGAGCTAGGAGGCGGTGCCCAGGCTAGATCTGAGCTCCTTCTCCATGACTTTCCAGGGACCACCTGATGCTGGGCCCAGAGGGCAGGACCCACCTGCGTCTCCTGGGGGGCTGGCCTGGTCTGTGGGCAAACCTGGTCAGAGCAGACCTGGAGGCAGGAGGGTCCAGTTCCCCCAGAGCCTGGGGGATTAGGTGACCGGATCTCCTCGCTCTTCCTGATCCCCTCCTCCTGCAGTCCCTGCCCCCCATTCCTCCTCCACCCACATCACCAATGTGGCCATCTTCCCTTCTTAGCCCCTCTGTTCGTTCTCCCCAGCATGGCTGAGGGTGCTAGCAGTGGTTCTGCAAGCTAGCAATGGATACCAGGAACTCCTGCCTATCGAGGCTTTCAGGGCCACCCCATCTTGTGCGAGGCTGTGCTGTGCTGCTGGAGCTCCTGGCGCTGCACTCTCATGGCTTTGGCTCCAGGGGTTCCTGCCATGAGCTCTGTTGGCCTGGGGGCGAGGTAAACCTACCGTGCATGCTCCGGGCCCTGTGCCGGGGACATGATCCCTTGGGCCTGTTGGGCCAGGCCATTGGGAATCCCACACTGGGCCTGTTCCCGCAGGGCTGCCGGCTGCCCACGTCAGGCGCCTTGCTTGGGCTTTTTCACCCAGCTGCTCGGTCTGTAGCTGCAGAGGCAGGAGCAGCCCCAGCATGGAGAGACTGTGGAGTCCGGGCTGCAATTGGGCCGGGGTGGGGAGGTGCCAAGCAGTGAACTCTGCCCCCCGCCTCATGTTTGGAAACTGCCATCCTGGCATGGCCATGATCCTCCCCCGGGCACTATTCCATGCTGGCATTGGTGCTGCTTAAGTGGGGGAGAGAGAGGGGCTGTCCTGGTCCCCGGGGCCTCGTCCATCTGGCTGGCTAGCCCTGCACGGGGTGGGCAGAAGCTGAGCCAGGTGCTCTCAGGGCCAGGTGGTCCCTGGGGAGCAAGCGGGGGGAAGCAGCGCTCTCCTCTGCGCCAGGAGAGCAGGGAGGGGTTGCCAGCAGAGAGCAGTTACCCTCGCTGGGGTCCCTCTGCCTTGGAAGCCCAGATTGGCCAGGAAATGGGGGGCCCATCCTGGAGGACGGTCTCTCCTCCACTCTCCATGCCCAGCTCACTCCTGGGCCTTGGCTGAGGCTGCCCGTCAGAGGGTCACTCGGTGCCAGCTGGGCTGGTGGTGGCTGGGACGTGGACTGAGACCCGCCACACTCAGTTCCCAGATGCCAGCATCAGACACTAATCATTTTTGGCCACCTTCCAATCAGGGCCGGGGGGCGCGGCTGCTCCTCGGCGGTCCTGCCCAGGTGCACCTGGGGCGTTCTCCGGGCCATGCGAGCGTTTCACTGGAGCAGGTACCTGGATGCGGAGGCAGCGTGTGCCAAGCAGTCAGAGGCAGCAGTGGGGGACGGGAACCTGCTGCAGCCCAGCCCTGGGTGTGGCTCAGTGCAGGAGCCCCAGACCAGGGGGGAGCTGCGACTGGATCCCACCGGCCTGTAAATCAGGGCCCGGGGGGCAGATGTTCCCAGGCATCAGTGAGTTCCCAGCAGACAGGTTCCAGGAGAGGCCACTGTAAACACGTCAGGCCGGGCGTTGTATATTAAAGGATTATGACATGGGAAGCCATAAATCAGGGGAAAGTAGACAGTGCTGCAAAGAGTTCTCACAGCCGGGTGCGGAGGCAGGGGTGGGAGAATCTCCGCTGACCTCTCACGGTGAGAATGAGTCCTGGCACAGAACCTGCCCCCCTCTGGGTGGTGCGGGCTGGGTTCTGCTCTGCAAAAACAGTTCTGATCCAGTCGCTCTATTCAGGGAGTTCCACCATGCTGCAACCCTGGCACCTCCTTAGTGCTTTGAAAGCTCTCCCACCTCTACCTCTGCGAGCCTGCCTGTGGCAGCATCACCCTGCTGCGTGTGCTGGGAGAGTGGGGGCATAGCAGGGGGCACTGGAGAAGCATCTGCCCTGCTCCTTGGTACCGGGGACATTCTGCTGGTCCAGGGAGCAGAATGGAACGATAATCAGAGCGAAGTGAGGAGATGGAGTTGCAGGTCAGGAGCGGGGGATATTGAGGGAGCCAACCTTTGAGGTTGACACAGCCATGACTTCTATGATTTTTTTTTTACATTAACTTTCAAAACAAAAAATGTCTGAGTTGGTGTCTCTAGTTCTCAGATGCCAGCAGGGATTAGGAAAGTGGGTCTCATTTCCAAATCAGTCCATCAGGGCGTTTGTTCTTGCCTAGAGTTAACTGCTGGGACTCACTGCTGCAGGACGTCCTGGAGACAAATCTCGCCGGTGCGTCCGCAAGCCCATAGAAAGGTTGGCTGGCTGCTGAGGAGGGCTTTGGTTGGCTGACTTGGATTGTGATCCCTGTCACAGGGGGCATTGCCGTGTTTAATGGAGACCAGATTTCTAGGCTTGATGGGGCAATCTCAGTGTGAAATGGAATCCGTTACCCAAACAGTGAGTTAAACATCATTGCGGGCCCTGCCCTGGCCTTCCTGCCAGCGTCTGTGGGGTCACAGGCACATGGTCCTGTCTCCGAAGAGGGTTTCTCTCCTGCTGCTGTTTGAAAGGGAACAGCGACTGGACATCAAGGTGCTGTCAGATGAACTCACTTGAGGGGTTGGGAGTGGAGGGGACTATGTCTCTCTGATCGGCATCTTCGGAAGTTCTGGCCCAGCTGTTAAGATGGTCCATGATGTTCTGCTGGGTTGCTGGAAATCACTGAGCTGATGGAAATGAAATGGTTGCAGGAGCGTATGTTTGGTTGAAATTTTTGATGGGAAGCTATTAAAACTTTTCCTTGTGGCCAGTCCATGAGGCCAAAACACAATTTTTCAGAATGTTTCATTCCATGAAATATTCCAAGTTTTCTACTTTTCATCCCAATTTGTGATCCGGGATTTCCCTGGTGACGGGGGACCCGGTTGGCGACTGGCTCGCCCCTGCAGTCTTCAGACAACATCCAGTGCGTGTGATCTGGAATGGGTCGTGACCCCCCAACCACCCCATCTCATCTAACCTCTTTCCCTGGTCCCCTGCACACTGGTTTTTTTGGTGGCTCTGTTAGCGCAGGCCCATCAATGCCTGGCAGGGGGTGCTAAGCAAGGGACCCAACTTCCCCAGCATCGCCAGGCCATCTCTTGGCTGGCTGGTTAGCCCAGCAAGCTTCATGCCAGGCTTCTTGGGAGAGAGGGAAGCTCAGAGCAGGGGAATGGAGAGGAAGAGCTGCCAGATTCTCACCCAGATCTCTCCTGGGACGGCTTCCCAGTTTCAGATGTACAAATAGTGAAGCCAGGCTGCATCTGTGTTTAACGCGGGGACTGCCCGAGGAGCGATCTCCCTGCTGGGTTGGAGCAAGGTGTGTGTGCTACCTCCAGCCCCTCTGGGCTGCCAATCAGGCCAGTGGCCTTTGCAGCTCCAGGGGCTCTCTCCAGGAGCCTGGCCCCCGGGAGATGGTTTGCTGAGGGAGGGGGAAGGTCAGCCCCCATCTGCGCTGGCCCTCGGATCTGGCTCTTTAATTAACCACAGAGCTGTTTGGAGGGTGCTGTCAGATGCCCAAACACAACAGCTTGGTGGGAACATGTGAGCCAGAGGCCAGCTGTGCCCTGCCTTGCCCCTTGGGTGGCCGGGTACACTGGTGCCAGGGGAACGTGAGATGCCCCCTTCCTGGCAGGTAGTGTCTTTGCCCTGGTGCAAATCATGGCACCAGGACAGTCCGGGCCCCAGCCAGTGACCCCAGCTAAGAACGGAATGGGCACGCCCAGACAGTGGCTATTTGTGAGCTAGCTGGGGCTGGCAAGGAGGTGCCTGTTTCTTGGTGCCCTTTGGCACCAGCTGAGCTCAGTCACTGCTGCATTGCACTGGAGTGACCCCGGCGCCATTCCCACACATAGCAGACGTGCGTTGCGATGCTTTGCCCTGTTGCAGTGCGGGGCTGAAACCAACGGTGGCTCTGGGGACGTTGCCTCATTCAGCCTGGGGTCCCGGGGTGCAGCGGGTTAGCTGTGTGGGTCCCTCATTCAGCCTGGGGTCCCGGGATGCA